>NC_045448.1:9603093-9775239 GCF_002776525.5 Piliocolobus tephrosceles | reverse complement strand
GGGATTATAGCCACTGCACCTGGCCAGTTTGCATGATTCTTAAGACATGTTGAAGGGTCATCAAAAGGCAAGAAAAGAGAAACCCAGGGGACATCCCAGGAGGCAGGAAGCGACAGTGGGAACGGCACTGCCTGTGCTGTGGGCAGGCAGGGATGCACTGAATGACACCCGTGGACTTGGGCCTCCTGGCTGAGAGACCGCACAGCAGCTCCCCAAACTCACGCCCCATCTCCCTGCTTTATTGTCTTCATTGCACTTATCAGTACCTGAAAAATGACCTCAACTTCTTTGCTTATTTTGGTCTCTGTCTTCCTAACTAGAACATAAACTCCATTCAGCACTGTCACTGATGCTTATAACTCCAGTGCCCGCCACAGTGCCTGGCATGAAGCAAGCCCTTTATCAAGATGTGTTAAATGAATTCAACATACTACAGTCATCAGAGGGAGCTAGGGGAGATGCTTTTAGCCCAATTATGGACACACTTTGAGCTTAAAGATCTCTACGGTCTATAGGAGACAGGCTGGTAAATATCTGCACTCAGTGCTGCTAACATGGTTTTTCCAGGGCACAGCCAGAACAGGAAATTAACATAGCAGCCTTCCACGTTTCCTCTCTTACTGATATCCCTACAGGGAGCATGGGGTCAGTTTATTCCAGCCTCATGCTGAGATCTTTGTAAGATGGACATATGGCCATCACTGGTTACACGTCTACTTTCTCTGCAATAGGCTGTGGTGAAGTATTGATACAAGTTCAGTGATTTCCTAGGATTGGGAGTTTCAAAGGTAGACTGAGGAGCTGCTGTTTTTATTATGTATGAAGTTTTTAAGATTGTACCTGATTAAAAATCATTTTTGTTAGCTTCTAAGTGGCTTGCTAAATGGCAGTCTCCCTTTAACCACGTATAAAAAATTAAACGATTTCACAGGCCATCACAAATGCATTCACTTCAGTGGAACAGGTATGACTGAGTGACTATGTGAGTTAAGATCCCTGGGTGAGGATAAAATTGGGACACACGATGACTCAAGAAAGATGTGAAGGATTCCAGAAGGTCTGACAAAGGATTTGGATCATCTGATAAAGTGTTTCAGTGAAATCCTATGTATGTGTCCTTTCATTTTGTACAGGGGATTACAGAGTTGATCCTACTTACAGCTTCCATCAAGCCCTTCAAAGATGGGGTTTTGAGCATCAGGGCATCAAAGACTTCTTCTGACTCCTTTCGAACGTAGAGTAGCACTAATCAATCCCCAACCAGGAATAAGGAAGGGAAATGAGAGAAAAAAGGATACAGTTCACATGAGCAAAAGAGGAAAACAGACCATTGTACCAGCTAAAATAAAAACCACATTCACATCAAGGATGGCAAGCATTAGCCAGTATCAATTCTGTTTTAAGGAACATGGGTTTCAGCTTCTCTGAACTTTGCTGTAAGTCCCAGCTCAAGCTAGATGTCAGTCTGATGGAAGAATTCCTAAGCAAGTGAAACTGGAAAAAATGTGCTTGAACCATTTATGCTTTTGATAGATTCCGAACTCATTTCTGATTTAAAACTCCCACTAAGACATGGAAACCAACACACCTCTCTTCGGTTCTTCTATCCGGGCCAGCTTGGTAGAAGGAGGGACAGCAAAGTCATCTTCTGTGCCGTACGGCCCCCTTTTCAAGACAGAGCTGCAGTGATCCAAAATATGCCGTTAGCAATTCAACTTAACCAGCTGCATCAACGAAAGGTGCTTTAGAGCCTATCATGGAACTAGACTTAAAGTGACTTTCATTCTTTATCTGGTCCAGCTTCCTTATTTGTGGATGAAAAATCGGCTGAATGAAAATCCTGACTCCAGGGCTCATGGATATTTACAGGCAGACATGGGACCACACTCAGGTTCCCGGCAGGTATCTGCACTCTCATTAGATAAAGTTGCCTTCTCGAAGATGAGGCGCTTTGGTTTTTTTCTTTTTTTTTTTTGAGACAGGGCCTCATTCTGTTGCTCAGGATGGAGTGCAGTGGTGCAATCATGGATCATGGCTCACTGCAGCCTCAACCGTCCAGGCCCAAGCAATCCTTCCACCTCAGCCTCCCAAGTGGCGCACACCACCACGCCCAACTAATTGTTTTATTTTTGTATAGATGGGTTCTCCCTATGTTGCCCAGGATGTTCTCAAATTCCTGGGCTCAAGCGATCTTCCTACCTTGGCCTCCTAAAGTGCTGGAATTATAGGTGTGAGCCACCGTGCCTGGCTATTCGGTGCTTCTTTTCAGGAAACACTCTATGGTGGAGGTAGGATCTGAGATAACCTTGTACAGGCATTGACAAAGGAGATGATGTTTCAAAACACTGAGGAAGTGTAAGCAGGAAAACGTAGGGCCAGCCTGGCTCAAACAGAATGGCCCACAAGAAGCCATATCTAGACATTTTGGGAAGCCGGCTCTACCGTGAATGTCCTGATCGTTCAGTTCTAAGGAATTAAATTTTACATGGCAGGGAAGAGGGAATATTTGAAAGTTTTGTGAGACAGAGTATGGTCCCCAAAGCGTGGTCAAGACTGGAGGGGACCCCAGGACCTTCAAGCAGAAAAAACAGGGGAGGGAGAGGCTGGTGCGATCCGAGCACAGGGTTCCACGGGTTTAAAATATGGTGGTATCATGGAAGCCAGAAGGGGAGAACAGACCAAGGAGAGTCTGAGGAGAGAAAAGCTCAGATCGAGCGCCTGGCTACCAGGGGCACCTGGCATGGAGGGTCCAGCAGGCACTGTCATGGCGAGCAAGAGAAGAGGTAAATAACTGAAAGTGAAGGGAGGGAGTGCTGGATTTGGAGCAGAATGGCCACTTCGGGAGCTGGGGCTGAGCCTCTGAGACTCTGCCATCTCAGTTCCTAGCACACAGCAGCCATCTAGTGAAGGTGCCTGAAACACTAAGAATCAAAGGGGCAGCGCAGGACTCGCCTTCAGAGAGAGGCACGGTGGGTAACGGATAGGGCATGAATGTCCCCAGTATGATGGTTTAAGCCCTGGGAATGGATGGAACATGAGGGAAGAAGGATGCTGAGGAATGAACTTCCCATGGAAACCTTGGCTCTTTCCATCAGGATGCACCTTTCTGAGGGTAGATAACAGAAAGAGGGAGGCTGAGGCGGGAGGATTGCCTGAGACCAGGATTTCTACAATAATAATAATAACAACAACAACAACAACAACAATAATAATTAGATGGGCGTCAACAACAACAACAACAATAATAATTAGATGGGCGTGGTGGCATGTGCATGTAGTCCCGCCTACTCGAGAGGCTGAGGCAGGAGGATCACTTGAGCCCAATCACTGCAGTGATTGCACCCCTGCAATCCTACATGGGCCTCAGAGCAAGACGCTGTCTCTAAAAGTAAAATGAAATAAAAACAAAAAGAATCTTTGCCTTGTTGAAAAAGTCCCAGAGCCATCAAGAAGGTTCTAATGGCCCAAAGAGGGATAGTGTCAGCCCCCTCCACTAGGCAGAGTGTCTGAGTAGGGGGCTGCCCGGCACAGGAAGGTAGAGCCCAATTCTGGGACAACCTGTGCATCAAAGTAAATGACTAATGAATCACAACTTATTGAATAAAACAGGAAACTATGAGTTCATACTGATAACCATAAATGAACGAGTAAACTGAAAGTTGGATGGGGAATGAGATATTTACAAAGCTACAAAGCACCTCCCCAGGCAACACTTATTATAAAAGGAGCCACTCTGCAGTGGAGAAGCTGGCAGATACCACCTTAATCAAGTGACCAAAGAACACCATTAGTAACAGATAAACTGACATCAAGCGCCATCTGCTAGGACGCACAGAGAACCCAGCCTCGCCTCTGTGACATGCTGCCAGGCCTGGAATCTAACCATGAGAAAGCAGCAGACACAGGCAAACTGAGAAGAGTCTACAACCAGTCTAGCTGGTTGTCATCTCCAAAAATATTTGGTCAGCAAAGTTAAGGAGTGTTTAGTTTTAGACTGTAGAAGATTAACAAACATGACAACTAACTACAACATGTGATCCTGAACTGGATCCTTTTTTTGCTATAAAGGACATTATTGGTGCGAATGTAGCAATGTGAATACTCTGGTCTTGACCGTGACAAAGGAGGATGTCCTTGTTGCTAGGATATTAGGATATATACCCCACGATATTCAGGAGTGATGGGCCATCAGGTTGGCAACTTACCCTCAATGGCTCGGGGAAAAATGAGTTCTTTGTACTCTACACTGCCTGTCTCTGGAAACACATGGGAGTCCCTGAGCAAGAACTGCCCAGTGGAACTCAGTTAGCCCCCAGATCCATGAGCAAATCATTGTTCCAGTTTTTCTACAAGTTTGATATTTTTTCCATTATTAAAACAAAACAAAACAAAACATAAATCTTACCCTTCACCCTCCAATTCCTCGGAGGCAATGGGAAGGACCTAAGACCAAAGAAATAGATTGCTTTTCAAATGTATGCTCAAAATGTTTGACCATAAATGAATTATTCCTAAAATGTAAATAATTTTGAATTTGATCAATCTAATATAAAATCCTTAAGCCTTATTTTTCAATAACCAGATTCTTACAGAAGTCTTGAACTCCTCTAACTCAGTGGTTGCGCCAAATCTGGTCTAAAGCCAGTTTATGTAAATAGAGTCTTTACTGAAACAAAGCCATGCTCATTTATTCACATGCTGCTTATGGCCACGTGTACACTAGTGCGGCAGAGCTGAGCAGCACAGTGGAGACCGTGGGGTCCCAAAAGCCGAAAACCTTTACTGCCTAGCCCTTCACAAAAACAGTATGCTAACCCCTGCTCACCTCCAGCTTCCCATTAGAAACTAAACGTACTGGCCACGGCTCCAAGAACTCTGACAAATCTTTAGTCCTTAGAAATCTGTCCACAAAGTGCATGAAAGACTGTCTTTTTGATATTTATTTGCACTCAGCATAAAACCATGCTTCATTCTACTGAAGCTCCTATCTCTTGTAAGCCTTTGCCACAAAACAGGGAGTGACTATTTTTTAAAATTTAGCTTTAGTTGCCAAGACATGGCCACTGGTAACTACATGTGGCAAGGATGGCTCAGTAACTGGAACCGTAAGAAAAGCCTTCGGATGTTCTTATGTTATGAGAACTCCTTAACCCAGGTATTCCCCCAAGTTAAATCCAAACAGATCACAGGCTCAAACTCCAAATTATGTGACTCTTCTAGAATCTTTTACATGAGTTAGGATATGTAGGTATGAAGAATGAACGAATGAATGAATACAAACAGAATAAAGCTGACAGGCTGCACTGCACCTTCCAATCGACGATGCTTACCATTTTTATTGCACGGGCATCATGTCACCCCAGCAGAATATTCCGAAGAGCTGACTAACTGGTCAAACCTCACTCAATTTTGGCTTCTATTTCCCATGAATAATGCCAAAGAATTTCCTTTTGCCATGCCTTCCTTCCTGGTAGCCTCCCCTGGGACCCTGGTTACCTACATGAGTGCCCCGCTGCAAGTTGGCAAAGTGCACGTCAGGAATGAAGAGGACAGGCTGAGTATCGAGATCAATGAAGGGTTTGAAAACCGTGATATCCAGTCGCTTGTGAGAGGGAAGCAGTGGTACTTTAACATCAGAAACTGAAAAAAAAAAAAATTAACAAAGAGGAAGCCAAGGTCAAAGGATTACATACAGACTGGATGAGGCCACAGAGCCCTTGCCTCTGTGTAAGACACTCCAAGTGTAGCACTCTGTAAGATACAACAGGGCACGCTGCCTAAGAATCCCAGTGTATGTCAAGGAATTTGCTGTATTTCCACTAAAATCAACTGAATGTTTTATCAAATCAAAAGGGAAAAGGTATCTTCAAACACACACAGACACATATCCACAGAAGATTTGTGACAGAGGCAGAGCGTATTTAGTTTTCATTGGAAAGGCTAAAATTTATAATTATATAAATTTGGGAGAAATTTCACCTCAGCTGTCCTCATTAAATAATTTACATTCCAACACTCACGGACCCATTGACTTCAGAACATATCAAGAAACTTGACAATGAGGTGAAGTGTAAACATGCCCATCCAATTTTTAATTTAGTAAGTTATAGACTCCATCTTCCCCAATAATCTGGCCCTGCAGTACTCAGTAATGAGGTCTCCTAGTTCGCCAGCTGCTCTCTGAAGTGTCACTGGGAGTTTGCACTTTGGTACCAGCGGGAGAATCCTGACTAAGGTGTTGCAGGGCAAATGTCTGCTGAGCCAGACAGACCATTCAAAAGAGCGTGCCAGAAGCCCACGTACTACAGATGGAACCCTACAGGCACAGAGCAGCACTTTCTTCATTGTACATACAAGATTTTGTGAATACGAATACTGGTCACAATTAAAAAAAAAGAAAACAAGAAAACAAAGCTTTCCTGGTGAAATGTCCAAACAGAAGCCCTATAGATTCTGCAAATATTAAAATACTATACTTAAAATACAAAATATGATCCTACTTGGAGTTAAGGCATCTTGAATTCTCAAGACCATTATTTTAACTTTAAAAAATCTAGACAAGTCCCAATTTTAACAGTGATTCATGCAGAACGTGTTGTCATTTTTCAAGACTGGAAGCAGGAGTCTGAACTAGAACTGACAGCCAAAAACGCTGAGGTCGGGAAAACCCGGGGATCTGCCCTGTGGTCCCCAGGAAAACTCCCTGCTGAGCGGCATCTGCTGCTGATCTGAGGAAGAGGCAGTGCCACACTGCAGAATGGGAAGAACACCCACTGTCTTCTGTGTGCAAACTCCAGCCACCATTCTGAACGGAAAAGGTCTGAAGCTTGCCGGGAACATTTCTACTTACAGGCACTCAACTGGGAGCTGGGGTCAGGACACTTGCCTTTTCTTTTGCTTTGCTTTCGTTCTTCATCCCTGATTTTCCGCTCAGCTCCCTGTAGGTCAAGAGAAGACAAGATATGATTCTGTTTTCTGATCTTCTTTAAAATATTTAACTCTGATCCTGACCAATGGAGTTTAGAAAAAGCCCTTCTCCCTTCTCTGGACAGGAACTCCATTACTTACTATATTCATGAAGCTTATCATAGTAGTTTCTTCTAAAAGGATTAGTCTTAAAAATTATTTTTAATTCCATGAAATCACAGGGAACAACATTTATTTGAAAAACAAGGCCGGGCGCGGTGGCTCACGCCTGTAATCCCAGCACTTCGGGAGGCCGAGGCGGGCGGATCACAAGGTCAGGAGATCGAGACCACAGTGAAACCCCGTCTCTACTAAAAATACAAAAAATTAGCTGGGCGCGGTGGTGGGCGCCTGTAGTCCCAGCTACTAGGGAGGCTGAGACAGGAGAATGGCGTGAACGCAGGAGGTGGAGCTTGCAGTGAGCCGAGATCCGGCCACTGCACTCCAGCCTGGTGGACAGAGTGGGAGCAGTTGCTCCCAGCACTTTGGGAGGCTGAGGTGGGTGGATCATTTGAGGTCAGGAGTTTGAGACCAGCCTGGCCAACATGGTGAAACCCCACCTCTACTAAAAATACAAAAATTAGCCAAGCGTGGTAGCGGGCACCTATAGTCCCAGCTACTTGGGAGGCTGAGGCAGGAGAAAAGCTTGAATCCCTGAGAGGTGGAGGTTGCAGTGAGCCGAGATCACACCACTGCACTCCAGCCTGGGTGACAAAGCAAAACTCTGTCTCAAAAAAAAAAAAAGCAAAATTCCTCCTTATAATGGATGTGGTCATGTTAAATGAAAGCTCAGAAAATCTGAGTATATCACACGCCTGCAAAGACACAAGGGTATTTTCCCTTTGTCCAGTAGGAAAAGGAAATGAAAGAAAAAAACTAGGTTGGCCCTACTCTTGAGTATACTCTCCTATATGGCCAAGGTTATCACTGAAAGCTGTGATTCAGTCCAAGGGCCTGCCATCAACCATGTGGCAGATCTGACCAAGCACAATTCACAAAGTGAAGATGGAACTAGACATCTGCATAATCACTTAAAAGAGAAAAAGTGGGCCGGGCGCGGGGGCTCACGCTCGTAATCCCAGCACTTTGGGAGGCCGAGGTGGGTAGATCACTTGAGGCCAGGAGTTCAAGACCAGCCTGGCCGACATGGTGAAACCCTGTCTCCACTAAAAATACAAAAAAATCAGCTGGGCGTGGTGGTGCGTGCCTGTAATCCCAGCTACTCAGGAGGCTGAGGCAGGAGAATCACTTGAACCCAGGAGGCGGAGATTGCAGTGAGCTGGGATCGCATCACTGTACTCCAGTCTGGGTGACAGAGTGAGATTCCCTCAAAGAAAAAAGAGAAAAAGTGTACTCAGAGTCCCAGAAAAAGGACACTCATGTACTCTGTATACCAACTGCACAAAGACTGATAGTACCACGCAACTGAACCCACAACAATTTTCAAAAGAACCATATTAGTAATAAACACTACCTAAAGGCAAGCAATTAAGTATATTTAAAAACATTACATTTAATCATTTTGCTTGACTTACTGGAATTTCTGGATGGTACAGATTTCTTTACATAGTTATCCAGTTAAGGATGAACTGGTAGCTTATTTTTCTGTTAAATAAATTTGTGGATAGCGAAGAGAGGCAATAAAAATCCCACTGATCTTAGCATTATTATACAATAAAACACTTTAAAAACAGAATATAAAACCACCTTCTGCCTTTTCTAGAAGGTGGTAGCATATTAACATAGTAAATATACAACCTGCTTATAAAAATTGCTATGTTAACATTGACATAACAGTCCCTCCTTGACACAGAAAAACAGGTAAATACCCCAATCTCCTAGCCATTATTGTATGAAGTTGGTCTGGGTCTCCCTGTCCGTTCTAACAGTCTAACCATAACTTCATTCTGATGATAAACACCACCCTCCTCCAAAAGGTGGAGGGTGCAGTCCCATATTACAAAACAGGACTGTCCCTCTTTATTTACCTGTGTATCTATAAAGAATAAGGCATTTCTGCTTCTACATAACATGGAGTAACACAAGATCACATTTACCCTCCACCCTGAAACAACAACAAAAAACAGACAAAATGCATAAAACAAGAACGCAAGGCCCTGACCAGTAGGCAACTAAAGAACAGGGAGAACAGGAACGCGTGGCAAGTCCTAAAACCATGCTGGCTGCTGCCTTCAGAGTTCCCAGGCTGTGGCATGGGAGGGGGAGCCCATGTATTCTCAGTCCAGGTGCCCAGGGTTGAGGAGACAGAGCTGGAAGTCCACAGAGATCAAGGCAGCAGGACAAAGTACGAAAGAGGAAAAAGCTCCGAGATCTTCAGGGTGGCCAGCACCAACAGGTACAGAGGTACGAGGAAGTTGCCCAAGGCTGGGGGTCAGGGTTGGGAACTGACATCTGAAAAGATTAGAGAAACAGTTCCCGAAACTCACACAGAGCCAGAAACAGTACCTGTTCCCACCATATGGGGTAGACTGGAAATCCTTGTAATGAGGATTATTACAAGGAAACAATATGACTGGAAAAACTGGTAATGAGCAGGACACTTGGTAGAATATTCAGGAAAATCCTGCTCAGGAGCGCAGAATGATTAGCCTTACATTGAGCACAGCTCCGGATCCGCCTATCAAATCATAGACATAAGATCTGAAAGATCAAATGGTTTCCAAGCAACTTAACCAGATTTCAGGACAAAATTCAAGGAGATTCACAATAATACAAAAATGTCGAGCACCCAGGAAGGTGAAAATCACCAAAATGCCACACAAAGAGTAAACACCATCCAAACAACCCGAAAAAGGCCTCAGACTCATTCACTGTGCTCAGCCACTGCGCTTTGTATACCTGATGCAAAAGCCAGGGTGAAAGACCAGGACTCTGACAGCAAACATACTTCCAGTTACCTAGCTCCTTCTAAAAATCTCAATAAAAGACAAGCTCCCTTAATAGGATGAAAAGAACTGCCCCCCTCCCCCGCCGAAAATAGGTCCAACATTTTTGAGTAGGAAAAAGTCAAGATCTTGCTGCCTTAGTTCAATGGACCGTCCATTCATCTGCAGTTGCTCCCCAGTTCTGAGCCAGCACAAACTTTCCCCTCAAGACTTGACACACCTTCCAGACTCTCCTTGCATCGAATCCAGCCCAGCCCCTGGCTCTGCACTGGGCAAAAGCAAGCGTCTCTTCTCCGGATAAAAAGGAGCCAGACCAGGGAAAACAGGTCATGCAGAGATCCCTCTGGGCCTTGCACTGTGAAGGCACAGCCCTTTGTAATTCATCCAATCAGACACAGCTGAAAGAGCTTCTGTGCAGGGCTGACTGCCTACACTTCCAGCAGCTGGGCTCAGAGGGGCCTGTGTGCACCTCCTTTACTTACCAGACATGCCCAACGAAATGTACCTATCAATCCTTCTAATCTTTCAGTTAAAAAGTAATTTTAAAAATCTCTATATAATGTGTCTTTGCAAGGCCAAAACAATAATTAAGCTATTTTAGGCCAGGCACGGTGGCTCACACCTGTAATCCCAACACTCTGGGAAGCCAAGGTGGACGGATCACATGAGGCCAGGAGTTCAAGACCAGCCTGGCCAACCTGGCGAAACCCTGTCTCTATTAAAAATACAAAAATTAGCTAGGTGTGGTGGGTGCACATCTGTAATCCCAGCTACTGGAGAGACTGAGGCACAAGAATCGTCTGAACCTGGGAGGCAGAGGCTGCAGTGAGCCGAGAATGCGCCACTGCACTCCAGCATGGGCGACAGAGCCAGACTCTGTCTCAAAAAAAAAAAAAAAAAAGGCTGTTTTACACTTTCGGAAGCCAAGGTGGGAGGATCACTTGAGGCCAGGAGTTTAAGACCAGCCTGGGCAACATGGTGGGAACCCTTCTCCACAAAAAAATTAAAAAATTAGCTGGGGCCGGGCGCGGTGGCTCAAGCCTGTAATCCCAGCACTTTGGGAGGCCGAGACGGGTGGATCACGAGGTCAGGAGATCGAGACCATGCTGGCTAACACGGTGAAACCCCGTCTCTACTAAAAAATACAAAAAACTAGCCGGGCGAGGTGGCGGGCGCCTGTAATCCCAGCTACTCAGGAGGCTGAGGCAGGAGAATGGCGTGAACCTGGGAGGCGGATCTTGCAGTGAGCTGAGATCTGGCCACTGCGCTCCAGCCTGGGCGACAGAGCCAGACTCCGTCTCAAAAAAAAAAAAAAAATTAGCTGGGTGTGATGGGACGCGCCTGTAGTCCCAACCACTTAGGAGACTTGAGTTCGGGGGATCTACTTGAGCCCAGGAGGTTGAGGCTACAGTAAGCAGTAATTGCACCACTGAATTCCAGCCTGGATAACAGAGTGAGACCTCATCTCTGATAAAGGCTGGGTGCGGTGGCTCACACCTGTAATCCTAGCACTCTGGGAGGCCAAGGTGGGCAGATTACTTGAGCTCAGGAGTTGGGAGACCAGCCTGGGCAACATGGCAGAACCCCATCTCTACTAAAAATACAAAAAACTAGCCGGGCATGGTGGTGTGCACCTGTAATCCCAACTACTGAGGAGGCTGAGGCAGGAGAATTGCTTGAACCCAGGACGCAGAGGTTGCAGTGAGCTGAGATTGCGTCACTGCACTCCAGCCTGGGCGACAGAGCGAGACTCTGTCTCAAAAATAAAATAAATAAATAAATAAAATAATTTAAAAAGTTATTCTATATTAGCAGCTACATTCTCATTTTGACATTAAATATTAAATTAAAGAGACTCTGGTTTTTTTCCAGGAGTGTGTCTCAAACACTTGTTCCAAGCATCCCTGCCGACCTTACCTTGTCACAGAAGACCTTGATCTGGCAGTAGGCCCGGTGCACAGGCTTGTTGCTGCGGTTGTTGTAACTATAGGTATCAATTTGAATGTTAAGAGGCAATCCCTTCACTCCCTTCTGGGAAGAGAAGTCTGTGCTTAAGCAGTTCACAGAGATGAAAACCTGCAAAGGGAAGAGAAGGTTCCATAAGCAACAGGCACCAAGTCAAACCTAGCACAGCTCATGAAAATACTCACATCACTGAAATTACTCGTCTATTTTAAATGAGAATTTCAGTTTCTCATTTTTTAAAAAAGGGTTTTTAAAAAGAGGTGATCAGGGGTTTATTTTAAAACTGCTTTTGGTCATAGAAATAGCAGACCTTAAAGGGGAGGAAGAGTCGGCAGCTCTGAACCTCTGCTCATGTTCCCTTCCAGAATTCCTATTTAATATCAGCTAGGACAGGGGAAGAGGCTGATTAGCTTTCCCGATGCCATTTTCCAAAGTTACCAATAGCATAGCTCCCTCTGCAGCTGTTCTGTAACTTAGTAAAAACTTCCTGGGAATCCACCTATGTTTATGTTGACACCACCTCTTAGGATAACCTGTAGTACTCTATGTCCTCATATTTTAGAACTTATGAAATCGGTGTTCCTCTAATCCACAATTTTTATAAGATTCTAATAAAGTCCTCTCTCAATCTCTGCCCATCCAGACTAAACAGTCCTCATTTCTTTCCAGTTTGTTCTTATTAATCTTTTGGTTATGAAATCACATTGGGCCCAGTCTTCAAGGAATAATTTATAATTTACAATTATTTCTACACTCCTTTCTAGGTACGGAAATATCAGTGCAAGGCTCTTTTATTTAAACATAACTGGATTCTTTACATGCTCAGATTAAACCTAAAACAAAAGTGGTGAAGTTTGTTAATAGGCTGAGAACTTAACAATCACTAAACACTCAGGAATGTGGTTCCTTGTTGAAGACGTTCCACACAGATGCGGTCAAAACTTCCTAGAATAACCCGGGAAGATGTTATGCTGGTTGGGTCTATTTCCATGAGAGAAAAGAAGAATCCAATTCCTTAAGCAACAGTTCTACTATTCAATCATGAAATTACTTCAGAGAAACTGTCTAAATCAGACTTTGAGCTTCTCAACCCACAGTTTCAAAAGTCTGCTTTCCTATCAGTGCCCAAGCCACCACTTCCCACAGGAGCAAATTTTTTTTTTTTTTTTTTTTTTTTTTAAAGACAGTCTGGCTCTGTCGCTCGGGCTGGAATGTGGTGGTGTGATCTCAGCTCATTGCAATCTCTGCCTTCTGGGCTCAAGCCATGCTCCCACCTCAGCCTCCCAAGTAGCTGGGATCACAGGTGTGTGCCACCACGCCCAGGTAATTTTTGTAATTTTTTTGTAGAGACACGGTTCCATTATGTTGCCCAGGCTGGTCTTGAACTCCTGAGCTCAAGCGATCCTACCATCTTGGCTTCCCAAAGTGCTGGGATTACAGGTAAGAGCTACCACACCCAGCCCACAAGAACAATATTTAAAGATGACTTCCAAGTGCAGTAGGTTAGTACCAGGTACCCTCACTCCAGCTGCCAGTGTGTGCCTGAGCGATGCATTAAGCCGGCGAGAACCCATCCAGGGGGATCCCCCACCATCGAAATGGAAAGCAGAAGATGTCATACCCTTCTCTCCTCTCCTGGGCTCCAAATCAGTTATCTCCCAGCACACTTTCTCAAAAGTTAAAATAAACTGAGTCACATTATGAACATGACACTACTGGAAGCTGCTACTTAAGAGGAACCCAGGGCACAGCAAATAAACGTGCCATTTCCCAGCTATTTTTATCATTCTGGATTTTTTAAATGTTTTTGAGCTCCCTTTCAACTAGTTTTAGAATTTATTTCTGATGCATGTGTACCACATAGTGGACATTATTGGAATTACAGTTTTTAAAACTAAGACTGGCCCATTTCAGACCCAAGAGCTGACAGGGGAAGATTCCTTCTAGCCCCTTGGGTCAACAACCAAGAATGGGTCCACCACGAGCAGCACTGGGTGTCACTGGCTGAACCAGGGCAGATGGGGAGAAATTTAGGTTATAATGGGGGTGAGGGACAGTTATAATACCTTTTATTTTTGAGATGGAGTTTTGCTCTTGTTGCCCAGGCTGGAGTGCAATGGTGCAATCTCGGCGCACCACAATCCTGCAACCTCCGCCTCCTGGGTTCAAGTCCTTCTCCTGCCTCAGCCTCTGAGTAGCTGGGATTACAGGCACCCACCATTACGCCTGGCTAATTTTTGTATTTTTAGTGGGGGGGGGGGGTTCACCATTTTGGCCAGGCTGGTCTCGAACTCCTGACTTCAAGTGATCGGCCCGCCTTGGCCTCCCAAAGTGCTGCGATTACAGGCGTGAGTCACCACGCCCAGCCCAGCTATAAGAACTTTAAGAAGGAAGGGAGGGAGAAGAGGACAGTCAGGATCACGGTGACAAAGATGGCTCTCTAGAAGCCACGCAAAATGCGAAAGCTGAGGTCGGGATTTACCCTCGCTCTAGGCTGCACGCCGTTTCTCAGCAGGAAAAACCAACACATCCTAAAAAGATGAAAGACTTGTCCAAGTTAACAGATTTAAAAGTCATCTCCGATCTTGTCCCTTCACAAGCCCTCCACCCCAGCTGGTCTCCTCACCATCCCCGAACACAATCTGCACATCCATTCCCGCCTCACCTCAGTCCTTGTCCGCTCCCCGCTCCAGGCTTCCTGCTCACGACTTCCCAGGCAGGCCCGCCTCCACAGCTCCCCACGTCTGTCTCCACAGGTAAGGCCGGCCCAAGTCCCACCCACACACGGTCACAAGCACGCAGACGGCAGCACAGGCTGGCCACACAGCAGAGGGACCACACACTGCGCACCTGGCGTCAGGACAAGCACCGTCTCACCGAATCACCACACAGGGAAAGGGACCATCGTCCTTCTTGCACAGATGAAGCCCACAACAGTGTTTAAAGTTGTCCCAAGGTAGAAAGCGATACACTGGGGTTCAATGGAGGGCTTTCCCCTTTACACCCCACTACGACTCCCAAACTACCATCTTCCCCAAATAGCTAGCTCTGATCTCCTACCTGGGATGGTTTGCCTTTTGATATGTGCATGGTTTATCTCCCTGACTAGACTGTAAATATTTAGCAGGCCGGGTCCATAATTCTACGCTTTGTCCCTTCTAACACCAAGCACAGTACCTTATCCTGCCTGCTATAATTTTTCTTTCCACTTAAACTTATTTATAGTAAATAAGTAAACTGCTTTAACTTAAAGAATACCTACATCTAGATATATAGGCAAAAGTGGCACATACATTACAGAAAATATATGCTTTGACTTTACATCTTTTATTTATTTATTTATTTATTTTTGAGATTCAGTTTCGCTCTTTTCGCCCAGGCTGGAGTGCAGTGGAGCTATCTCGGCTCACCGCAACCTCTGCCTCCTGGGTTGAAGCAATTTTCCTGCCCCAGCCTCCCGAGTAGCTGGGATTACAGGCTTGCACCACCACACCTGGCTAATTTTGTATTTTTAGTAGAGATGGGGTTTCACTATATTGGCCAGGCTGGTCTCGAACTCCTGACCTCATGATCCGCCTGCCTCGGCCTCCCAAAGTGCTGAGATTACAGGTGTGAGTAACTGCTCCTGGCCACGTTTTTTTTTAAAACACTTCAAGTACAATCTCTAAATCCACAAATCAGAGGTATGTAGAGTCTGTGGAATGCATTCAGGTTTTTTAAAAAGTCCATGCAAACAACTAAGCAAAGTAACCAAACCACCATATATTTTTCAATGTACAACCAAATGGAAAATCTGAATTTTTTCTGTCATTCTAGGCCATGTGGCTCAATTCCTAGTTCAAAAACAGCTAGCTGCCTGGGAAAGTTCAACTTTACCCTCACGATTCCAGGAAGTCTTTGACCCAAAGTGATATTCCCTTTACAAGAGGATTTCACAGTAATCCAACCCAAAACCTAACCTCCCCTTGCTTCCCAGTTTCAAGTTTCTATTCAAAAAAGAAATGAGCAGGGGCCAAATCCCAGGATCAGGGCAAACATGGAGCTTCGGCACAGCTTTGCCCATGCTGGTGTGCATTTGTGATGATCTGTGGTCTCTTACTGATATACATTTCTCTCTTATTTTAAAAAATCAGTTATTTCCAAACTTGGCAGTTTTCTAAATGTATTAAAGAAAGTTTACAATGGTCCTAATTCAGCATTTAAAAAAATGCTACCTTGCCTAGATAAATACACAAACATCCCAGGAGAAAGTGACAAAGCTGTGAAATGTAAGCACTGCAGGCCAGGAACATGAGAGACGGGAACAGTGGGCCGAAGATGCCAGAGAGAAGATGGGGCCGGTGCTCGCGATGCCCCTGCTCTTAAGAAAGGATCCAAGGTAAGAACACAGACGATCAAGGGGACATGGTGGTGCAGAGGGGACATGTGTGCTGGGTTTAACCCTCAACCAAAGTCTACAAGGGGAGCCACATTCCCAACAGAAGCAGCTTAGGTCTAAACATCAAAGCACCTGAGCTGGCCCCTAACTAGCGCTGCAACCCAGTGCAAGGGTCCTTACCTGTCAAAGGGCAGGGTGAGTTCGTGGATCTCTAGATGACTACCTCTGGACTTCCATGATTATATACTTACATTGACAAAGGATGAATCCTATATCCATACTGTTTTTACTGGTGACAATAGTTTTGTGTAATACATTTATCTATCAACTTTTTATAAGTCATATTAGTTTAAAAATACCACATAAGTTGCCAGTTAAAGTCATCACAATAACTACTTATGTAAAACTTAAGAATCTCATACAGAAAGGGCTCTCAAAGTGTGATGCCAAGAGCATCAGCATGAGGGAACTTGTTGGAAATGAAGATCCTGGTGCCCACCCCAGACTCACTGAATCCAAGAACTCAGGGAGAGTGGAAGGGGAGGTAAACAAGCTCTCCAGCTAATTCTATGCACACTAAAGTTTCAGAATCCTGTCTGTACAACAGTGCCTCACAACCCCGACTGAATTAGTTGTGCCTGGCAGGACTTAAAAACATACGGATGTCGGATGTCCTGGCCACATCCCAGAGATTCTGATTTCATTGTCCTGGGGTGGGTTCGAGACGCTGGGACTGGTTTTTTTTGATGCTCCGCACCAAATTAGAGTAATCTGAGTGATTGGCCAACATAGAAACCACTGCAGTAAAGTGGTTAGTCTTCTAGCTGCTTACACACTAGGATCCACAAAAGGTCTCCCTTGGCTCTAAAACTCTGAGATTATTAAAGCAAGTTCCAATACATGGCTTCCTTTCCTTAAAGAGTTAAGATATTTTTATATGTATTTATATGTATGCCAGCAGGTTTTTAACATTAAACAAAATTTTTACAGAGGCACAGCCCTATCAAATAAGAATATTCATGTAATCAACAGAAAGATCTAGATTAAAGCCATTTTGTTCAACCCTGCTATTCAATAAGATCATGCAAATCCTCAAAAGTTCTTTTTTTTTTTTTGGAGACGGAGTCTCGCTCTGTCGCCCGGGCTGGAGTGCAGTGGCCGGATCTCAGCTCACTGCAAGCTCTGCCTCCCAGGTTTACGCCATTCTCCTGCCTCAGCCTCCCGAGTAGCTGGGACTACAGGCGCCCGCCACCTCACCCGGCTAGGTTTTTGTATTTTTTAGTAGAGACGGGGTTTCACCGTGTTAGCCAGGATGGTCTTGATCTCCTGACCTCGTGATCCGCCCGTCTCGGCCTCCCAAAGTGCTGGGATTACAGGCGTGAGCCACCGCGCCCGGCCTAAAAGTTCTTAAGATATTAACCAGGAAAAAAAAATTCAATTACACACGTATTAAACTCTCCTGCTTATTTTTATTACTCACATTATGTTTGATTTCATAGGGATTGGCATTTGTGGATGAACTTGTGTGTTCAGCTGAAGGCTGAGGTTGTAACTCTGAACCACAGGACAAAGCATGATGTGTTGCCTTCCTCACTAAACGGCAACCTCGAGATGACCCTGTCTTAATAATCATCTCTATGTCTCATGCCTGGATCATAACATATGCTTAACGTATGCTTTTAATAAAAGGAGGAAAACACATACTGGGCAGTGAATAAGTATGCCTAAGTACAAAGTAGATATATAAAATATTTTTTCATCCCCTTATCTAAACCAGAAGCAACTATTTTTCTGTAAAGGGCCCGATAGTATTTTCACATCCGTGGGCCACATGCAACTACTCAACTCTGCAGTAATAGTGTAAAAGCAGCCACGGATATGAGTGTGGTGGTGTTTTGATAAAACTTGATTTATATAAACAGGCAGCTAGCTGGCCCAGCCTCAGGGGTGTCATCTGCTGACCACTGATCTAAACCATCCTCTAAGTTGCTTGGACATTAATTTATCCTTACATCATCATGATGGAGTAAATAGGGAGGAGGTGTATTTCCCTGTTTGTAATTGAGTATTTCCACTTTCCGCATAAGTGACTTCCTGGCAAGACATCCAGTGTGTGCTGCCCATGCATCGCTCCCCTGTGGAAACACACTGTCCCTATCAGCACAGCCCACGCTCATGGAGGGGACCTGGCAAGTTCTGAGGCAGAAGTGCAGCTTCTGGGGAGCTTTGTGGTCAGGAGGGCAGCCTTCTTTAGTCTGCAACTAAACAGTTTTGTTTAATGTTAAAAACCTGCTGGCATACATATAAGGCGAGTGTAGAAACACAAGCCAGAGCTCTCCCTTGGGTCCAGTGGGAGCAACAAGATGGGCACACTTTGTTCCTCAGTTTTAACACTTGGCATGGATTCTACCTATTGCGGAGCCCCGAGTGAGCAAGACCACGGGGCTATTCACCCAAATCCAGGTAAAACCAGGCTCGGACCGTTCCTATCCTGCAGACAAACAGTATCAATGTGATTACAGAAAACACTCCACTATCTTTACAGAGGATGGGAAAGAGGTAAAAAGTACGATGAATGAGGACACATTCAACTCCTCCTCTGTAAAACATATGGGAGTGCATGTACACACACACACACACGCTTAAAAAGCCCCATTTCAGAATCGGAGTAGGCTGAAGATTTACAACCTTCCTTCTCTAGAAAGATGTGAAGATCTCTGACATAAAACTTTAAGAACTCAAAAGATGACCTTTTCTGTTTTCATACTTCCCACTTATTTTGAGAGAAAACATTTGTATTCAAATAATTAGAACATTAATGTCAAAAGATGAGCAACAAATATTATTCCCACCCAAATTATTGGAAGAGAAAAAAAACTAACCACAAACATAAACTGCTGAACAGTCCAAGGTGCTCTACAAGATTCCTTTTAAAATGTCTAGCCCATTTTTCTAAGGACAGTTCCTCATTCCTGACCAATAATTTATGCACTTAGAATGTTTCAAAACATTTTTTTTTGTTGTTTTCAAACCTCAGTTTGAAAATGAGAGGAAAACAAAATAAAATGATTTAAATGATCAAAGGATTAACTGATATAGACTTTTATTCTAAATGCTCTCAAGCACAGAAACCAACAAGAAATCAGATCTTGAATTTATAATGATTCTTCCAGGAAGCACTGAGGCAGCCACATAAGCACTGTTCACACTTGGCTGCTTCCGCCAAGTTTGTCCTCAAAGAGAAAACAAGGAGGAAAAAGACAAAATAAAACAAAACAAAACAAAAAACCCACTGTGCTCAAAACAGAGATCACCATCAGAGGTTCATTTCACAGCAGGTATAGGGAAAGTAACTGAGAATCAGTTTTATAAAACCCCCAACTCACCCACTCCTTTTGAGCTTTATCATCAACACCACAAACCAAGACACAATTCCAATAAAGCTTGCTAACTGTGTAGTCTAAAGAGTAGACTGTGTAGTCAGGAATGTGAACTTTAACAAGTGAATTTAATTTGTGGAGAGAAATTATAGAAATATTTTTAACTCTCCTAATTCATAGAAAAGAAAGCATGAACAAAGCACTTGGAGTTCATCAGTTACAAGTTACAAAAACATTAAGTGCTGAAGTTAGGAGCTAAGAGATGAAAATGTTTAATACATATCAGGGCTTTTTTCATGAACTAGCAAAAAGGCTGCTCCTCTTTAAAAATTACCACAATGACAGTAATACTCATTCTATATTATCATTCACCTATAAGAAAATAATCCAACATCCAAATATTAGTCGTAATTTTTTCCTACTGAGAAATTTAGGTAAAATTTTACATGGTTTTGTAACATTGCTGCTATAATGCTGAAAATAATTTCCATAAGACTTTCATAATACAGTTTGCTCAGATGAGTAGAATAAAACAATTTCAAAATTTGAGCACTGGCCAGGTGGTGGCTCACGCCCGTAGGTGGGAGGATTGCTTGAGTCCGGGAGTTTGAGACCAGCCTGGGCAACATGGCGAGAACCTGTCTCTAAAAAAATAAAATAAAATAAATTAACTGGGTGTGGTGGTGTGCCCTTGTAGTCCCAGCTACATGGGAGGCTGAGGCGGGAGTATGGCTTGAGCCTAGGAGGTAGAGGCTACAGTGAGCTGTGTCATGCCACTGCACTCCAGCCTGGGCAACAGTGTGAGACCCTGTCGTTAGAGTGAAAAAAAAAAAAAAGTGAACATTTAGATCCATTGAGACTAATATGAAGCAACTTTATGACAGTTTGGATAAGGTTTTGTTTTTATCAAGGTTTTCTTTTTTTCTTTTTCTTTCCTTTTTTTTTTTTTTGAGAGAGAGTCTTGCCCTGTCGCCTAGGCCGGAATGCAGTGGCACCATCTCGGCTCACTGCAACCTCTGCCTCCCAGATTCAAGTGATTCTCGTGCCTCAGCCTCCCAAGTAGCTGGGATTACAGGCATGCACCACCACATCTGGCTTTTTTTCTTTTTCTTCTTCTTGAGAGGGAGTTTTGCTCTTGTTGCGTAGGCTGGAGTGCAACGGCACAATCTCGGGTCACTGCAACCTCCACCTCCCGGGTTCAAGTGATTCTCCCGCCTCAGCCTCCAAGTAGCTGGGATTACAGGTGCTTGCCACCATGCCTGGCTAATCTTTGTATTTTTAGTAGAGATGGGGTTTCACCATGTTGGCCAGGCTGGTCTCGAACTCCTGATCTCAGGTGATCCACCTGCCTTAGCCTCCCAAAGTGCTGGGACTACAGGCATGAGCCACCATGCCCAGCCGGTTTCCTTTTTAAAGACCTGATTTTCAAACTAAAATAGAGTAAGTGCTGTGTTCATAAGACCAAGTGAGATGTCACAGGTGCTCATCCAGGCAGCATCATCTCAGTGCTTGGGAAAATGAAAGCGCCTAGCTAGGAAAAACCACTAATAATCTTCAATGGTTCTCTGCAGTTTGGTGGCAGAAATCCAAATTCTCAAGGCCTTCCAAAATCCAGATCCAAATGCCCATTCTCGTTCACACCTCCTTTACAGGCACTTCCAAACTTTGGGGATCTTCATTTTCTCTGTCCCTGAATTTTAAAATACCGTTTCCTCCATTGTCTACTGACATACATTTATTTCCCTTATGGATAAAGACTCGGCACCAACAGATACACCCTTTCTCATCACCATCCCCTCATCTGCCCAAAGGGAAATCCCTCATGCTCTCAGCTGTGTCCATCGCACTCTGTGTACAACTCCATTTTACCACTTACCAAGTTGGACTAAGTAGCTTTTTCCTTCCCTCAAACTTCCTGTGAGGCCAGATGATACAGTTTGGCTGTGTCCCCACCCAAATCTCCTCTTGAACTGTAGCTCCCATAATTCCCACGTGTTGTGGGAGGGACCCTGTGGGAGATCACTGAATCATGGGGGCGATTTCCTGCATACTGTTCTCGTGGAGTGAATAAGACCCATGAGAGCTGATGGTTTGATAACGGGTTTTCCCTTTTACTTGGCTCTCATTCTCTCTTGCCTGCCACCATGTAGGACGTGGCTTTCACCTTTCACCATGACTGTGAGGCCTCCCCAGCCACATGGAACTGTGAGTCCATTAAACCTCTTTTTCTTTATAAATTACCCAGTCTTGGGTATGTCTTTATCAGCAGCATGAAAATGGACTAACACACCAGACTGAGATTCTTTAGGGAAATGGCCGCTTCTGTATACTCTCATCACCTCGGTCAAGGTCATCACCTGGATCAAGGACAGCGAGGACGGAGCGAGAATCTTAACATTCACCTCTGTTTAACTCCTGTCCCTGTAACACTGCAGTTAGTAAGCTCCCTAGGTCCCTTGAAGGCAGGGATGTTGTTCATTTTAAAAATTTCTTCCAGCTGGGTGTGGTGGCTCATGCCTGTTAATCCCAGCACTTTGGGAGGCCGAGGGGGTCAGATCACTTGAGGCCAGGAATTTGAGACCAGCCTGGCCAACATGGTGAAACCTTGTCTCTACCAAAAATATAAAAACGTTAGCTGAGTGAGGTGGCGCAAGCCTGTAATCCCAGCTACTCGGGAGGCTGAGGTATGAGAATTGCTTGAACCCAGGAGGCGGAGGTTGCAGTGAGTCAAGATCATGCCACTGCACTCCAGCCTGAGTGACAGAGTGAGACTCTGTCTCAAAAAAAAAAAAAAAAAAAAAAAAAAATTCTTCCAGTGTTTAGCACATATTTTGTATTTCTTCCAATTATTATCCATTATTAAGTGGTACTGTATTAAATACTAGTAATGAGAGACAGAAAAATAATGAGCATACAAAAATCTACATACTGTCTCCAAATCTTATTTCAACAAGTTTCAAATCCTCATAAAACTTTAAATACACAACAGTGCCCCCACCAAATAAACACAAACAATAAAAAGAGCTAATATAAAGTTACAGAAATTAAACATTTTCTTCCAACCTCTAGTAGAGGATCCTCTGAACAATAAAATGGCTACAAATCGGGCAATTAAATGAAAGAGACAGATTGCTTAATCTTAGGCAATTGTCAAATGTTAGTGTCACTTCAGAATCTTAATCATGTATTCCTAAACATTTTCAGTAGCTTACCACAGTCTATGTGAAAGACTACATTCCTTAGCATTCAAGCTATTCATGTGACTCCAATCCACCTTTCCAGCCATACTTTGTACCACCTGTAACAGTATTTCCCAAATGTGAATACTACACATATCCTCTTCAAAAGGCGAAAGTTGTTTCACCCTTAAAAATACACCCAGATCTGAGTCTGAGAAATGCCACTCTATTCAAACAACTGCAAAATGTCTGATCACCCAGCACCCCAAGACCTCATGTGGTCTTTATCTGGCTTCAACCCCAAACCTAAGCACACACCCCGGCACTGATGTCTCCTGGCAGCATTTGGCTCTGGTGGCATGGAGGATATGCTTTGACTAAAAAGTCTCATCACTGACATGAAAACACAACAATCCACAGCCTCAAAGAACCTCCAGCCCCAAGACCCTTGGCCCACAGACCCCACGGATTGGAGACAAGCTCCTTGTGAGGGCACCCCAGGGCCTTCCTATGCAGTCCCCCTCGCTCCTGGCTCAGAAGACATCAAAGGTCACAGCTCATTCTGGGCTCTGCATGCCAGCCTGGTTCCCACTATCCTTTGGGAACCCCCCACTCCACTGGGGTCACCTGAGAAGCGTGACGAAACTTCCAAGTAAGGTTCCCTTCCTTTGTGTCACTGCATCCCTACACTTACTAGAGTGGAATCCTCCTACTGAGTTCTGAGTTCTGGGTCACGGATTACTCACCTTTCCATTCCAAGAGCATCTTGGCAGTGCCTGGCCAATAAGAAATATACGTTTCCTGAAAGAGTGACCCACTTTCCTAAACTCCAGCCAAATAAAACTACATGCTGCTATGGTATTTGGGCTACATTTATACCATTCTTTGACCCTGAAAAACACCTATGAAACTGGTACTATTTTGGCCCCATTTTACAGATGAGGAAACCAAGGCTTAGAGGTTAGGTAACTTGTCCAAATCCACAAGTTGTGTTTATATATTTTTTGTTTTGTTTTTTTTGAGACAGAATTTTCATTCTTGTTGCCCAGGCTGGAATGCAATAATGCAATCTCGGCTCACTGCAATCTCCAAACCCGGGTTCAAACGATTTTCCTGCCTCAGCCTCCCAAGTAGCTGAGATTACAGGCACGCACCACCACACCTGGCTAATTTGTTTTTTTTTGTATTTACTAGAGACGGGGTTTCACCACATTGGTGGGCTAGTCTCAAACTCCTGACCCCAGGTGATCCACCCATCTTGGCCTCCCAAAGTGCTGGGATTACAGGCATGAGCCACTGTGCCCGGCCTGTGTTTATATCTTTCTTTTAAGCTGACTTGAACTCCTCGGTCATCTGGGTGGAATCCAAAATGCCAAGCAGTTTTTTATATATATTGAACAGTAAATGTTTGCTGAATACTAACTGACTATTTACATCCCCTGAATTATTTTGGAAAAGATTATAGTATTTAGAGACTGCCTGAGACACACTGAGACATACAAGGTAAGTGCCAGGGTAGAGATAAACCTACCTCACAGGCTATGACCTGGTTTTCTACTGTGTGTATTCACTTTTAGTTTTCAATTCCTATCTCCAGTGACTATCTTTCTGTTACAAAAGCTGCAGGTACCTAACAATTTTTATCTGATAAATACAGGTTTATCCCTTCATGTTGCATTTACAGATGTGGTAATGTCTGTGACTTCAGACTCCTCTGTGACTTTGAGCTGCAGAAGACAAGTCTGTAGCTGTTGCCTGTGCACTACACAGGCCTTAAAAGGTGAAAGCACTTCTTCAGACTAAGCTGTTCCAGCTGCCCCTTTTCCACTTACATTCACAACAGCAACTCTATGAGGGGAAAGATAAGGAAAAATAAATAAGATCCAATCAAACATCTTTTGCAAAAATATTCTGCAGCCCCAGCAAAGACTCTGGGGATTCCCTCAGCTAAAAGTCCATTTCCCTAGAAATCTTAAGAGCATGTTTTTACCCTCACTTACAACATAGACCAGAATACAGAGTGTAATCTCCTCTGAGGACAGGCTTTATGCTTCAGTCATTTTCTTATTCTTTCGCAGTGCTTACATAGAGAAGTGCAACAAACAATTTGCTCAATGAATGAATGTACAGTTCGGGAAGCTGACTCCCTGCAAAATGATTTCCTAAGTCACTTCTTCCACAGGTGCAACAGAGTGATCACCTTGCATAGAATTTCCTGGATGTCAGAAAACAGTCTAATTGGTCAATAATGAGAGAGAGAGAAAAAAAAAACTTTGAGGAAGTGTTTTGCTTTTGTGAATCAGAGGATGATCCCCAGCAGGCTTCTGGAAGCACCAGCCCACAGAGCTGACAGTGCCTGCTGGCCCATGTCAGTATGGCATGCTGTCATGTGTGTATTATCACGCCCAACTAAAAAGTTTCAAGTGAGTTCTAACTGCCTGGTAAATATATCAAGAAAATATCTGTTAGAAGGCAGAAAAGAAAAAAGTAATGTAGGTTGATTTAACTGTAGAAGATGCTTCAGAAAGTTGGTCGCCGAAAAAAGTTTTATATTCCCAAAATGCACTTATCCTCACTGCCTACCCTGAAAACATTCACCTCTCACAAGAATATCACACAGCGCACAGTCTCTGGCTATCAGTATCTTTAAACTCAAAAGAGACGGTGTCAAGCTGTGACTGAGCCTCAGGCTTTGAAGATATAGATGGCAAAAGACACACAGTTAAACAGGTGACAAAGCCAAGGACAGGACCCAAGTCTCCTGACTCCAACCTCAAGGCTCTTTTCTCAAAATCACACTGTGACAGTGACAAATAGAAAGCCAGAGAAGTACTTTGTGGAAAAATTGTTTGGTGAAGTAGACGAACGTAGAGAAAAGGGCGAACCCTGAATGGTTCTGAGCAGGTTGCTTTTTGGTCACGAGGCATGAAATTAAAGGTCTCTGCATTTCAGACCACAGAGCTAGGCTGTTCCAAACTTCCTATTTGACTTCACATAAGTCATGAGTCTAGCTGGTGACGTGGCTCCATGAGACAGCAGCAGCGGTCGTGGACACAGGCCCAGTTGCCTCTGGGAGTCTTTATCATTTTAACCCATCCTAGTATTTAAATTCAATTTAGTCAAATGCCGACATAGTATCATTTCAGAAAGTAATCTATCTACTAAATTGAATGTAGAAACCCTAGGGAAATTTCTACTTTCATTCTCTAAATCAGTGAAAAAGATTGCTCTAAGACAGTTCATAGAAACCTAACAACCAAAATTAAAATGTGAGGTCCATAATGTAGTTTATTCTAACCCCAAATCCAACAGCACTAAAAGAGAATGAAATCACCATTTTCTAAGACATTTATATACAGTTATAAAATTCAGCTGAAGCCAGGAGAGTGGGAAATAGTTAAACAAATCAAAGTTGGATTCTTCAGGCACATTTTACTAAGTATGATATGGCAGACACATAATCATCATAGCATTCCTTCCCCAACCCAAAATAAACAAACACTGATGACCTTCCTTCTGTCTGGGCCTTGTGGTCCCCTGCTAGTCCTCCATCTGTGTGGGCTCCATTAATTCATGAGGCCCAAGAAGATATTGGGGACTGAGTCACAGACTCAGAAACAGAACCCAGTCCCACTCAGAGAACCCCAGCATGCCTACTCTGATGGTGGGAGGAGACCAGCCTATCCCAGGGCAGAATGCTACCCCCAAGAAATAAAAGACTTCCAGTGGCAGCCAGCATTTGTGTTATTTCTCAGACTATCCAATCACCATTGAGGAAAAAGAAAAAGAATTGGCAGGAGGCGGGCAGGGAGGACAGGGATGTGGGAATAAAGAGGCACTAACTTGAAATCTTCCCACATCTATGTGGGGCGTTTCCCTGAAGAAAAACAAGAACGAGTCAGCAGCCTGGCTGTTGCCTCAGCACCACCTTCCCACACCGCCCACATGTGGGCTTGGTTTCTATGGAGTGCAGGGAGCCAGGGAAAAAGTCACAGAGATAAAAAGAGAGACAGAAAAAAAAAACAAAAAAACCCTCTGGAGGTACCTGCACACTCCTCTCCCGTGTCACGGTCCTGTAAGCAGGACCTGGTGAACCTAAGGACACTCGGCATATACAGTGATTTGGCACCTGTTGTCTCAAGTAAGTACAATGTTTGTTCTGAAATATGCAGAACTGGATGCAGGTGTGACACAAGGCACACAGGCCACATTCCATCCTCACCAGGCACAGAACAGGGCAGGCAAGCCCATGGGCCAGAAAGGAAGAGCTGGTGGGCAGGCTGCCTTCCAATCAGAAGTTCTCTTTCATTTACAAGGAAAAGCTAAAAACAAAATCCCTAAGTTAATGTAGGGCATGCCCTGTATTTACTAAAGGACTGAGGGTCTTGTGTGCAGAAGAGCTCCACATAAAAGAAATCTGAACTCCAAGGCCCCATGCTGCCTTGAAATTGCTGCGCTGGGTAAGTTCAGTTACTACTAATGATGTCAGGTCACAGTCAAGCTCTCTGCTTTAGTTTCCAAGTAGCAAAGCTGGTTGAAAAGACAGCTTGAGAAAGCTACCACCCAGATAGAATTTCCAGGAAGGACCTAGGAGAAGGAGGGTTAAGGTGACAAGCTATCAAAAAAGAAAGTTTTATAGAGGAGTCAATTGTTTCTTGACAGTGGCAGGGTGGAGGAAGGGGGAAAATTTGACCAAAAAAAAAAAAAAGAAAAAGGAATTCCAGTGGCAGCCCAGACGCAGGCTACACAGACATGGGTGCTTGAAATCCGTTTCACAAGACGCAAGTTTCACTACCAAACTACAGCTTTCTTCAGCTGCCAAGTCCCTCCCTGGTCCAGAGACAGCTTCCGCTTGGCCCTTACCCCCCGGCCTGTGCGATGACAAATGTACGCTTCGTTACCTGTGGATTCCAAGCTCTACTGTGGTTCGATGTACTTTATTTTACATCTGCATGGAACATGTCTTCAAGCCAAAGTCCAACAGACTTAGCTTTAAAAAAAAATGAGAAGTTTCTAGGAGAAATCATCCTCACAATCACCCCGAAAACAGCAGCTTCGTCAAAGAAAATTGTCCAATTGCTAAATAAAGACTTTATTCTATATCAGCTAATTAAAGGCATTCTCTACAAATTTCCAATCCAGGAAGTTTTCTTGTTATTTCCAACACTGATCAAGCTACAACTCTAAAGACTATTCGTTCCCTATACAGGAATGTGACTATCTCGACTCTGGTACAGAACATTTCGTTTTTTATTTTAATAGATATGTATTGTTAAACTGCATAAGAGAAAACCCTGGGATCTAACAAATCTCAATTCAGAAGCCTCCACGGCTACACCTTGGGTTTTCCTTGGGGTTTAAGGATAGAAATGCATGAATAATCCAGCTCTAGTTAGCTTCGTGATCTGCCTAGACACTAAAAGCCTCTTCTCCTTCACTTTAAAAGTAACAGTGCTTCCTGACATCTTTTTCTATTTAGGCCAGGGAGTATACCCTTAGTTTTAAATCTCCTGTCTTCATTTAATTGCAATTGCAAGTAGGATGTTTGACTCACTTCTCTCCCCGCTCCTTCCTCCCATCACACTTGGAAATTTAAAGTTGTGAAACAAACCAAACCTGTCCCTGCCTAATGGAACCAAACGTGGCAACACCTTATTTTAATGGCACACTTGATGGGTGCTTCACTAGAATGGAATCCTTCTAAATGCAAGCAATATGTTCAGTCCAAACAAACTAAAAATTACTCTCACAATGAATTCCAAATATTATGCTTAGACAAAACAACAAACTTATTAAACTCATAAACCTGCATCCCACAAGCAGAAAGACTTTTGTTCAGGTTACTAGGATGGTTACACCCCTCTTTTACAGAATGGACTCTACAAGCCTCAATAATCCCTCACCAAGAACTCTATCGGCTTTTGCCGAGACAAGGAGACAAAACAGAGAGATACTGATTTCCCATCCAAACACAGACTCCCTCACAGAAAAGCTTCTTGGTACTTAGCTGGGCTCCAAATTCTACTTTAATCCTCTTTCCTTTGTAACATGAGTCTTTCCATGACATAAACCATTTGACTCTGAAGGACAACCCTTCCAAAGGCCTCAGAGTTCCTTCTTAGAGCTGATAGATCATAATTAAAAGTAAAAGCACAGCGTCCTCTGATTTGACAGGGTTTTCTTCCCCCAGGAAACAAGGCTCTCTGATTTTGTCCTGTGTCTGACTGCCCCTTCTCCTGCTCCACAGACTGAGACACCACAGTGAAGGGAAAAAATGGACAGGGACTGAACTGGGAAGAGACAAAGGTATGTTGAAATTGGCTCTGGCACACCCAGAGATAAGATCACACCATCAAGAAAAAGACGCAGTTCCATCTGTCTGCGAGCAACCTGCTCACAAACTGGGACAAAGAGCTTCCTTCCAAAGGTTTGATAAAGACTTTCCAAAGCAACCAGGTTCCAAACACAGCACTTGAGGAGAAATGCCCAAATCTTCAGGGTGTCTTACCATGGAACGCACAACACAGTAAAACCAAGTCAGACTCTACATCTATCTACTTCTCTGATGTCACTTACTCCAGCGGGAGCTTGGCGCACGTCTGGCAGAAAGTTCTTGCTGTTACTATTTTTAAAATTAAATGTGTGAATGAAAACTACAACATAATTCACTTTACAGTGTAAGGATTTAGGTGTTACCACTGGAAAAATCTCTTATTTTGTACTCCCAGGATTCATTATATCCTTTAACAGTGTGCTTACTATTCATGAAGATCATACCTACGCACAGATGATCAAAGAAATCCTGCAATTTCTTTTGACCGCAGCTGTTTTCCCATCTGCCATACTGGGTAGCTGACTCTACGAAAGGTGTCCCCACACCACCCCCAGACATCCCCTTCTTTAGTGCCTGCTGGCTCACAGGTCTCCCTCAGAGCTGGCTGGCCCAGTTTTCACTGGATTCCAATACAGCAGCTTTTTAGTTTATAATTTATCTTCCGTGCTTAACTGTTACTCATTCAACGTAAACGTTATAATATAATCCAACATAAATTATTTCTTACGAGCAAAGGTGCTCTCATTTATATTAGTGAGTCCATAAAGTTGTTCTATTAATAATAATACCTGCATTTTTAAGTAATCTTCCCTGTCAATAACGTTTTCTACTCATTTCAAGGTCTAGAGTTTAGCTTCCTCAGAAGACCTCATTTGGATGACCAAGCACCAAGCACGTAATTGCATGGAGTACTGAGTGCTTTTTATGGGTGCTGGGCAGGCAGCCATGCCCCACTAACTATGAACATAGGTGAGGCAGCTTAGCACAGCGCCTAGCATATAACAGGCACTCAAAGAAGTTAATGCTCTTTCCCTAACTTCTTTTTCCTCTGTTTATTTTAGATCTTCAGGCTTCGAGAGGCCCTTGCTTCTTATCATTCAGCAAATCTCAATGCTGTTGTAGACTCTTAAGATTTACAACTCAGGCAAGAAATCACACTCTAGGCCAAGATGCACAGCCCATTCAGTTCAGCCTATTCTAACCTCGCTTGGTTTAGAAAATACTGAAATTGCTGCAGAACAAACAGCCCCAATTTATAAACTGCATTCCCAAAGTTCATTTTTAAAGTGGCATAAAAACATTTTTCCTAAGAAAACACGATGTCATATATAAGATCTCAGGCTGTTCCCACAAACTTATGCCACTATCTACCTGGCTGGCGGAACTAGTGGCAGGAGCCTAGATCCAGCCCACGCCTTGTCCACGGCAGGCTCTGGGATAAGTTCTGAATTCCTGCAAAGGTACACCGCTGGCTCCAGAGAAAATGTTGATCCAGCTGAGTTTGTATATATCTTTCTCCCACCTCGCTGTATGCACCCCTCCCCTCAGCTCATAGGCCTCTCCTCTGCAGGAGACCAGTGCCCTCACCTTGTCCTACAAGTCCCAAACTTCAGCATCTTACCAGAGCTCCATCTTTTAATGCTTCAAAGGCAATTGCTTTTTCTCCCTGCAACAGTTACCTCAAGCAGCTAATCTCAGCTGTGCATCAGGAAGAAAACTGATTATTTCACAATGAAATGTGAATGCCTGATGGCCTTTAACCTGTCCAGAGACCTCTGACTCTTAACTGCCCAAACAAATCTAATTTTGTGGGAGGACCATGAAAGGAATGAGATACACCTACACGACAGACAGATCCCACTAAGGGCCTGTTTCTGAGACATTTCTGCTTCTCAAAAAGCAACTTCCTTCTCTTCCACCACTTGGAAAAGGAACAAATTTTCACAAGTTCCAAAACTTCCAAAAGTTTCCATGACAATGGCCGACATGTGTTTATGGTGATGAACAGAGTGCACACAGGGCCAGTGGAGATGCGTCCTAGCTTCGTCAGTGTTTTTCCCAAAGTGGAATGTAAACCAAAGCATTCACGATTCAACCCAAAACATCCTCAAACTATCATCATTTCCAAATGGAGAAGCAGAAGCTACAGGTAAGATTCAGATGTTGACACTGGGCCAGATTTTCAGTTTTACTCATCCTGGCATGGCCAAAAGAGTACGTTAGAGATCACTAAAAGGGGAGGGGAGGAAATGCCACATAGCTCCAATAAACCCTTATGTTTGTGAGGAAGAAAGAACTGGAAGTCACATTAACAAATATCACATAAATACGTACAATTATTATGTGCCAAGTATAAATCTTAAAGTTAAAAAAATCAACAAAAGTATCCTAAATGAGAACAAGAAAGTAGATATTTTCAGAAAATAGTAAAAACAACAACAACAAAAACCCAACTATATAGGATTCTGCATGTATACTTGTTCACTCTTGCTGCCCTGAGGCATTAATTACTTTAAGAATAAAAACAGAAAACACCAAGTCGGCCAGGGAAAGCAAAAAACCTCGATACTTAATTAGAACACGCGCTTGAAGTTGCTGCCTGATACTAGCTTCAAAAGACGGCAGCCTCATTAAGAAATGGCACAACACCCTTCTGGCGGCAGGCAAAGGCTTAAAATCACGTCAGTGCTGGGGGTCTGAAAGGGGAAATGAAACTGAGTTTACCTACATCAATTAGCAATGCTATTAAGGCTACTTAAGCCGCTCCCCCAACAATATTTCTAATACAAATACGCTGCAGGCCTTCAGAATAAAACAAGCCATTATCCCTACCCGTCATCTTGGCTTTCATTACTCCCACCCCAGAGTGACACATCAAACAAACAAAGCACCCTGCCCATGCACTGGGCTTTTCGGCCAAGATCTCCAAGCCTCTGACAAGCACTTATTAATCCTGACAACACCCAATAAAGAAGAGTTGGCCACTCTAACCTTGTGAGTCTCCTGGGGGATTAAGGGAAAAGGACTGAGCTAGTGAGCTGAGGGACTAACCCAAGGTCATGGATAAGTTGGAAAAGGAAACTCAGGACTTATGGGCTCTTTATCACCTCCTCCACAATTTCTCAGTGAGGCCCCAATGGCAAATAGCAAGTAACACTCCAGTTTGCTTTAAGAATAAAAGCATCCTGGGGCACAAGGCCAATACTTTTTATAGGCTGTTCTTAGTAGCCAGTGGACTGAGTCCTATTATGATATTTAATTTCAAAACAACCGTAACAACAATTATATAAAATGGAAAGTTTATCTATTTATTGCTTAGCCAAGCAACAAATTCTGGACTATGCAGCCACCTGACAATTGTATGTGACTGAGGTGGTTGGCAGGAAAACCCATCTAAAGCTACCATTACCTAAGCTTCCTTACTGCCTGGTGGGCCCAACTGCCTGGAGTCTGCAGTCTGAAAGGCACATGTTTGTCTTGGACATGATGACGATGATAAGAAAGAAGGGCAATTATAATACAAGCTTACCGTGACTCTCAAGACCCAGTCACATGATTTTCAAAAGCATTCTTGGGCAGGATAAAATGAAACCCTAATAGTCAGCGCCTAATACAGTATCTTATTCTTAAAGTTACTAAAATTCTTATTGAATACATAAAAGAAAAAGTAAAAAACAGAGACTTAAAAAGGACAAGAAGATGAACATAACTTCTTTCTACCAGGTCTCTGAGAGAATGCTATACCTAATATTGTAACGAAAACTAAAGATCAGCTTTCCGTTAACAACTGTCTGAAAAATGACCTGTGTTTCTATTGAGTTTTTTTTTTCTCTCTTTTTTTTTGGGACAGCGTCTCACTCTGTTGCCCAGGTTGGAGAGCAGTGGCATTATCTCAGCTCACTGTAACCCCTGCCTCCCGGGTTCAAGATTCTCCTGCCTCAATCTCCAGAGTAGCTGGGATTAGAGGCGTGTGCCACCACGCCTGGCAACTTTTTGTAGTTTTAGAAGAGATAGGGTTTCACCATGTTGGCCAGTTTCACCAAACTCTTGGCCTCAAGTGATCCACCCGCCACAGCCTCCCAAAGTGCTGGGATTACAGGTGTGAAGCACCACTTCTGGCCTCTATTCAGTTTCTTGAGTTCCCAGTTTTTAAAGCAATCCAAAGAAAGAAAGAAATACAGGAACTATAATAATGGAGTGAAGAGAAGGATCACACTCACAGGGAAGAAGGCAGAGGAAAGGCAGAAAGGACTTAAGAATATGATGAATTTGTCTTAAAGGGCACAAAAAGTCTCATTAGAGTCACCCAGATGGAGTAACTCTAGCCAGTTAGTTACTTCATCTGAATTGGAGGCAATTCTTCAATGGGAAAAGCACAAGACAAAAGAATCTTAACACGGAATCATATTTACAAGGTGATGATGTGAAACAGAATACTATTAATAATCACTTATATTTAAGAGCCTTTCTTAAAGACACTCCAACAGTTTGATGGGCTTTGTTTCATGACTCCTTACACTTCCTTGAATAGAGGGAGGAGACAGAAAGCACCTCCACCGTGCAAATGAGGAAATGAGGCAAAGCGAATGGGGAGTCAGACTCAAGGCTGAACAGGCAGGAGTGGCAGACTGCAACTTAATCGCGGTGTTTCACACACACTGGACTCCACGCAAAGGATGGCAACAAAAATGATCTGTTTTGGAGGAGGGGAGAATAGAAAGGGGAGAGGATAGTTTCATAACACCTGAGAATGAAAACACATAAAACTGTGGGAAAAAAAAAATCAGTTGTCAAATCATTAAACTCCTCCCATTCTCAAACGGCTGGACATAAGGCGCCCAGACCTCACCACCCACCTTTGCTTCATCGTTGATGTCCCACGTGAAGGAAATGGCGTTATACGCAATCTCCTCGATGTTACTGATAGTGTTGAAGCTTTCTTTATAGTCAGCTATAGGAAGCAGGGGAAGAGAAAATGAAAACTCATGAGTTTTAGTTTTAACATGGGATCCCAGCAGTTCAAAATAAGATCTATTTTTTAACATTATCACCTATGGACAACTCAACTTTTTGTTTGGTTAGAAGAAGTTCAAAATATGAAGAAAAAGAATCACAGAGTTTTTGTAATAGAGGCAAGCTTAGACATATTTAATTCAATCTCATTATGTCACAATTAGGAAATTTAGGTCTAAAAAGTTTAAATAACAGTCCCAAGGTCACAAAACTACTCTGTAGAACCAAGATTAGAACTGAGTTCTCATTCTCCTGAAAAGGCAACAAGAGCATTACAAAAGGTAAAGGAAAAAAGTAACACTAATATTAACAGCCATCTGTGATACAATGGTTTTACATGAAAATAACACACATGGCAAGGATAGAGATCTGTGTAACGTTACTTCAGTAAATACGAATTTGCACAGGTTTGCCACTACAGCTCACAGATAGGTTAGTTACACAGTTTAGCACATGACTAGGGAAGACTGTTAGGCAACTGCACAGCAGCAGTATCTTTTTTTACTTATTTTCTTTTACTTTTTTTTTTTCTCTATCTCCATCATGTCCAAATAATAATCAGAATCTATTAAAGAAGATATTACCCCTTAAAGCAATTGCAGACTGAAAAGTGGGGACATTCTCAGGTTAGCCAGCTACATGGCTTCTGGCCCTAGTGTCCTGTGGAAAGCCACCACGTGGGCACATGTCCCATTACTGCATGGGAGGAATGGTGAGTGCACTGGTTCCAGGAGGCCGAGGACAGCGTTTGGAACAGATCAGTAGCTGGCATAAAAATTCAAATGCTTTCGGCAGGAAGCTGATCACTGCCAAAAATAACTGGATTTAGAAACTGGATGGCTGTACCTCTGGGAATAAGAGCGGGCTCTTGAGCTGCTTACCTATGTCAATGCATCTTTGTTTAGCAGTGTGCTGCCGGGAGTGCCAGTACTTCCAATGCCTTAACTGATCTTCTCTGCTTTTGTCTTCAGCAAAAACCACCATGATCACACTCTGTGAAAGAGAATGCATTACAACATAAAGACATTGAAGGGTGAGTATGTTTTTGAAAATGTATTTAATATTATATTTTACAGTGAAAGCTTAAAGCTGCAATTTCAGGCAGTCATTCAGAGCTGCTTCAGACCTAGAAATGTTAGACTCTGACTAGCTTTCCTAGAGAACAGGACTAAGATCAGAACTTACTCGAACTTTGCTGATGGGATGATGGATTCCTTCATTGCTGCTCACTTCCTTTAAGGTGATCGGATAGAACTGGCCTTTGTTCAGGTATGTCATGGTACTATCTCCCGGCTTCTGTCGAAGTGATTTTGAAGCTTCTAGGGTATATTCAAAGTTGTTCCTAACGGACAAAAAAAGTCACAGGTCTCTAAATCTACTCTCGTGGAAGTTTGCTATACGTCATATTATAAATAGCATTTGCTATCTTTTTCATGATAAAGAAAATCTGGAACAAAAGTACTCAGCAGCTGAAAATTCTCAAGTCTCTCAGATGTGGAAGTACAAATTATTGCCGATTAAAAATTCTATGATGTGATGGATGTTAGCAATCGGACATCCTGAGTTTGAGGGCTTGAGATATTAAAGATACTAATAGGTGGAAAGGACTTTGGAAGGAACTTCTCACAAGACATGCTGCCAATCTGGTATTTCTCCAGCAGAGGTTTCAGACAGGTGGCTGGTGTTCCTCTGACTAAATTCCTTTTGGCCTATATAGCACTTTTTTGTTGTTTCTACTTGTAATTTAAATGTCTTTAATAGCAGGCACTCCCCAATTCTCGACATTACCTATTACCTAACACTACCACTCATATGTGCCCCTAAAGTTATTTTTCCTGCCCAGGCCACGGCTCAGCAGATTGCACCTATTTTTGTAACTAAAGTTTTATTAGCACATAGCCACATCATTTGTTTACATATTACCTATGGCTGCTTTTGCACAGCAGCAGACCAGGGTAGTTGCAAAAACATACAGAGGTTGTATGGCCCACAAAGCCTGAAATATTTACTCTCTGACTCTTTATAGAAAAAGTTAGCTGACCCCTATCCCAAACCCTAAAGGCATTTCCGTTTGGGACTCCTGCATCTTCAGGCAGATCTATGAGGGAAGTTTTAGTTCCCATAAAATCTTAGACACTTTTAAAACCATAAAATATAACACATGTAAAAAACACATAAAACAAAATATGAGTTCCCAATTAACATGAAAAATATTCATATTGCCAGAGTGAGATACGATTTTGTGAGGTCAAAAGAAAGTTGTCAGCTCAGAAAAGAGTTGACTTCATTTATTTTATCGTTAGTGAGGCTGATAAAAAAAAAAAGCTTTTATCACTTTTTTATCACTTGATATTCCTCCTAAATTCTCACCTAATTATATATTTTTGGCAACAGAAAGGAACTCAGAGACCTAATTTAATCCCGTCATCTCTCCTATTAGATTCCATTCTACTACCATCACATAAAGAAACCAAAAGAAAGAAAAAGCACCAACACCAAGAATTAAGGAAACTTGAAACATAGTTTAAAGAGTTCAAAATTAAAAGCACTGAAGCAGATGTCCTCTACCCAAGACTGTACCACAGTAAAAGTAGTAAGATAAGGGGAAAGCCTGCTAAAGCCACCTTTGATTTATCAAGTTAATGTGAAAGGAGTAAGTTATAAAAGCTGCAAATTAAAAATCAAATTAAAAGACATCTATTACCCAGAAACACTGTCAAAAACATAGTCCTCTGAATTCATGCCAGGCATCCGCAGACTGAGATCCGAGGGGAAGAAAACCTGAAATATCAATGTGATAAGCCACAACTATTTAACTGGTTATCATGGTTACTAAAGACCAAGCTCTGGTACTGCATAAAAGTATGTGGCTTACAGCAACCCACTATCCTTTCCATATTTATTTTTGAATAAAAATGTTGAAACTACAAATATTAAAAAAATTAAAACAGAGAAAATATCCACTTTTATATGCCACTCAAGTAAATGACAACAAGCTGTATAGGTATCCCCACTAAGTGCTTCTGACTCACGACCCCCTTTTCTGTCTTTCACACACATCCCAGCTCTGTTCAAACACTAGATCTGCAACCAAAATGTCATGACTTTAAAGAGTCACCCTATCATTTTATCAAGTTAAGACACAGCATCAAGTTCACACCACACTGAAGAGATGTGGTGCATTTTCTCGGGAAAGGCTAACATTCTGCCCCTAACTCCACATGCAGAGATGGATGCTCTTTACCTCACCGAGTCATTAAGTAAGGTTTCTAACACCTTCAGTCCCTAACTTTTAGCTGAGTGAGGTATTCATCACCATAGAACCCCCAGAACTATTTGGAATTAATTTGTAAACTTCACACAATGCATTTGTGCTCTCCCTGACTATATTGCCAACCAAGAAACATCAAGCAAAGACATAATAACTCATTTTATAGAAAGACCAGTTCCAGGGAGCTTGTTTGGCGCTGGGAGAATTGCTAAAAACAGACTATGAGAATCTACCTGTGGTCAACAGAAGATTATGTATGGGGTTCTCTTTCTCTTTCTCCAGCAAATCACTTAGCTGAAATCATAATTGTTAACTCAGCTGCTGGTAAGATTAGCCATGCACCCTTGATAACAACTTCTGGTTTTATAGGTTTAGCTTCCAAATTATACCCATGGGCCTTTTCTCTTAAAAAAAAAAAAAATCTTTTATTCCTAATCCATTCATTTCAGGCCGAGTTTCACGCTTACATAACAAGGAAAACGTGGAACCCAATACTTATACAAACACACAGGCGTCTTAGGAAGATGTTTGTTTCCTGTACCTCCTGAACGCCTTCCTTGAAGGTCTCTGAGAAGGTCGAGTCTGGAGTTCGCCTTTGAGCATTTGGGGCTTGAGCACCAGAGCTGAACTGGTCAGTACTGAGATTCCGATCGAAAACCACCACCCGCTCAGTGGGCTCAGGATGATACACTGCTGGGGGGATTCCCACAGCAAAGCCATGCGGCTGGGTTTCTGTCTTGATGGAGTGGGTAGGCATCGTTGCTATGGAGACAGTGACTGTCGTATCTGGAGCTGTCAGATGGCCTCTCTTATCAATGCCCAGCTGGTTGCCATGGGGAAGGACAATGTTAAACGGCACATTTTTCAGTACTTGCACTCTGTTTTCTCCAGCAGAAATGAGGGGCTGCTCTGTCACGATTGGTATGCTGTTTCTTTAAGAAAAGAAAACTGCTTTCAAACTCGATGTTGATGTAGTTCTTTGACAATTTTTATTTTCCTAATGGCACTGGGCTGTTGGGTCCTGTGCAATAACAATACACTTGACAGGGAATAAACAGAAAACATCGAAACTACCCATTACTAGGTAAAGGGGAAAAGGCTTTCTGGTTATCATTCAAATAAAATCGAAACATATTAAGTAAAATTTCATTTGAAATACTAAGTACTCAGAGCTCTCCTCTAACAAGCTTTACTTTCCATAATCCTAAAAAAAAAAAAAAATTACTATGTTTTACTAGAAACCTGAAGCTATGTGATCTGATCAACTGGGGTTACAGCATAGACGCCAGGGTCAAACTGCCTGGGTTCAAGTTCTGTGTCACCTGAGCAAGCTACTTCATCTTTTAGTAACTGAATCCTCACCTGTAAAATGGGGACAATAATGGCATGCATTCTCATCAGGTTGAGATGAGATGATACACTAAAATGTGTATAATAATGCCTGACACACAGTCTTCAAGAAGTATGAGCCATTATTACTTGGTCACCACTTTTCCAACCACCTATGACATTTGGCTTTCTCCTTCTTTCTTTTTTTTTTTTGAGACAGAGTCTTGCCCTTGTGGCCCAGGCTGGTGTGCAATGGCATGATTTTGGCTAACTACAACCTCCACCTCCCGGGTTCAAGCGATTCTCCTGCCTCAGCCTCGCAAGTAGCTGGGATTACAGGCACGTGCCACCACATTCGGCTCATTTTTGTACTTTTAGTAGAGACTAGGTTTCACCATGTTGCCCAGGCTGGTCTCGAACTCCTGACCTAAGGTGATCCACCTGCCTCAGCCTTCCGAAGTGCTGGGATTACAGGCGTGAGCCACCGCACCCGGCCTGGCTTTCTCTTTCACCCAAGAAAACCTATTGTTACGTTATATCAGTAGACACATCTGCTTTTTCTAAAATTAAATTTTGGTTTGATAAATAATTTGAGCAATACAAGATGATTTCCAGTGGGTAAAATGAATGAGTTTTCAAAGCTCCCAGAAATCATATAGCCTGAAGCTTTAAGAAACAGGCAAATTGGGAATTCTGTACATTTCAAGATCAATAAAACTGTTTGAACCCTGAACCATAAATTCACTCCCAGGAATTTATCCTAAAACAGAAAAAAATCTAGAAAGTTGTTCCTTAAGGCTTCAAAATAGTGAAAACTAGGTATAGCGGCAATTATAAGGATATTTAGAGTTTGCTTCAGAACGTTCCAGCAAAAATAAATAAAATAAAAACATGAATTAATCTCAAAGTTGAAGAAGACGGAAGAATACATCAAACGAGGAATTGTGTTGATAACTGCTGAAGCTGGTCATGGATACATGTGGGCTTACACTATTTCTCTATTTGTATTATGTTTGAAAATGCCCATAACGAAAAGTAAAAAAGCCACGAGTCCTCTTCCAAAGGATAATTATGAAGATTAAAACACAGAGAAAATGTTTACGAAACAAACTAAGTAGAAGAAAGTATACCACCAAATCCTATCTGTGAACAAAACCACAGCCACATACAATTTGCATGCACACCAAAACAATGAATAAAGCAATCATCAGGATAATGGGATACTGGGTGACGATCATTCTTCCTTTAAATATGTTTTATTCCTTGATTGATAATAAAACACAGGGCAATTTAAAAGGTGTCTTTTTAAAGTTTTTCATGGCTATAAAGACAAGCATTAATTAAATTTTCTGAACGCTTTAATCTAAAATATTTCACAAATAATTTCAACAGGAATTTGAATACAATTTAACTTGCTTTATTCAATTTTACTTAGGCAGCTGTTAAGAGTCAATTGGTACTTAATTTTTTTAATGGACCACTGCCACATCTTCTAAAGAAAACTTCAAAAACAAATAAGCAAATACTTAAGTTATTACTAAAACTATCCCTTTGGAGGAGGAGAAAGTTAGTGCTTTCATTCTAGAAAAGGCAACTACTGTGCCCAAAGAAAAAAGGAACTTTTCAGAGCAACAGAGGCAAATCAGTGATGAAATCTGAATTTAGATAATAAGCGTCCAGCTTACCTATCTCTTCCACTAGTAGTTGTTCATTCAAACAAAATCCCATTTTGCTGTTATAGAAACGTGGCATTTCCCCCTGCACTCTTTACGCTGTTATGCAGTGAATGTTACCTTTTGCTGTGATCTGGTTCGGGGTGCTCCACCTCTGGCTTTGCTGTTGATGACCTTCTCTCTCTTGGAACCTGATATTAGCACACATGAAAAGAATTTAGCTCTTATCCAGTGAAGTGCAGTTTACCCAAAGATACAGCCTTTTATTTTTCAGTAAATTCAATCATTCATTTATCTACTGGTTGCCTAACAAACATCAGGCTATGGGGACACACAAAGAAAAAGACAGTATCTGCCCTCAATGAGCTTAAAATCTAGTCACCCATCTGGTTAATTTGTAAAAAGTAAGTGTTATTGAGTTGCCAAATAAACTCAGGGCATGATACATTTATTCTGTCATGGAGTTTGGGTCTCATCTCTTCAAAGAAATACTTCCACTGGCCGAAGCTGGTGGCTCATGTCTGTAATCCCAGCCACTTCGGGAGGCCAAGGTGGGAGGACTGTTTGAGCCCAGGAGTTTGACACCAGCCTGGGTAATATAGTGAAACTCATTTCTACAAAAAAAATTTAAAAATCAGCCAGGCGTGGTGGCATGTGCCTATAGTCTCAGCTACACAAGAGAGACTGTGGTGAGGAGATCGCTTCAGCCCGGGGGCAGAGGTTACAGAGAGCAGAGATTGCGCCACTGCACTCCGGCCTGGGTGACAGAGCAAGACCCTTCCTGACTCAAAAAAAAAAAAAAAAAAGAAAAAAAGAAATACCTCTGCCCTGGTTTTACTGGTTTATCTACACAACATTAGAGAAGAAGCTACTGAAAACACAACAGAGCTCTTCCAACTTTCTCAGGGCTCTTTCCTACTACTCTCCATTCAGATCAAATGCAAAAGCAGAAGGAACAGCCATGTTAACCGTTCATTTCTTCTAAGATCCAAATGAGGGCTTCATATGATCACTGTCTTTAGATATGCTGGGATTCATATGTCCATCACCCAAAGGACAAGTCTAACTCAGTGTTCTATTCCTTTTTTGGTTCTTTTCTTTGCAAGGGAAGTGAAAAGTAGGCAAACGTTAGTGAGTGTCCTGTAGAAATAACTCAACTGAGATTTTACACCATTGCATGCTCCAAAATGGCTAAGGTGCTTAAAAATGGCTTTCAGCGTGAAAATTCTATTCCTGCATCCTTGTTTTCACCATTAAAGACAAAACACTGCTGGCCGGGCGCGGTGGCTCACACATGTAATCCTAGCACTTTGGGAGGCCGAGGCGGGTAGATGACGAGGTCAAGAGATCAAGACCATCCTGGCCAACACGGTGAAACCCCGTCTCTACTAAAAATACAAAAAATTAGCCGGGCATGGTGGCGCACGCCTGTAGTCCCAGCTACAGCCTCCTGTAGGCAGGAGGCTGAGGCAAGAGAATCGCTTGAACCCAGGAGGCGGAGGTTGCAGTGAGTTGAGATTGTGCCACTGTACTCCAGCCTGGGCAACAGAGCGAGACTCTATATAAAAAAATAATAAAATAAAAATTAAAAAACAAAAAAACAAACATAAAAACCACTGCTTCTCTATTAACAATATGCTTTTCAAGCTTTATCAAAATTATTATGTAATAATGACAGATGCTTACAACCAAAGACCTGAAACAAACAATTCAGTTTATTTAAAAAAGAAAATAGGCCAGGCACAGTGGCTCACGTCTGTAATCCTAATACTTTGGGAGGCTAAGGCAGGAAGATTACCTGAGGCCAGGAATTTTAGACCAGCCTGGGCAACATAGTGAGACTCTGTCTCTACAAAAAATTTTAAAATTAGCCAGGCATGACCTATAGTCCTAGTTACTCAAGAAGCTAAGGCAGGAGAATCATTCAACCCCAGGAGGTTGAGGCTGCACCGAGCTATGACTGCACCACTACACTCCAGCCTGGGTAAGAGTGAGACTCTGCTGCTAAAAATAATAATAATACTAAATGAAAAATTAAAAAGAAGAAGAAGAAGAGAAAATAAATTTACACCTATCACAAGAAGTCTGACAAATAAATACCACGGAAATTGTCACCCTTCACAGACAGACGTGAGGATTTATTTGCTTATGAGACACAGGGGTAGTATACCTAGTGTTATTACACTGGTCTTTCTGGCACGAAACTTGTACCAACAAGTTTCTCCCATTCTCAAAAGTTTCAGTTAAAAATGTGCAACTTCATAATAAATGTTTTAGGAACTTAATTTATAGTAAGTCAATAAAACAAGCTATAAGAACAGATATATAATAATTTCCACTTCAAAGGAACTCTTCATGGCTATGTTTCCCTGGTAAGGGTTTCTTCTAGCATCATTAGTGATTACACAAGTTTCTGTTCATATTCAAAGAAAAAAGACCTTACCTCAATCCCTAGCCCCAACTTAGTTAGACACATGGTCTCATACTTGGAAATAATCACCCAATTTTTTTTTTTTTTTTTTTTTTTTTGGAGATAGGGTCTGTCTCTGTCACCCAGGCTGCAGTGTAGGGATATGGCATGATCTCAGCTCACTGTAGCCTCCAACTCCCAGGCTTAAGTGATAGCTGACACTACAGGCATGCGTGTATTAACTAGCGAATTTCTGTATTTAATTATTTATTTATTTATTTATTTTTGGGTAGAGACAGGGTCTCGTCATGTTGCTCAGGCTAATCACCCTAATTTTAATAATAAAACTATCTCCTAGGCTTTTTTCACCTCTGTATTTCTTATATTAAGGAAAGAATACAGTGCCAGAATGTAGCCAATGGCCAGCAACTGGTGATTCTGGGTAAAGGTATTCGGGAATTAATTATCCTCTTAAGTTTTATGTAGGTTTGAAAGTTTTTAAAACAAAAATATAGCAAAAATAAACTGTAAAAAATATACACTAAATTCATGAGAAGATGCTTGTCATTCAGAAGCTTCTGGTAATCCCAAACAGATCCTGTTTTCATACAGGTACTGATGACAACACAATGATTACACAAGTTAGTCACACAGAGTGACAATGAGACAAAGGCCCCATGGCAAAGCTGTGCTTCAATGTAGTCTGCTGTTTTAAGTAGCACCCTAAAGACGTAGCCACCCCCAAATGTGTGTTCCTGGTCAGAAGGAAGAATGGAGAGGTGAACCCAGAAGAAAAGCGGTATGCACCCTGCATTAGAAAGACAGTGGCCTCGGCCATGAACCAGACTAGGGCCCCAGATGCATACATCCTAGCTATGACCTCTGAGTGAGAAGTCACACACAGGCTGGTAACATGTCTAGCATAACAGTGACAGCTAGTGTTATCAGGACAATGATGATGATGACAGAGATCAGTAGTGTCATTTCCAAATAATGAAAACCATGTAAAATTCCATGCAGAGTATAGATTATAAGACTACTCCAAATCTCTAGAAACAAGCAACAAAACATATCCTGATCTTGGAACTAGACAGTCCTACACTAGAGAATATGGTTTCAAAGGCTCTGTAGTATCATTTCGGGAAAGGAAATCATCCTGACTACACAGGAATGAAGGTGAAAGGTAAATGAGCCCCGCCCACTTTCCATGGCACTAAGAACCACCTTCAGTGAGATGCTCAAACCCAAGAAGACACATCTAGCATCCTCTTTTATGGTGGTTTCACCTTCTGGATATAGCCACAGCAGCTGACTGCTTTGCATGTTTTAAAAACAACCCTTTGATTCTACAATCACAGATTCTTAGCTTTGAACCACAGTAAGTCAAAGTACTCATTAAACTATTTATAGTCACTACAGAAGCAACTTGCCTGGCATTCTACCAGCAAATGACTGTTTTATATGCTGCTGAATCAAGTGCATTGGAGACTGCTGTTAAGGGTTTTAAAGGCAGGCAAACCCACCTTGTAGTAGTCATAGAGCAGGCCCAGCGCAGCAGCGCTGTCTTCGTCTCCATTGATGCTCATCATCGCTTTGGTCGCTGCAGTGAGAGGGTTTTCCAGGAAAGATTTCCAGGCCTCATCCTCACTAGTGTAGGACCGCCGCTGTGGATAAAGTGCTTCATTCTGAAGAACCAACACTGGCCGTTTGCTTCAGAGAAATTAAAAAAACAAAAACAAAAAAACACATACTTTTCTACTGCAAGGCATCATAAGCTACCAATTCCTTGACATTCCTATAAAACAGCTTATTGTTTCATCAATGACCCTAGGAAGTCAAATTAAGACAAGACCAGAAGACAAACCACATTAAGTGCAGACCAATGGGTCCCACAGTAAGACATAAAGTGTCTAGGCAGCCAGAGAACTGGCAGTTCACTTACACATGGAACTCAGGATACACAATTTGGCAAAAAAGCAAAACAAAACCATCCCTGAGAAAATGCCACGCTATTCAAATACTTTCCATAAACAAACAGGAGGACACAGTAAGGAAAAGAGAATATCTGTTCTCTTCCAACAACAATCAGGACCGTCCCCTCTTGAGAAGACCATGTGCCGTTCATCACACTGCTATGTTATTCCCTCTCTACTGTGGCTGCCAGGCCTTAAAAATTCCTACCTGAACACAGTGGGGAGGGGAGAAGCAGCAGAAAGAAAAAGGGATACTTCGCGCAATCCTTGGGGGTATATGAGAAAGCCAGAATATTCTACTGATTACCAGCAGATTGAGCATGGAATGTGGCCAAAGGGGACTGTAAATCAATAAAGAGGCATAATTTTCTGGCATGGGAGTTAACTGTTTATCTTAGAGATAAACACTTAAGAATCTCCAACAATAAATGAAGCCACTGAACAAAATGATTTAAAAAAAAAAATAGGTGGGAAAATCTGGCTTTTAAAAAGTCTTTACTAGTTTTCCACACTGCACAAGAACTGTTTCATTTTAACACTGTAGTTTGGTGGGAAAAATCCAAAAAAATCAATGGCGATCTTAGTGAAACCTTACAGAAGATTTAATTTAAAAGATTAAAGCAAACATTACTAATTCCAAAAACCTGAAATGTAAACAGTCTCAACAACTGTTCAGTTGGTACTATTTAATAAGTCAATAAAGAGAAAAAATGGAACACTGACTCTAGTAAAACAAAGCAGTTTATTTTCAAGGAGAAAAATAAATTTTAAATGTTTGGAACGCCTCTGAATTATTACTATTCTAACAAGCAAATTGAAGGACTGGCTCTCATTGCAACACACAAATGAAATATGTAAATGGCCTAAAGGTGACCTACCTATTTTAAAAGTGAATGTAGAAAGACTGATTATCTTTTCAAGTAATCAACAAAGGTTAGGGTTTGGGAATCACCCAGGGCCTTTAAAAACAGATAGATTTAGAAAAAGGAGAACATCTTCAAAAAAGGGGGAAAAAAATCCAACAATGTATCCTCAGTCAAAATGAAGTGTTATGTGAAAGCCAATGTTTTTACTCACTCATGGCATAAATCTTACATTTGGTAAGGAAGTCTTGAGGTGGTATACTATTTTAACACAAAACAAACATAAAAGGCTGTTCAAAGCGAGCAGATCATTTGTCCAAAAATGGAGATTGCTTACACAAATCTCAACTTTTAAGAAAATAAAGAAATATACAAAGTGGCATTCCCTGAGCCATCAGTACCAGAGTACAACAGCTACTGAACGGGTGGTGCCATGGACTGATTTACTGGTATATTGCTAAGCTATAATTAATAGCGTAATAGCTACCTCCCGAAGACTATGACAGCACTTGGCTGTTCAATTCCCTTCATGCTAGTTTTCAACTTCCTTCTTCTCCCACCCACATCCCAAATTTGTACAAGCAATAGAAAATAGAGAAATGGCTTTATGTTTGGAATCACCCTGAAGCTGTTTCATATTTCCAAAGCCTGCCTAAGGCCAAAATGTTAGCTTTGGAAACTTTGCCTTATCTAAACTATACGTCAAGAAATAAACACAAAACTAGTTGCCTTTGTCTACTTCCTCATGACAGTCAGGAAGGAGGAGGCTTCAGTCGCTGAAGGCTCATCACTTTCAGGTGAGCCTTAAAACCCTGCGTCAGCGATCTCTCAGACTTCTCAAATATGTTTCAGGCAATAATTTCACTGCATATTCTACAACACAAGAGTAATCCATTTAAGATACTGCATACAAAATATCTATCTCATCCAGAAAAAGAACACACTGACAAAAACCGATCCTTCACAAATAACTAAGAAACTGGCAGGGGAACCTATCTGCCTTAAACTTAACTGATCTGAAATATACTGACTGACTTGGTGTGATTTCCCTTTTTTTGTCCTTTAGTAAGTTTTTAAAAATTTTAGAACAATTATATATTTTCAGAAAAGCTGCAAATACAGAAATATCCCCTGCCCAGTTAATCCCCCATGCTTTATTACATTACCACCTTACATTTGTCGAAATATGCTTTTAAATCATAAACTCTAAAAGGCATATTAGCTTGTACAGTACTTTCTCGTTTAACACCCAGATTTCAAAGTTTCATCCTCCTGATTCTCTCAAGCACTAAAAACACGGTAATCTGTAATTACCATCAATGATGCAAGTGGCAAAATAACTCCTACAGCCGTTTTCCCACTCATACCGCCAGCTAGTGAAAAGTAAACGCCCGGACATCGGGGCACTTCAACCTTCCCCTACATTTCTGTTTTGGAAGTTCCAGCAGGTCGCCGAGTGACGAGCCTGAGACCACAGATTACCTGGAGAAGTCCACCTGTCCCGACGCGGCGAGCTCCCCACCGGGCTCCTGAGGCCGACCGGGCAGGAGACTGGGGCGGGGAGGCCCGGGGGCGTTGGCGGCGCCCCAACCTCGCGCCGCACCCGACCGCGCCGGGGACCCCGAGCCCAAGGTGCGCGCCCGAGTGGGCCCCACCTGGCCGGGGAGGAGGGGAGGAGGGCGGCCCCTCCGGTGTCGAGTTTCCCCGAGGACGGGGTCTCTCCTCCCGAGGCTTCGACCGAACAAAGAGCCGGGCAGGGTTAAGGGGCAGAGGCCGTGGCGGCGTGGAGTGGACAGCGGCCCCCGGCCCGCGCCCCGCGCCCGCCCGCCCGCCGGCCCGCGAGGCCTCGGGTCTGCGCCCGGCTCGCTCGCTGCAGGTGCGGCCCCTCAGCGCGGCCCCCCCGCGGCGGCCGGACTCCCGCGCCTCACTCACTTGTCGTACTCCTGTGTCATCGCGCCCGCTCGCCGCTGCCGGGCCGCAGAACTGGACTTTCGGGTTGGGACAGTACACCCGATCCGGGGGGAGGAGGCGGCGGTGGCTGCGGGTCCGGAGCGGCGGCCCCGACGGGTTGGGTTAGCTTTTCTCGCTCTGAGCCGGCTCCGCGCGGGCTGCGCGCACTGGGCGCCGGGCTCGGCCGCTCATTGGCTGGCGATGCGCCGGCTGGGGGTGGGGCCTCGGGGCTGGGAGGCCGACCGTGCCTCCTGATTGGTCAGAGAGGGGGCGCTGGGGCGGGGCTGACGGGGTCGAGCGGCGCGGGCTGGGGGCAAGGGCCGCGCGTTCCGCGAGGTTGCGCCCGGGACTGCGCGCCCGGCTCGCGGTCTTAAGTGCCTGCCCTGACTGGAGAGGGAGCGCGGCGGCTGCGGCGCGCACCCGCCGACCTCCGCGCGCACCGAGAGCGCCCCCGCTCGCGCCTGGCCGCCGGCCCCGGCGTCCCCGGCCATCCCCTCCGCGACGAGCGCGGGCCGTGGAGCCACCTCCTTCTTCGCTCACTCAGGCCTCCGCACCCCGTGCCCACGTTGCCCACTGTTCCGGCCCCAGCGCCCCGCGGTGCCACTGCGCTCGCCCGGCCAGGGCGCCTCTGCCGGTCCCCGCGCTCCCCGGTCGCGCGTCTCACCTCTCGGTTCTCGCAGGCTGTCACACCCGGGTCCCGTGGCTTTCCCCGAGAGCCGTCTCCGGAATGTCCCTTCTCCTGGCCCACCGCGGCCGCGCGCTTTTAGCATTTCTTGCCCTCGCGGCTCCCGCGGTCCCCTCGGCGGCAGGCCCTGGGGCTCCGCGATGTCTCAGCCTCGCAGCCTCCCGGGCGCCACTTCCCCGCGCGGCCGCCCCACGCTGCCCGTACAGTCGCGCGCCCCGGGTACCACTCCACTGCGACAGCCCCCACTTGTCCTTCCCGAGCTGCCGTCTTTCCCAGGGTCTGCCCACTGAGTCCCCACATGCCCAGCGTCGGACCTGACACTAGGGCAGGCGCGGCCCCAGACGCCGGAGACAGGGCAGTCAATGGAACAGACACAACTCTTCGCCTTCTTAGTTGGGGGAACGGGCAATACAAAAATAAGTAAATGGTGTGGCTGGTTGAAAGGTAAAGCAGGCAGGCCCTGGGGAGGCGGGGAGGAGCCAGGCTTGAAGGAGATGAGGGCCCACGAAGGTGGGACTGTGCCTGAGGCAGGGACCCTGGTGTGTTCAGTGACCCGTGAGGGAACCCGGGTGGCTGGAGGGACACAGGGAGCCGGGAGCTGCGGTCAGAGATAGTGCTCGCAGGGGAGCGCATTGAGCAGGGCCTTGCCGGCTTCCGTAAGGACTGTGGCTTTTCTCCGGGCGAGGTGGGGATGCATTGCAGGGGCTTGGGGCGGGGAAGTGACAGGATCTCACATTTTAAAATAGTTCTTTGCTGCCGCGTGGTGGGGACCAGGTAGGAGGCCACTGCCGTGATAGAGAGGTGGCGGGAAGTGGCCGACTTCTGGATGTGCTTTGAAGGTGGAACCAACAGGATTGTCTGAATATTGGATATGGGGTGTGAGAGGAGGAGGGAATCAAGGATGACTACAGGGTTTCCAGCTGGGCAACTGGAGGAATGATTTGCCATCCCCTGGGATACGAAGATTTGGGGCATAGAAGATTTTGGGGAGAACAAGAGTCCATTTTGGACGTGCTAAGCTCAAGATGTATGGGAGATCCAAATCCATGTATCAGGTGGGCTCCTGAGTACGAGGCTGGAGTGCAGGGGAGAAGTCTGGGCTGAAGCTCACATCTGGGCGCCGCCCACATCTAGAGGCCATTTAAAACCATGAGAAGGCAGGGAGGAAAGAGGATGGGACCCATGCTGGATCCAGGAGCCTCCGACACAGGCTGGGAAGAAGAGCCAGTGGAGGAGACAGAAGACGGGGACACCGAGGTCGGAAGCAATGGAAGCATGGAAGCCAAGGGAAGGAGGTGAAGTGAGGAGCAGCATGAGGTCACAGGGCCCTCCTGTAGCCAGCAGCCCCCTCCTCTGTGCCCTGGTCCTAGGCCTTCAGGGACCCGAATCGGCAGCCTCATTTGAGGCCGCCCTTCGCAGTTTCTGTCCTCTGACCCCGATCCCAGCACTGGATCCATGCAGCCTGTTGTTTGCTCTTATCACTAGTTTCCTGTTTAAATCAATTTTCTTCTTCTTCTTTCTTCTTCCTCCTCCTCTTCTTCTTCTCCTCCTTCTCCTTCTCCTTCTCCTTCTCCTTCTCCTTCTCCTTCTCCTTCTCCTTCTTCTTCTTCTTCTTCTTCTTCTTCTTCTTCTTCTTCTTCTTCTTCTTCTTCTTCTTCCTTCTCCTTCTTCCCCTCCCCCCCCTCCCCTCCCCCCCCCCCTCCTTCTCCTTCTTCTTCTTTCTTCCTCTCTCCCTCTGTTGCCCAGGCTGGAGTGCAGTGCCGTGATCTCAGCTCACTGCAACCTCTGCCTCCTGGGTTCAAGCAATTCTCCTGCCTCGGCCTCCCAAGTAGCTGGGATCACAGGCGCCCACCACCACGCCCGGCTAATTTTTGTATTTTTAGTAGAGATGGGGTTTCACCATGTTGACCAGGCAGGTCTTGAACTCGTGACCTCAGGTGATCTGCCCGCCTTGGCCTCTCAAAGTGCTGGGATTACAAGCATGAGCCACCGTGCCTGCCAAATCATTATATTTTCTAAGCAAGCTAATTTAAGAAAAATACTACTCAGTAACAGCATAGGTGGTCCCAAATAGGGTACGAATCATCAGGGTGGTGCCAAAGTAACTGACTTGGGAACAGTGTCCTTCCACCTGCCTTTCCTCTTTTTCCTCTGATCCGGCTCCACACTGCCTCTGGAGTGACCTTTATAAAACACAGATTTCTTGTCACTCAGTTATACTCACCATAAAGTCCACACTCCTGAGCTCAGCCTCCCCTTGGCGGTCCCACACTTCCCTTACTGCTCACTCCCAAGCACTGTCCCCCCATTCCCTGCTCCTCTCCTCCATGCTTAGCCCACTCCACTCAACTTTCAGAGTGGCTCATTTCCTCCAGGTGGCCTTCCCAACTCTCTAGGCTGGGCAAGGTGTCCTGTGGGATCCACAGTGCCTTCTGCATTACCCATCACCATGTTTGTCTTTCCTGTTTGTGTCTGTCTCCACCAAGTGTGAGCTTTTCCAGAGAGGGCAGGGATTGCACCACCTTCATTTTATGTTCCTGATGCCTGGTATATACATAGAAAATAACCAGCAAATGTCTACTGAATGGATCCAGTCCTCTGCAGGCATGCATTCTGCCCTCAGTCTCCTCCCTTCTGTAGTGTAGCTGGGGCTCTTTTAAATGACCCTCCCATTGCAGAAGATGAAAGCCCTTGAGCCTAATACATGGTAGGCACAAAATAAATAGGGGATGAATGAAGAAATTTCAAATCATAAAACCAAAAACAAGAATAGGAAAGGCCTGAGGTTATTAAACCATAGCTGTAGTAATTAAAAACATTGGGTCTATTTTGTCAATTTGAATATGGGATTGTTTAGTTTGTCTCTAATAGCTCTCTAAAACAGAAATGCAAGTCTCCATCTATGACCTGTTGCCATTAACCCTATTTATTTCATTTTATTTTATCTGAGACAGGGTCTCGCTCTGTTGCCTAGGCTGGAGTACAGTGGCACCATCACAGCTCGCTGCAGCCTTGACTTCCCAGGCTCAAGTGATTCTCGCACCTCAGCCTCCTGAGTAGCTGGGGCTACACGTGCACACCACACCCGGCTAGTGTGTGTGTGTGTGTGTTTGTGCGTTTTGTAGAGACAGGGTCTCACCATATTGCCCTGGCTGGTCTCGAACTCCTGGGCTCAAATGATCCTCCCACCTCAGCCTCCCAAAGTGCTGGGATTATAGGTGTAAGCCACCATGCCTGGCCTATCCTCTTCCTTTTTAAGTTCTTTACTATTTGTTTAAATTATAAAAGTAATATGTGCATATAGTTTTTTAAGGAAAAAAAAAAAAGGCCGGGTGTGGTGGCTCATGCCTGTAATCTCAGCACTTTGGGAGGCTGATGCAGGTGGATCACCTGAGGTCAGGGGTTTGAGACCAGCCTGGCCAACATGGTGAAACCCCATCTCTAACAAAAATACAAAACTTAGCTGGGCATGGTGGGGGGGACCTATATTCCCAGCTACTCGGGAGGCTGAGGCAGGAGAATCACTTGAACCCAGGAGGCGGAGGTTGCAGTGAGCCAAGATGGTGCCATTGCACTCCAGCCTGGGCGATAGAACAAGACCCCATCTCAAAAAGAAAAAAAAGATAGAAAGGGATTAGGAAAGGGACAAAGAAAGGGAGAAAGGAAGAAATCGAAGCTCTGCAGAAAGATACAGAATATAGTCCCTGGCCTCCCCCATCCCTAGCTCCTCGTCCTCAAGATAACCACTATGAACAATTTGTGCTTATCTTTCCAGATATCTTCTGTCTGTACAAGCACTCACATGCTTTATTTTCTTAGACAAATGGGATTCGGACTGCACAATCTTCCACAGCTTGCTTGTTTTTCCTTTCTATGGTTTAACATTTTCCATATCAGCACATAGATATCCAGTACACTTTTAAAAAATGGCTGTCTAGTGTTTCTTTGAATGGCCATGCAATAACTAGAATGTATTGGTGAACAATTAGGATTTTTTCCCCTAGCTTTTGTTAATTACAAACATTCACAATAACACATTCCTCTAACTACATTTTTGCACACTTGATCAGGTATTGCCATAGGATAAATTCCTAGAATCGGAGTTACTGAGAAAAGGGAACGCACGGCTGCCATTTGGTTTTTTGTTTGTTTGTGTTTTGAGATGGAGTTTGGCTCTTGTTGCCAGGCTAGAATGCAGTGGTGCGATCTTGGTTTACTGCAACCTCCACGCCCTGGGTTCAAGTGATTCTCAGGCCTCAGTCTCCAGAATAGCTGGGATTACAGGCACCTGCCACCACACCCAGCTAATTTTTGTATTATACGTAGAGACGGGGTTTTGCTGTGTTAGCCAGACTGGTCTTGCACTCCTGACCTCAGGTGATCCACCCATCTCAGCCTCCCAAAGTGCTGGGATTACAGGCATGAGCCACTGCCACCTCGCCCGGCCTACAGCTGCCATTTTCCTGGTTCTTGCCAGATTGTTTTCCAAAAGGCTGCTCTCATTTTGACTCCTACCACAGAGTATGAGACTGCCTACCATGCCACACCCTGGACAACCATGGGAACCATCGACGTTTGCTTGGCTAGCCTATGAGTTGAAAAATGGGATCTTGTTGTTTTGATTTGCTTTTTTTAAAGTTATGAGTGAGGTTTTTCATCTTTTTATTTGTTTGGCAATAAACTTTTTAAGCTCCGAGCTAGTGTTTTTTCAAAGAAAGAGGATCTTTGAAGGTACCTTCCCAAGTCATGAGTTTCAGAGTAGAGAACTAATTTGACCCCCACTCCCATTGGAGACCATGTGGTATAGTACTAATAGGCTCATGGGTGCATTGAGTGGTGTCAGGAGGTGGATAGTAGATTTAGAGTTACAAGACCTGGGTTCTAGTTCAGGTTCTTCTAGTGACCAGCAGGGTGATCTCAGTAGAGTCACTGTGCCCCTGTCACAGAGTTCTCTGAGCACGTCCTGAATCTCAGGCCCCTGGCATTACCTGTGCTTTTCTTCTCTCCCTTGCCACCCAAGTTACATCTTTAGTGACCAACTTCAAATGCCAGCTCTTCTAGGAACCCTTCCCATCCCGGTAGGAGGACTCCCCGAGCACCTCCGCTGTCCTTCATGAAGCCACTTATCGCAAGTGGCTCTGCCTTTACTTGACTCGGTTCTGCACGATTCGGAGGGAGGAACTGAGGCAGGTACAGATTCGCATGCCAGGGCTGCCTCTGATTTTTATCTTTAGTCTACTTCACTGCCAGCCCTTGCTTTTCTTATCTGTAAAACATGGAAAATACATCAAGAGATGTGGAGTTAACTATGAATACAGTACTTAAAGACTCACACAATGCCTGGCAGAGAGACACTGGCAGATAGCATTCATCTTCTTTAAAGACTAGGCGGCAGGAACCCCATCCAGTTCCTCCACATCCCTGTTGGTTGGACATGTTACCTAATCCATTTGTGGGATTCCCCACATTCAGGGACTTCAGCCCTGATGAAACAGCCCATATTGAGAAGGGACATCTCAGGGGCCTGAAAGATGATGGCAGAGCCTTCATCCTGACATCCAAGCACCTGTCCCCCCAGTTCACCAGAACCCGGGGTCTCATGGTCGTGCCAGTGCAAGATGAAAGTCTTTCCGCTCTGGAGAAACTGGTGTGGGAGGCAGGGAGTGTAAAATATCCACCTCACCACCAGCTCTGTGACAAAGAAACTTTCTTACCCTCTGAGCCTCACTTTCCTCAGCTGTGGGATTGGGATAATCATTCCTATCACCAAGGATTGTGTTTGTTTTGGTTTAAGAAAAGTATCTCAGACAATGCCAGGCACATTTCAGGAACTCAATCAGTAAAATCCCCATTTTCCCTCACTGTAGCATAAGCTGCTTAAGGGACAAAAACTATATCTCATATTTTTAAAACGCCCTCATCATCTGGCATAGAGACAAGCATATGGTAGATGATCAACAATCACTGTTGTTATTCAGGATGATGATGACACGTACCTTCTTCTGGCAGAATTCAGTGTTCAATGTGATCACATACCTGAGCTCATTTGATTCTTTTTTTTTTTTTTTTTTTTTTTTGAGACGGAGTCCTGCTCTGTCGCCCAGGCTGGAGTGCAGTGGCCAGATCTCAGCTCACTGCAAGCTCCGCCTCCCGGGTTTACGCCAGTCTCCCGCCTCAGCCTCCTGAGTAGCTGGGACTACAGGCGCCCGCCACCTCACCCGGCTAGTTTTTTGTATTTTTTAGTAAAGACGGGGTTTCACCGTATTAGCCAGGATGGTCTCGATCTCCTGACCTCGTGATCCGCCCGTCTCGGCCTCCCAAAGTGCTGGGATTACAGGCTTGAGCCACCGTGCCCAGCCGCTCATTTGATTCTTAACACAACCCTTTGAAGTAGGCAGAGTTCTACCCAACTTGTAGATGGAGAAACAAGGTCCAGAGAGATCAAATAATGTATGTAAGTCTCGTAGTCAATAAGTCTGGGACTAGAACCCAGATATCTTGTTTCCAAAGCCCGTATTTTCCTTCTAGTGGTGGTACTGCCAGTGAGTGGGCCTTTCTGTATGAGATTTTGGGTTCAGCCCACAGCACTCATTATAGAGCACCTGGATGCATGTGGCAGCCATGGCAGGTGCTAGTGAGAGTGTCTGGCTTGGAAGATGGCATTTGATTACTCCCTAAGTTGATTCTCAAACTTAGAGAACCCACTGACTCTGCGGATTAGCTCTCGGTTGTTTGGTATCCACAGGCTCTGTTTTCCTGTGTCTTCTGTGACACTGTCTTGAGCATGCTTGCTTATGAAGGTTTGACACTGCCAGGATGACTGGAGTCTAAGGTGAGTCTTGTCAAATACTTGGGACTTGACCCAGACCCAGTTGCCAAGAAGCCAGCAGCCAGCTCTGCCGATTTCAGAATGGGGCCAGAAGAAGCTATGTCATGTTGGGTGTCACCCACTTGTTGGCAGCTAGAAGAACCTAGGTCTCTCACATTCTTTTCCTGTGGCTTCACTGTAGATTGATCATTCCAAGGAAGGCTCAATAGTTGCAACACAGTTACCAAAAAGCCCTGGGCTCAAGGGCCCTGGCCTTAACCTCCAATGAAACTCTCTTGCCTCTGACTGACACCGAGCAGGGCAGAACCATTAGGCTCAATGCCATTTCAAGCAAACACCCCAGACAGGGGAGCTGAGAGGCCGTGGTGAGGCTTGCTGGCTCACAGGTGCATATTTCACTCTTTGAAGAAAGGGTTATTAGTGATCAAACATCTCTATTATAAAATAGTGCCCATTTAAAATTGTTGGAGTGGCTGGGTGTGGTGGCTCACGTCTGTAATCCCAGTAATTAGGGAAGCCAAGGCGGGTGGATCACTCGAGCTCAGGAGTTCAAGACCATCCAGCCTGATCAACATAGTGAAACCCCATCTCTACCAAAAATACAAAAATTAGCCGGGCGTGGTGGTGCATGCCTGTAGTCCCAGCTACTTGGGAGGCTGAGGCAGGAGAATCACTTGAACCTGGGAAGTGGAGGTTGCAGTGAGCCAAGATCATGCCATTGCACTCCAGCCCAGGCGACAAGAGTGAAACTCCATCTTAAAAAACAAATTGTTGGAGCATCTCACCACATTTTAGTACAAGAGAGATTTATATTTGCTTTATAGGTAGGGAAAAAGCAAAGAGGGATTAATTCATCCGGCCAAAATTGACATTTTATTTTTTTTTTGAGACAGAGTCTCGCTCTGTCGCCCGGGCTGGAGTGCAGTGGCCGGATCTCAGCTCACTGCAAGCTCTGCCTCCCGGGTTTATGCCATTCTCCTGCCTCAGCCTCCCGAGTAGCTGGGACTACAGGCGCCCGCCACCTTGCCCAGCTAGCTTTTTGTATATTTTAGTAGAGATGGGGTTTCACTGTGTTAGCCAGGATGGTCTCGATCTCCTGACCTCGTGATCCACCCGTCTCGGCCTCCCAAAGTGCTGGGATTACAGGCTTGAGCCACCGCGCCGGGCCCAAAATTCACATTTTATTAACTGTGTTTTTACAGTAATCCATCCCCAGCTGCCAGCTCCCTTACTTGAAGTCTGAGCCTTTTACAACCCACGTTGATATGTCTTTTCTAAACCATGATACTACGGATTTCAATATCTGTACTTTTGAGTTGATTCTCATAGTATTAACATAGTCACTGATTTTAACATTAATTTTAACTTAAAGGTTTTGTTTTAATCTGCTGTGACCATATCTTGAATCACGATAGCTGTAAATAAGTAGATTTATCTAGTATGTTAAATGAACAAATGTAAAATGTTCAATACAGCACAGGAGCTTTCAAATAAGTGGGCATCACTATTGGTGATGATTAGAAAAAGGAAGAGCTAGAGGTTGAAAAAAGGGAAAAATCAGGAGAATTTTTTTTTCCCCCGAGATGGAGTCTAGCTCTGTCGCCCAGGCTGGAGGACAGTGGCACAATCTTGGATCACTGCAACTTGCTTCCTGGGTTCAAGCAATTCTCCTGCCTCAGCCTCCCTAGTAGCTGGGATTACAGGCACCTGCCGCCATGCCCATCTAACTTTTGTATTTTTAGTAGAGACGGGGTTTCACTGTGTTGGCCAGGCTCTTTGAACTCCCAACCAGCCTTGACCTCCCAAAGTTGCTGGGATTACAAGTGTGAACCACTGTGCCCGGGCAAATCAGGAGAATTTTGTGATAAGCATCAGGTGAGGGACAAGAAGGGCAGCAGGTCTTGGAGTCTTGGGATTGCTCTTCAGGAATGGCAGAGACTTGTGCGTGTTTGGCCTGAAATTATCATGGGCACAACCATGCTCTCCTTGTCTGGAATTGGGGAGCTCTTTGAGCATTATTTACTTAGGTATTGTGGTCCTTTTAATACAAGTTCCTCAAGGCATGATAAAACCTCAAGTTACTCTGCTCTGGGGCCATTATGGGGATCAGCAGATGGCAGGCAGTAACTCTGACATGAAATTAGAGGGCTGTTCATGTAGATGGAGGACCAAAATGCAAAAGCCAAATCTTAGTATGCATAGGATTCTTAATAAAGCTAAATAAATGTAGTCATTGCATTGAAAATGCAGAGAAGAGCAAACCTGAAGTTTCTGATGAGCTGTTAAGTGGAAATTAATTGTATAAAACTCGTAATTACAAACTAGATGTGTAACATTTCCTAGATATGCTTCTTTGGCATGTGGCCTCTATTATCATTGTGATGTTTTTCCTGTAAGATCTCAAGTTTCTTAATCTTAAAATCTACCAAGCCATCAGGTTGGGGAGGGAGCGCTAACCTGAGTGCCCACCTGCCCTGTCAGTACTGGTGTCTGTATGCACAGCAAGCTCATGGGCCAGCACGAGGAGGCCCCATCTACAGACCTGGGCATGTGACACAGGCGGTGCATGCCCTTATGGAGGTCTGAGCTCTGTGCTCGGAAACCATGAACTCTGCTTGGGGAGCTGAGGTGGGGAAGGTTGAATGGAGATGGCATTGAGCAAGGGTCCTAAAGGAAGAAGAGAGAGGACATTTCTGATAGAGCATGCAGCACAGGCAAAGGCCTCGGGGTGTGAGGGGCCATGGCTTGCCCGAGATGAAGGGCGCAAGACACGGCGGGGGATGGGAAAAGTGTTGGGGCCACGCTCGGATGGCTCAACCAGAACACTGTCTGGCTTCTAGGCAACAGGAGCCGTGGGAGGATGCTGCATCTTGAGGGGTTTTAGACCCGATTTGGGAAAACTGGCAAAGGGGCAATGCGCGTTGGAGGGCAGTGAGCTTTGCAGCCCCGGGGAGAACACGGGGAGCATCAGAGCTAGGCAGTGACTGCCGAAGGAGGGCGGAGTCCAGAGGTGCTTGGTGGTAGAAAGTCAGCGAAGTGAGGATGAGATTTGGAGGTGACAGGGAGGGAGGGGCTGGAGATTTATGACTTGGTGCAATTAGGTGGATGGGGCTGTCACTGAGAGTCAGGGAAGGCAGAGGAAGAACAGGTTTGGGGTGGAGGTATGGAGGAGGGGTGGTGAGGATATATGCTAGTTGTAAATGCTCTAGTTTTCTTCTGAGCAGCTTTTGGGCTCCTTAGATTCCAAACTGACATCACCGGGGTTGAGTCTTGGTGAGGCAGCGCGGTAGGCTGATCAAGCCCACAGACTTCAGCCAACAGCCCGGAATCAGAGCCTGGCTCCATGCTTACCAACATGGCCCTGGGCATGTCATTGAACCTCTCTGTGTCTCCAGGTCCTCCTTTGTACAATATTACAGGACCGTAGGGCTGCTGAAAGTATGGATAAAAGTCCATACATGTGAAGTGCCTGGCCCACTCTAAGCACTATATAAATATTTGATATGGCCACAGGAACGCCAGGGGCGAAACTTAGGCCCATTTCCTCCTTCTGTCTTAAAATAACTTCAGTTTGACTCAAAACCAACATTTGTAGGCAGACAACTGAGCCCATTCACGGAATGGTGAAATCACTGAATAATGAAAACAGCACAGCAGCAGCTAATCAGAAAGTGGGAAGCTTTTTGTAATTTTCCCCTTTCTCATCACTACTTTCATCAAAGCATTTACTCAACATCTGTTGGATTTAGGGTTCTGTAGAGGCTGTGTCTCATGAAAGCCTGTCTAGTTAATAAACCAGGACACACATAAGCAGGCTATGATAATGTCAAAAATAGGCTGTGCTGTAGGTGCGGAGGAATTGAAGAAAGTGAGTGGAGACAGAATGATCCGAGGGGTGCAGGAGCCTGGGTCCCTACCCTTCCTGGGCAGCAGCAGGAGATAGGAGGGTTGTGATAGAGCTGGGTTCTTAGAGGCCATTCCACAGCTCTGACCCTTGGGCTGTGGTGAGGAGGGGCAGGTGAAACCAACATTCCTGACTTTACTACCTGATTCCCATTCCACATGAGGGCCGTGGGCTGCACCTAGAGAGCATGGGGCAATTGCAACAAAACAAAACAACAACAAAAACCAAAACCAGTTTTGGAGTGGAGGAGCTGACCCTGCAAACTGCTGTGGCAGGATGGACGTGGAGGGGGAAGAGGCTCAGAGCCCACCTCCCTACCCCCGGGGGCTCTGGGGCCTGAGCAGGGTGACTGCTTGGGACCGGAGGAATATTTCCAGGGAGATTTTTATTCTGGTGTCAATTGCTAAGGAGAGAAAGGTAAAAATAAGTAATCATGTTTTACAACATTTTCTTATCCTTGAACATGGCAAAGAACATATTTTTTTTTTCCTACTTTAAACCTTGGGGAGAGTTTTAAAATTCAGAGACCACCTTTTTCATTGTAGGTAATGTTTAACTTGCTTAATTTAAATTAATGTGGACAACAATGGTGACAAAAGGCAACTGCGTTGAAGCGTTATTCTAACTAAAAATTCCTTTGGGAGTGTCTGCAAGTCACCCAGGTCAACGCAAATATCCATAAAACATGTACTAATTGTCCCAGAAGGGAATGATTGTTTCAGAAGGGCAGAAGGCCAAGTGAGCTGAAATACCAGGTTCTTAATTTATAAAGTCAATAAAAGCACTCTTTTGTAAGCTCTTCTGAAGTCATAGCATATTATCAGGTAAGTCTGGCACTAAAGCCCTTTATGCTTAAATACTTCACAAGGGCACAAAACAAGGGAACATACACTTAAGAGCTTCTTGAATTCATTTTGTGAGAGACTTAATACTGTGTGAATTTACTCAGCTTTCAGGAACACAAAGGCATTTTAAATTTTTTAAAAAGTCACCAGCTATATACTCAAGATAAAAACACACACTCGTAACTATCTGCAGTTTATAATAATACACAGAACTTTTACGGCAGGCATACTTTGGAAACTCTATTCAAGGTCTTGCTGAAGATTTGGGAAATCATGCTCCTTTCTTATTTAAACAATGTGTCTTTTCGTGTGAATAGAGGGATGAATTAGTACTCTTTTTTTTTTTTTTCTAGGTGGCTTTGCGCCAATAGGGGCAAAAGAAAAGATAACAAAGAACTAGACACTGCGGGTGAACTCCCAGCCTCCTGCTGCGAGGTGCCTGAGGACCCTGGGCTCTCCCTCCTCAGTTTGGGCTTCAGAAGGTGGCTCCACTTCTAGGTGACAGTGACAGGCAGACCTGCTGAGAGCCCGGAGAGAAATGCCACCCTGCAGGGAGATAAGGTCATCAACCTGCCACCATTGGTATATTCCCCTAATAATGTCCACTGGTCCCAGGTGAGAGGAACCCACTCCTTTTCCTCTTAAGTCTAACACAGGAGTCTCAAGCTGCCTGAAGAAACTCATTTTTGGGAAGAGGATTAAAAACAAACACACAAACAACAAAACTGTGCTCCAAATTTATATAACCCTGTAGATTAATGAAATATTTGGGCCAACGTTCTGTATTCTCATAGACAAAGACTCCCATAGTATTAAAATACTCACTGATTTTAACATTATTTTTAACTTAAAGGTTTTGTTTTAATCTGCTGTGACCAAATCTTGGACCGCTATAGCTGTAAATAAGTAGATTTATCTAGATATGTTCAATGAACAAATGTAAAATGTTCGATACAGCACAAGTGCTTAATAAGTGGGTTTCAGAGCCGTGTTTTTCCAACATGTTCTGAGGATCCAAGCTGGATACTTAAGACAATTAAAAACAAGAAATTTAATTTAGTTTCAGCACACGTATGGTGTATATATATATTTGTATGGCTATGAGCTTAGGCTGGTCATAGACATAAGGCAATTGAAGCACCCTTTTCCACAGTGTGGGCTGCATTCTGTTTCACTCCCTATAAGCATTTGGTTTTGAACTACAGGTATTACAGTAGTTACTAAATCTGAGACCATGTGCAATCTCACTTGGTTTTATTTCCCTTTAGGGTAGTTGCCTAAATCATAAAATTATGCTTCACTGTAGTGGTAAGAAATCTAATTTATTTATTTATGTATGAGATAAAGAGTCTCATTCTGTTGCCCAGGCTGGAGTGCAGTGGCGTGATCTTGGCTCACTGCAACCTCCGCCTCCCGGGTTCAAGCGATTCTCCTGCCTTAGCCTCCCAAGTAGCTGGAATTACAGGCACCTGCCACAACACCCAGCTAATTTTTGTATTTTTAGTAGAGACGGGGTTCCACCATGTTGGCCAGGCTGATCTTGAACTCCTGACCTCAAGTGATGCACCCACCTTGGCCTCTCAAAGTGCTGGGATTACAGGCGTGAGCCACCCTGTGCCCACACCTGGCCAAGGAATAATCTATAATTAAAAAAAAAAAAAACATAAAATTTGTTCATGAAACAGATTCCACCCAAATCAACATATAAATCACTCTAGTGGCAAAGTAGTTTATTATGTCCCCTGAAACGAGATTACGACTCGACTCCTCTCCCAGCCGGGGCAGCCTGGGAACTGAGTGCCTCCCTCCAGTGGCGCCGAGAGCCTCCCAGCACCATGTCCATCTCTCTTCCTCTTGGCATCCATTGTGGCACTCAGCCCACCTCTGCCTCATTTCATGATTGTGTGCTTTTGTAGTTTAGAAACAGCTGAGGCAAGTATTTACGTAGAGGCCTCAAGCAGACAACCTACAGGGTGCTCCGTGCCAGTGCAGGTGCCTGGACAGAGGAGCTGCAGCGCAGCTGCGCCCTAGGGGTGGCGGGGACCTCTGCTCCCAGGAGGACATGGAAGCCACTGTGGGGCACCCCTGCAGGGGATGGAGGACTTTTGGGACCATGGGAACTGAGAGAGCCATTAGGAGGGGGTCAAGGGCTGCAAGTGCCACAGTGGGGCCCTGTTGTCCCAGCCAGAAGCAGCACCAGTGACTGTCCCACCTTGGAGCCTGGAGCGAGCGGAGGACTTGTTAAAACAGATTGTTGGACCCACACTGCGTTTCCCGATTGGGAGTCAGGAGTAGGCCTGAGAATGTGCATTTCTAACGAGTGCCCAGGTAATGCTGATGTCGCTGGTCCAGGGACCACACTTTGAGAACCAATGTGATAAATAATCAAGAAATGTCTTCTGAATCAAATGTACTAAAATATTCACAAACCTTTCTCCACCCAAAGGATGCGAATGAAAGGGAACCACAGAGACTCTTAAAGGTATAGGCCAGTCTGCAGGTGATGATTTTTTTTTTAAAAATGGGGTTTGGAATCTGGAGTCCGAGACCTGGACCCAAATCTCACCACAGCTTTGTGCTGGCTGAGCACCCTGGGAAGGATGGCTACTTCACAGCGCAAGCCCTAGCTCCACACCTATTATCCAAGGATGACTGATTGCATGGCCCGCAGAGCAGCGGAGACTGAATTTCGTATGGCAGGACCTCATCTGAATATACAGTAGGTGCTCAATACATGCTATTACCCTCTTCTCGTTTTGGCAGTAGACAGATACGCTTTTTCTATGACTGATACTATGTTAGATGTGAAAACACCGATGCCTAGAATGTAACATTTCATCACTAGCCTTCAATGGTAATTCATAAAATTTGAAATGCATGGAAAGCCAGATTTTTCACTGATTTCTCCTCTCTTAATCATCTTATTTCATATTCATGGGTGGCCCAAAAGTTTTCATAGCTTTGAACTCTCTGTCCCAACATTTTTAAGTACATGGAACTTGTTAGCAACTTCGATTTTTTATTCAAATGAAGTGCCATAACACTTCAAATCATGTCAATTCCGTGACACTCATCTTCAAAAAAGATCTTTCAGTTCTAATCTTAGAAAGCAAGTTTTTACATTATAAAAGATATGCTTCTTCTATTCTCCTCCAAATCCTGCTCCTGAGCAGGGCTACTGTTGTTTCAATAGTCTGTTCCTTTTTCACAGCTGAGTGTTTCACTGTATGGATATATCAACCATGTGTTTATCCATTCGCCTGGTGAGGGCTGTTGGGGTTGTTTTCCTTTATTTGCTATTCCAAATAAAGCTGCTATGAATATTTGTATACAAATCTTTGTGTGGAAACATGCTTTTATTTTTCTTGGGTAGATACCTAGTAGTGGAATGGCTGGATCACATGGTAGGTCTAATTTTCACTTTTAAGAAACTACCAAACCAGGCTGGGCACAGTGGCTCACACCTGTAATTCCAGCACTTTGGGAGACAGAGGCGGGAGGATCGCTTGAGGTCAGGAGTTCAAGACCAGCCTGAGCAGCATAGCGAGACCCCATCAGCTTTACAAAAAAATAAACAATTAGCCAGGCATGGTGGCATGGGCCTGCAGTCCCAGCTACTCTGGAGGCTGAGGTAGGAGGATTACTTGAGCCCAGGAGGTGGAGGTTGCAGCAAGCCATAATTGCACCACTGCTCTCCAGACTGAGTGAAAAAGACCGCCTCAAAAAAAAAAAAAAAAAAAAAAAATACAACTCTTTTTTTTTTTTTTTTTTTTTTTTGAGACGGAGTCTCACTCTGTCGCCAGGGCTGGAGTGCAGTGGCCGGATCTCAGTTCACTGCAAGCTCCGCCTCCCGGGTTCCCGCCATTCTCCTGCCTCAGCCTCTGGAGTAGCTGGGACTACAGGAGCCCGCCACCTCGCCCGGCTAGATTTTTTTGTATTTTTTGGTAGAGACGGGGTTTCACCGTGTTAGCCAGGATGGTCTCGATCTCCTGACCTTGTGATCCACCTGTCTCGGCCTCCCAAAGTGCTGGGATTACAGGCTTGAGCCACTGCGCCCGGCCAAAAATACAACTCTTAATACACAACTATAAAATGCAGAGTCACCAAGAAAATAAAATCACTATAGTTATCGTACCAACCAGAAATTACCACTATTGCTATATCATTCCAGAAAGTTTTTTTTCATGTATATATAAAGGGAGTTTTATTATTTTGTTTTTGTAAAAACTTGAACTATTTATTAATTCTTAACATTTTTAAATCAAAATTCTACATGTGCATTTCTAATGAGTGCCCAGGTAATGCTGATGTCGCTGGTCCAGGGACTACACTTTGAGAATCAATGTGATAATCAAGAAATGTCTATTGAATCAAATTTACTAAAATATTCACAAACCTTTCTCCACCCGAAGGATGTGAATGAAGGGGAGACGGAGACTGTTAAAGCTATACGCAGTCTGCAGGTGACTTTTTTTTAATGTGGTTTGGAATCTAGAGCCTGAGACCTGGACCCAAATCTCACCACAGCTTTGTGCTGGCTGAGCACCCTGTATATAATTTAAATCATTGTATAAGTCTCATTATTAAAAGTTGCAAAAATTAGGCTGCGTGTGGTGGTTCAAGCCTGTAATTCCAACACTTTGGGAGGCTGAGGGGGGTGGATCACGAGGTCAGAAGATGGAGACCATCCTGGCTAATGTGGTGAAACCCTGTCTCTACTGAAAATTCAAAAATTAGCCAGGCGTGGTGGCAGGTGCCTGTAGTCCCAGCTACTCGGGAGGCTGAGGCAGGAGAATGGCGTGAAACCGGGAGGCGGAGCTTGCAGTGAGCTGAGATGGCGCCATTGCACTGTACGCTGGGCGACAGGGCAAGACTCCGTTAAAAAAAAAAAAAAAAGTTGCAAAAATTAAAAAATATTAAAAGTTGTAGTCAGCCAGGCGTGGTGGCTCACACCTGTAATCCCAGCACTTTGGGAGGCTGAGGCAGGAGGATCACTTGAGCCGAGAAGTTCAAGACTAGCCTAGGCAACATAGTGAGACTTCTGTCTCTACAAAAGACAAAAAATTTAGCTGGATATGGTGGCACATGCCCGTGGTCTCAGCTACTCAGGCTCAGGAGCATTTGAGCCGGGGAGTCAAAGCTGCAGTGAGCCAAGGTCACGCCACTGCACTCCAGCCTGGGTGACACAGCAAGACCCTGTCTCAAAAAAAAAAAAAAAAAAAAAAGAAAAGAAAAGAAAAAAGAAAACCTTACAATAAGTGAAACAGGTAGAGAGTAACAAAATATATTCAATTCAGAATGAACTCTCTAACCACTGCCCACATCCCCACTACAGTGTACCCGTCAGAATAGTCAGTGATACTTCCATGATATAGGTTGGATCACATTATTCTTTTGTTTAAAAATTTCTAATTGTTTCCTGTAACATTTGAGATAAAAGCCAACCATGGTAAGGTCATCCTTCCCATGACCTCAGAGCAACCTCTACCATCCCATCTGCCCATCTGCTCTCCCTCTCCCCTTCAGCCACACTGCTCCAGCCACTCTGCACAGCTTGCCAGTCCTTGACTGCACCCAGCATGCCCCTGCTCACAGCCTCTGCACGTCCTTCCTCTGCCTGTGCTGATCTCCCCCTGGATGGGCCGCACGGCTCACGGCTGCTCGCACTACTGTGTTCCATGCAAGTTGGTCTCTGCTCTAATGCCACCGCCCGAGAGGATCCTCCCTCAGCCGCCCTTTATAAAATGGCCTACCTTATCATTTATGTTTTCTTGCTTTTTCTTCATTGTACTGAGTTCCCCAAAACATTATATATATATTTTACTATCAGCCTCCACCCATTTGGAACCTACGATCTCTAAAGGTGGGGGTCTCGTTCAGTGCTGTATCCCCAGTGCTTAGAGCGTGTCTGGAACACAGGAGTAGCTATCTGTCGCATGCATAAATGAACTCAGAACAAGAATGCCTGATTTTCCAATGTCCTTACCAGGTTTTATACATCTTTATAATCTTTGCCAATCCAATATGTGGGAAACAGTATTCGCTTCAATTTGTATTTCTTGAGTATGAGTGAGGTCGAGCATCCTATCATGTTTTTTGGCTTGACCTTCAGAAAACTAATTTTTCTTTCTTTTTTTTTTTTTTTAGAAAACTAATTTTTCATATCCCTTATTCAGTTTGCTTTTTTCCTTTTGCTTTGCAAGAGCTATTGACACATTAAAGAAATTACTCCTTTGTCCATCATATGCTGCAAAAATTGACTATGCCATTCCAAGAGCAAAACATTCATACTTGTTTTCTACTAATACTTTTATATTTTTAAATATGAAAGATTATGTTTAGATCTTTGATCCATCTGGGATTTACTCTGGGGTGTAAAGAATAAGGAAGGGATCTACTTTAAAAAATAAATTTAGCTTTAAAATACAATGAGTATACATTTCTGGATACAACTATACAATTTACTGGCCGGGCACGGTGGCTCACACCTATAATCCCAGCACTTTGGGAGGCCAAGGTGGATGGATCACGAGGTCAGGAAATCAAGACCATCCTGGCTAAAATGGTGAAACCCTGTCTCTACTAAAAACAAACAAAAAAATCAGCGTGGCGGCAGGCACCTGTAGTCCCAGCTACTTGGGGGGCTGAGGCAGGAGAATGGCATGAACCTGGGAGGTGGAGCTTGCAGTGAGCCGAGATCGCGTCACTGCACTCCAGCATGGGTGAAGAGCAAGACTCTGTCCCAAAAAAAAAAAAATTAAATAAATATATACAATTACATAATTTACTGTTGTTTTAACTTTCTCTTAGAATATTCATACTCTGAAAAATAAAATCAAACAAAGCTCACCTGCTTTATATATACAATTTTCTAAGCACACTTGACATATATGTAAATATGTGTCAGAGCATATACATATATATGCAGTATTTTCCACAATTCTCTGGAATGTTATATTAAAATCTGATGTTACTATCAATATTAAAATATTTTTCCAGAAAGTTTCTATTTCATTTTCTCAATGTCGTCTCGCTTTCTTGGATCTTGATTTCTTTTTTGTTACACTATATTTTTTCTCGAAAAGTTTCTTCTCAACTAAGCTCACTTCTTCATGGAGAAGGGAAGTCTTTATTCTGAGCAGGAAGGAGAAGAGATTTAGTATAAACTGATAACTCAGAGAATAATTTGATTCTTCATAGGTTGTCACGTGTGTACAATAGCTAGAAGGGAAAAAGAAAAAAGAATTTCTCTTTAGATGGTAACCAAGAAAGGCACACACTAACCCCTGAACATCTCCCCAAATAACTTAACAAATATATATGGTTAGGCTTAAAACAGGACCCTGAGCTGGAAGGAAACCTGGAAGAATTTGGTAACTCCTTAACTGCACAAAGGAAAACATGTTCACACTGTCCATGGCCACCACACAAGGGCCACAGGTGGTGCCAGGAGCTGCTCCTTCAACTCTCTGCTCAAAGTTTCTTCAGTCCAGACGGGGCACCACTCCACCTTCTTACCATGGTCAAGGCAAACAAAAGCACACAGGGAGAGATTCTGAACATATTTCTAAAACAAACTAAAGAAAACAAATAATCCCCGACTTCCACCCAACATAAGACACTAGACTTTATAACGTAGCTTGCAATACTACATGTACTGTGAGAGAAGAGTTTACCAAGCAATTTCCCTTATTTTAAAATAGTAAAGCCTTCTGTTCCAAGATGGCCAAATAGGAACAGCTATGGTCTGCAGCTCCCAGCATGATCGATGCAGAAGACAGGTGATTTCTGCATTTCCAACTGAGGTACCCAGTTCATCTCATTGGGACTGGTTGGAGAGTGGGTGCAGCCCATGGAGGGCAAGCCGAATCAGGGTGGGGCATTGTCTCACCTGGGAAGGGATTTCCCTTTCCTAGCCAAGGGAAGCTGTGACAGACTACACCTGGAAAATAAGGACACTCCCGCCCAAATACTGCGTTTTTCCAACAGTCTTATCAAACAGCACATCAGGAGATTATATCCTGAGCCTGGCTCAGCTGGTCCCTCGCCCATGGAGCCTTGCTCACTGCTAGTGCAGCAGTCTGAGATCAACCTGTGAGGCAGCAGCCTGGCAGCGAGAGGGGCATCCGCTATTGCTGAGGCTTAAGTAGGTAAACAAAGCAGCTAGGAAGCTTGAACTGGGCAGAGCCCACCGCAGCTCAGCAAGGCCTGCTGCCTCTGTAAACTCCACCTCTGGGGGCAGCGCATAGCTGAACAAAAGACAGCAGAAACTTCTGCAGACTTAAATGTCCCTGTCTGACAGCTCTGAAGAAAGCAGTGGTTCTCCCAGCATGGCATTTGAGCTCTGAGGACAGACAGACTGCCTCCTCAAGTGGGTCCCTGACCCCCATGTAGCCTAACTGTGAGACACCTCCCAGCAGGGGCCAACCGACACCTCATACAGGTGGGTGCCCCTCTGGGACAAAGCTTCCAGAGGAAGGATCAGGCAGCAGTATTTGCTGTTCTGCAGTCTCTGCTGGTGATACCCAGGCAAACAGGGTCTGGAGTGGACCTCCAGCAAACTCCACCAGACCTGCAGCGGAGGGACTTGACTGTTAGAAGGAAAACTAACAGAAAGGAATAGCATCAACATCAACAAAAAGGACATCCACACCAAAACCCCATCTGTAGGTCACCAACGTCAAAGACCAAAGGTAGATAAAACCACAAAGATGGGGAGAAACCAGAGCAGAAAAGCTGAAAATTCTAAAAACCAGAGCCCCTCCTCTCCTCCAAAGGATTGCAGCTCCTTGCCAGCAATGGAGCAAAGCTGGACGGAGAATGACTTTGACGAGCTGACAGAAGTAGGCTTCAGAAGGTCGGTAATAACAAACTTCTCTGAGCTAAAGGAGGATGTTCGAACCCATCGCAAGGAAGCTAAAAACCTTGAAAAAGGATTAGACAAATGGCTACCTAGAATACACAGTGCAGAGAAGACCTTAAAAGACCTGATGGAGCTGAAAACCACGGCACGAGAACTACGTGATGCATGCACAAGCTTCAGTAGCCGATTCGATCCAGTGGAAGAAAGAGTGTCAGTGATTGAAGATCAAATTAATGAAATAAAGTGAGAAGAGAAGTTTAGAGAAAAAAGAGCAAAAAGAAACAAAGCCTCCAAGAAATATGGGACTATGTGAAAAGACCAAATCTACGTTTGATTAGTGTACCTGAAAGTGACAGGGAGAATTCAGGAAATACAGAGAACACCACTCCTTGAGAAGAGCAACCCCAAGACACATAATTGTCAGATTCACCAAGGCTGAAATGAAGGAAAAAACGTTAAGGGCAGCCAGAGAGAAAGGTCAGGTTACCCAAAAAGGGAAGCCCATCAGACTAACAGTGAATCTCTCGGCAGAAACTCTACAAGCCAGAAAAGAGTGGGGGCCAATATTCAACATTCTTAAAGAAAAGAATTTTCAAACCAGAATTTCATATCCAGCCAAACTAAGCTTCATAAGTGAAGGATAAATAAAATCCTTTACAGACAAGCAAATGCTGAGAGATTTTGTCACCACCAGGCCTGCCTCACAAAAACTCCTGAAGGAAACACTAAACACAGAAAGGAACAACCGGTACCAGCCACTGCAAAAACATGCCAAAATGTAAAGACCATCGATGCTAGGAAGAAACTGCATCAACTAACACGCAAAATAACCAGCTAACATATAATGACATGATCAAATTCACACATAACAATATTAACCTTAAATGTAAATGGGCTAAGTGCCCCAATTAAAAGACACAGACTGGCAAACTGGATAGAGTCAAGACCCATCAGTGTGCTGTATTCAGGAGACCCATCTCATGTGCAGAGACACACATAGCCTCAAATAAACGGATGGAGGAAGATCTACCAAGCAAATGAAAAGCAAAAATAGCATGGGTTGCAATCCTATTCTCTGTTAAAACAGGCTTTAAAACAACAAAGACCAAGAGAGACAAAGAAGGCCATTACATAATGGTAAAGGGATCGATTCAACAAGAAGAGCTAACTATCCTAAATATATATGCACCCAATACAGGAGCACCCAGATTCATAAAGCAAGTCCTTAGAGACTTACGAAGAGACTTAGACTCCCATACAATAATAATGAGAGACTTTAACACTCCACTGTCAATATTAGACAGATTAATGAGACAGAAGGTTAACAAGGATATCCAGGACTTGAACTCAGCTCTGCACCAAGTGGACCTAATAGACATCTACAGAACTCTCCACCGCAAATCAACAGAATATACATTCTTCTCAGCACCACATTGCACTTACTCCAAAGTTGACCACACAGTTGGAAGTAAAGCACTCCTCAGCAAATGTAAAAGAACAGAAATCACAACAAACTCTCTCAGACCACAGTGCAATCAAATTAGAACTCAGGACTAAGAAACTCACTCAAAACCACACAACTACTTGGAAATTGAACAACCTGCTCCTGAGTTACTACTGAGTAAATAACGAAATGAAGGCAGAAATAAAGATGTTCTTTGAAACCAGTAAGAACAAAGACACAACGTACCAGAATCTCTGGGACACATTTAAAGCAGTGTGTAGAGGGAAATTTATAGCACTAAATGCCCACAAGAGGAAGCAGGAGAGATCTAAAATTGACACCCTAACATCACAATTAAAAGAACTAGAGAAGCAAGAGCAAACACATTCAAAAGCTGGCAGAAGATAACTAAGATCAGAGCAGAACTGAAGGAGATAGAGACACAAAAATCAAAAAACCCTTAAAAAAAAAAAATCAATGAATCTAGGAGCTGGTTTTTTGAAAAGATCACCAAAATTGACAGACCGCTAGCAAGACTAATAAATAAGAAAAGAGAAAAGAATCAAACAGATGCAATGATAAAGGGGTATCACCACCGATTCCACAGAAATACAAACTACCATCAGCGAATAATATAAACACCTTTATGCAAATAAACTAGAACATCTAGAAGAAATGGATAAATTCCCGGACACATACACCCTTCCAAGACTAAACCAGGAAGAAGTTGAATCTCTGAATAGACCAAAAACAGGCTCTGAAATTGAGGCAATAATTAATAGGCTATCAACCAAAAAAAGTCCAGGACCAGACGGATTCACAGCTAAATTCTATCAGAGGTACAAAGAGGAGCTGGTACGATTCCTTCTGAAACTATTCCAATCAATAGAAAAAAGGGAGAATCCTCCCTAACTCATTTTATGAGGCCAGCATCATCACGATACCAAAGCCTGGAAGAGACACAACAACAAAAAAGAGAATTTTAGATCAATATCCTTGATTAACATCGATGCAAAAATCCTCAATAAAATACTGGAAAACTGAATCCAGCAGCACATCAAAAAGCTTATCCGCCGCGTTCAAGTTGGCTTCATCCCTGGGATGCAAGGCTGGTTCAACATACGCAAATCAATAAACATAATCCATCACATAAACAGAACCAACGACAAAACCATATGATTATCTCAACAGATGCAGTAAAGGCCTTCGACAAAATTCAACAGCCCTTCATGCAAAAAATTCTCAGTAAACTAGGTATTGATGGAACGTATCTCAAAACAGTAAGAGCTATTTATGAGAAACCCACAGCCAATATCATACTGAATGGGCAAAAACTGGAAGCATTCCCTTTGAAAACTGGCACAAGACAGGGATGCCCTCTCTCACCACTCCTATTCAACATAGTGTTGGAAGTTCTGGCCAGGGCAATCAGGCAAGAGAAAGCAATAAAAGGTATTCAATTAGGAAAAGAAGAAGTCATATTGTCCCTGTTTGCAGATGACATGATTGTATACTCAGAAAACCCCATCGTCTCAGCCCAAAATCTCCTTAAGCTGATAAGCAACTTCAGCAAAGTCTTAGGATACAAAATCAATGTGCAAAAATCACAAGCATTCCTATACACCAATAACAAACAGCCAAATCATGAGTGAACTCCCATTCACAACTGCTACAAAAAGAATACAATACCTAGAAATCCAACTTACAAGGGATGTGAAGGATGTGAAGCACCTCTTCAAGGAGAACTACAAACCACTGCTCAATGAAATAAAAGAGGACACAAACAAATAGAAGAACATTCCACACTCATGGATAGGAAGAATCAATATCGTGAAAATGGCCATACTGCTTAAGGTAATTAATAGATTCAATGCCATTCCCATCAAGCTACCAATGATTTTCTTCACAGAATTGGAAAAAACTGAAGTTCATATGGAATCAAAAAAGAGCCCGCAGTGCCAAAACAATCCTAAGCAAAAAGAACAAAGCTGGGGGCATTATGCTACCTGACTTCAAACTATACTACAAGGCTACAATAACCAAAACAACACGGTACTGGTGCCAAAACAGAAAAATAGACCAATGGAACAGAACAGAGGCCTCAGAAATAACACCACACATCTACAACCATCTGATCTTTGACAAAACTGACAAGAACAAGAAATGGGGAAAGGATTCCCTATTTAATAAATGGTGCTGGGAAAACTGGCTAGCCATATGTAGAAAGCTGAAACTGGATTCCTTCCTTACACCTTATACAAAAATTAATTCAAGATGGTTTAAAGACTTAAATGTTAGACCTAAAACCATAAAACCCTAGAAGAAAACCTAGGCAATACCATTCAGGACATAGGCATGGGCAAGGACTTCATGTCTAAAACACCAAAAGCAATGGCAACAAAAACCAATAGACAAATGGGATCTAATTAAACTAAAGAGCTTCTGCACAGCAAAAGAAACTACCATCAGAATGAACAACCTACAGAATGGGAGAAATTGTTTTCAATCTACCCACCTGACAAAGGGCTAATATCCAGAATCTACAAAGAACTTAAATAAATTTACAAGAAAAAAACAACCCCATCAAAAAGTGAGTAAATGATATGAACAGACACTTCTCAAAAGAAGACATTTATGCAGCCAACAGACACATGAAAATCACTGATCATCAGAGAAATGCAAATCAAAACCACAATGAGATACCATCTCACACCAGCTAGAATGGCGATCATTAAAGTCAGGAAACAACAGATGCTGGAGAGGATGTGGAGAAACAGGAACGCTTTTACACTGTTGGTGGGAGTGTAAACTAGTTCAACCATTGTGGAAAACAATGTGGCAATTCCTCAAGGATCTAGAACTAGAAATACCATTTGAGCCAGTGATCCCATTACTGGGAATATACCCAAAGGATTATAAATCATGCTACTACAAAGACACATGCACACATATGTTTGCTGTGGCACTATTCACAATAGCAAAGACTTGGAACCAACCCAAATGTCCTTCAATGTTAGACTGGATTAAGAAAATGTGGCACATATATACCATGGAATACTATGCAGCCATAAAAAAGGATGAGTTCATGTCCTTTGCAGGGACATGGATGAAGCTAAAACAGCCAACTATCACAAGGACAGAAAACCATACAGCACATGTTCTCACTCATAAGCGGGAATTGAACAATGAGACACATGGACACGGGGCGGGGAACATCACACACTAGGGTCTGTCATGGGGTGGGGCGCAAGGGGAGGGATAACATTAGGAGAAATACCCAACGTAAATGACCAGTTGATGGGTGCAGCAAACCAACATGGCACACAGATACCTATGTAACAAACCTGTACATTGTGCACATGTACCCTAGAACTTAAAGCATAAAAAAAAAAAAAAGTTAAACCTGAATCTGATCAAATCTCTAACTAATGCTAATTGCCAATCTCATTTTTTTTTTTTTTTTGAGATAGTCTCACCCCGCTGACTGCAACCTCTGCCTTCCGGATTCAAGCGATTCTCCTGCCTCAGCCTCCCAAGTAGCTGGGACTACAGGCATGCACCACCATGCCTAGCTAATTTTTGTATTTTTAGTAGAAACGGGGTTTCACCATGTTGGCCAGTCTGGTCTCGAACTCCTGACCTCAGGTGATCCACCCACCTCGGCCTCCCAAAGTGTTGAGATTACAGGCACGAGCTACCGCACCCGGCCATAACTGCCAATCTCAAACTCTAACTACACCAACATATAGGCTATCCAGGGACAGAGGAAGAGGTTAAATGGTATCACATGGCACTGTCTATATGCAAAATCCGGACTATGAGAAATTGTATGGGACACATGACCAGGATTACTCAATAAGTACACTGTAAGAAGAAAAAAGAGAGATAAAGAGGGGGATCCTGAAGAACTGAAACACTTACAAGCCATGTCAACCACTTGCAATATATGGGCCTGGTTTGGATTCTGAGTTAAACTCATTTAAAAAATTATATGACAATTGGGAAAATCTAACCACTGACTGCATGTTGGATAATATTAAGAAATTACTATTAATTTTTCATATCTGATTAATGGTATTACAGTTTTACTTTAAAAAATATGATGTTTGAGATCTGCTTCTAAATAATGGGGGGTAGAGGGGTAGAGTAAGCTGGAGCCTGGGTGAAGCAAGTCTTGCCAGGTCACAGTTGCTGAGGTTGGGTGACAGAGACAGGGGGGTTCTTTTTTTTTTTTTGAGACGGAGTCTGGCTCTGTCGCCCAGGCTGGAGTGCAGTGGCCAGATCTCAGCTCACTACAAGCTCCGCCACCGGGGTTACGCCATTCTCCTGCCTCAGCCTCCCGAGTAGCTGGGACTACAGGCGCCCGCCACCTCGCCCGGCTAGTTTTTTTGTATTTTTTTAGTAGAGACGGGGTTTCACCATGTTAGCCAGGATGGTCTCGATCTCCTGACCTCGTGATCCGCCCACCTTGGCCTCCCAAAGTGCTGGGATTACAGGCTTGAGCCACCGCGCCCGGCGACAGGGGGTTTCTTTATACTACTCTACTTCTGAGTATACCAGAAATTCCCCATTATCAACTTTAAAAAGCGAGTAAAGAAATAACATATAGAAGCTATAAACATTGAGATATTATGACTTACATAACATATATGGCCCTAAATTCCTTAATGTCTGTGTTTGCACTGCAAAACTCTGCCACTTGTCTGGGCACAGTGGCTCATGCCTGTCATCCCAGCACTTTGGAAGGCCAAGGCGGGCAGATCACAAGATCAGGAGTTTGAGACCAGCCTGACCAACATGATGAAACCTGTCTCTACTAAAAATACAAAAATTAGCCAGGGGTGGTAGCGCATGTCTGTAGTAGCAGGCACTCGGGAGGCTGAGGCACAAAAATTGTTTGAACCGGGGAGGTTGCAGTGAGCCAAGACTGTGTCACTGCACTCCAGCCTGGGTGACAGAACGAGCTTCTGTCTCAAAAAAACAAACACCCCAAAACAAAAAACCCCAAAACCAATCAACCAACCAAACAAAACCCTCTGCCACCCATCAGCTGTGACTATGGATTCTCTCATCTGTAAAACAGAAAAAAAATAACAGTACCCACGCTTTTTTTTTTTTTTTTTTTGAGATGGAGTCTCACTCTGTCACCCAGGCTGGAGTGCAGTGGCAGAATCTCGGTTTACTGCAAGCTCTGCCTCCCGGGTTCACGCCATTCTCCTGCTTCGGCTTCCCGAGTAGCTGGGACTACAGGCACCCGCCACTACGCCCGGCTAATATTTTGTATGTTTAGTAGAGACGGGGTTTCACCATGTTAGCCAGGATGGTCTCGATCTCCTGACCTCGTAATCTGCCCGCCTCGGCCTTCCAAAGTGCTGGGATTACAGGCGTGAGCCACTGCGCCTGGCCAACAGTACTTACACTTGACAGAGTAGACAAGATTAAATAAGAACGTATATTAAGGCTGGGTGCGGTGGCTCAAGCCTGTAATCCCAGCACTTTGGGAGGCCGAGACGGGCGCATCACGAGGTCAGGAGATCGAGACCATCCTGGCTAACACGGTGAAACCCCCATCTCTGCTAAAAAAAATACAAAAAAAGTAGCCGGGCGAGGTGGTGGGCGCCTGCAGTCCCAGCTACTCGGGAGGCTGAGGCAGGAGAATGGCGTGAACCCGGGAGGCGGAGCTTGCAGTGAGCTGAGATCCGGCCACTGCACTCCAGCCTGGGCGACAGAGCGATACTCTGTCTCAAAAAAAAAAAAACAAAAAACAAAACAAAAAAAGAATGTATATTAAACACTTAACCCAATTCTTGGCACACAGCAAGGGCTCAAAAATGTTCACTTCCTCTATAGTCCTTTAAAATTAATTCTTTTGTATTTACTCAAAATCTTAAGGCTATTTTAATACTATACAGTAAACCCAATGCCTTATTACTAGTAGGAAATACAAAGGCTTCAAATGTTTGTTCACTGATTGGTTTAATAAAGATAAAAAATAAACCATTTACAGTAATTCTCACAAAAATGTTGGCCTCTTGTTTTTTTATATATATATATATATATATATTTTTTTTTTTTTTTCCCGAGACGGAGTCTCACTCTGTCACCCAGGCTGGAGTGCAGTGGTGAGATCTCAGCTCACTGCAACTTCCATCTCCCAGGTTCAAGCGATTCTTATGCCTCAGTCTCCCAAGTAGCTGGGATTACAGGCATGCCCCTCCATACCTGGCTGATTTTTGTATTTTTAGTAGAGATGGTGATTCACCATGTTGGCCAGGCTGGTCTTGAATTCCGATCCACCCGCGTTGGCCTCTCAAAGTGCTGGGATTACAGGCATGAGCCACCACATCCGGCTTAGATATATTTTTAAGAGACAGGGTGTCACTATGCCCAGGCTGGAGTGCAGTGGCTACACACAGTCACAATCATTGCACATCACAGCCTCAAACTCCTGGCCTCAAGTGATTCTCCCACCTCAGCCTTTCAAGTCGCCGGGACTACAGACATGTGCCACCACACCTGTCTAAGCTAAGCATATGACATATTTGAGTACTTTTTTTTTTTTTTTTTGAGACTAAGTCTTGCTCTGTCACCAGGATGGAGTGCAGTGGTGCAATCTCGGCTCACGGCAACCTCCAACTCCCGAGTTCAAGTGATTGCCCTGCCTCAGCCTTCTGAGTAGCTGGGACTACAGGCATGCACCACCACGCCCGGCTAATTTTTGTATTTTAGTAGAGATGGGGTTTCACCATGTTAGCCAGGATGGTCTCAATCTCCTGACTTCGTAATCCGCCTGCCTCGGCCTCCCAAAGTGCTGGGATTACAGATATGAGCCACCCTGCCTGGCCTGAGTACTGTTTTTTCACTATAGTTTAAAAAAATAGTTAAAAATAATTTTTTAAAAATTCAAATCAAATTTTTGTGGGGCAGCCAAAGCACCTCCATTTCCTGTGGAATACAACTAAAGACCACTGCTCTGCCTCATCTATGGAACTCCCAGGGAGGTCATGGCCACCACCTACAAGAAGTCAGGTCTTCTGACCCAGCCAACTGTTAAAACAACTGGGAATAGTAAGGGCATTTCAATTCATTGAAATTGTTAACTCTGCCTCAGCTAGGAAGAATAAACAGCCTCCCACACCTGAAGTACTCTTGTGGCCTTTCTCTGCTTAGTTCCCAAGCTCTGAGTGTTTTCACAATTTTACAGTAAATGTTTTGTTTCCTCTGAACCCTCAGAAATAAGTCCTTCTGCCTAACGAAATTCTCTACATAGCTAAATATCTGCTCTCAAAAGCATCACTTTTCATTGTAACCATTTTTGATGGTTGTCTTAGAGCATATTCAGCATATTTTGGCCTTTACAATGATATTATTACAGTTGCCTGTTTTTATTGTAGAAACATTAGAAAACATGCTAATAAAACCCACCACGAAGGCACACAGCGTCTTGGGACATGCGCTGTGCTGAAGCAGGGATGTGGTCCCCTTATTTAGTGGCATGGAGCCATGAACTTCAGGCTCTGCGAATGGAGTTCTGTCTGCTTTGGATTCTGATGCTGGCTCCCCTATTGTTGTCAAAGGGTGTCATTTATGTTTGCCGTCAAGATGTCTATCAGCAGAGTGCTTCTCGGACCTCTGGTTTTGTTTCTTTGATGATGAGGAATTTGGAAATCAGACAACTCAGCCTAAGGGCAGAGTCAGGGGCTCTGAGTGAGGGGCGAAGGGGCTCTCTGAGGAAAGAGGCTGAGTTTTAGTTATAGTCTCTGTGGCATTTTTACTGCCCAGCTGAAGCCTTTTTTGCTTCCTCTGCAGTTCTAGGCTCTGGTCTAGAACAGGGAAGGTTGACAGATAAGTTTGGTGTCTACAGTCATGGTATCACTGAAACTTCATACAGTCAGAATTTAGTTTTATACTTCATGCAGAGAAAAAAAATCTCAGCATTTTCATCGCTGACTATACTAAGCTCTATGTATCACTCACTGAGTTATACTGCAGTATTAAATCTGAGATCATCCACAATCCACCCTCATGCCCTGTGAAAAAGCACAAAGGTACGGATCACGACATAAGCTGCCATGGATGCAGAACCTGAATCTAAACATGAGGAACCATCACATCCATACTGAGAAACATTGTATAACACCACTGACATTTCTGAAAAATACAGGTCAATGTCATGAAAGACAAAGAAAGGCTGAGGGACAATCTGATTAAAGGAGACCGAAGAGATAAAATCAATCAATGCCATACCTACTCCTGAACTTGATCCTGCTATAAAAGGACACTGGGGATCTAATGAGAAAACTGGAATATGGACTGTGGGTGAGATAAAAGTATCGTATCAATATTAAGTTTCCTGAGTTTGATAACTGTACTGTGGTCACTTAAGAGAATATCCTTATTTTTAGGAAATACTTAAGGAAGTATTAAGAGGTAGAAAGACATGAAAAAGGTAACTGACTCAGAGAAGTGATATGTACTAAAAAATACAGCGCATTCTCCTCATCAGCATTTACAGCCACTTCTATCGCCTGCCTGCCGCACTGCAGGTTAATTTAGCTAGAGGCAACAGTTGTGCTAATTGCCTTGCATCCTCTTGCTTGATTTTTACTACCTTTCCTAGAACTCTTACGCAAGACTCAATGTATAATTCTGATTTTCATGACTTTAAGCTCACCAGCTTCTAATTCCAACAAAAAACCTATATGGCTCTTATATAGGCAACTGCTTCAATTATATGTGACTTTTTCTAAAAGCATTGATTACCATCTGCAGAATTTCTGTGTACTAAGCCAATATAATGAATTCTTAGTTAGCAGTGATTGGCCTTTCTCTTTCAGGACTCCCTGAAGGCTGTGTCCATGGAAACACGTTCTATCAGTGTCTTCTTCAGTCCAGTTGAACTGAAAACTTGAAGGACTTTTTTTTCCAGCAGTTGCTGTTGAATCAACCAGTGTGCTAAATTGTTTCTGTAGATTCACCACCATTTCTGGAAATGGAGAAAAAAAGGAAACAAAATAACAATATTAAATTACAAATAAAGCCTGTAACTTACTTGGTAAGAATGTACCAATATTGGTTCCTTAGTTTTGGCAAATGTACCACGGTAATGTAACAGGCTAACCTTAAGAGAAAATGAAACTGGATGAGGTGCATGGGGAAAACTACTTCAAAAAGAATGTACAATCTAAAAAGAATTCTATAAGCAAAGAATTCCCAAAATCAGAACGATTTAGGATTTTAGATTTTGGCAGGAACTGAGGCTCTGTTTTGAAGAACGGCATGTTCCTGAAGTAGATTCCTGCAGAGATTTCTTGCAGAGCATGATGCTCCTTTGGATGTATACGTACCCTGGGACATTTGTTTAAAAAAAGTAAAAAACTTAAGCATTCAACATTTCAAGTCCAGATATTTAATTTTTCTACAATTGTGTTGCTACTTGGTATTAAGACAAAACCGGACTCACCTCTTTTTTTATATGCTACTGGTTTGTCGACAAACGAGTAGTAGAGTGGCTTTTCACTTTTCCACAGGTACCTGTACATGGTAAAGAAACAGCTGGAGCAGGATGGAGATGAAACGGACATAAACACATTGTCTGAAGCACTATCTGAGATTTCCGATATTTCGTTATAGTTCTGGCTTAGAATGGCTTATTGGCACATGTCTATATTGTCTATTGAACTTAGGCCCTAGAAGGAAGCACTGACCGAGAGCCCAGGCCAAGAGAATGGTGTGCTCCTCTCAAAAGCTGCCCAGATGCCGTGACATCTTGATGAAGCTATTAATTATACAAAAAACATAGAAACAGTTTCCTTCACCATAAATTTCCCTTGCTGCTCATTCTCATAAAGTGAAGCCACCTTGAAACAACTGTTCCTCATTGCCTTTGCCCCAATGCCTTTTTGCTGAGAGTTGTTAGTAGTACTTCTGAATAACTTACACAGAGTGAACAATAAATGCATCTCTCTGGCACTTGATGCCAGGAAATCTATTCTATTCCTGGCGTAAAGGAGAGGAAAAGACTGGATTCCAGGATGACACAGTCCCAATAGTCCCTGTCCTGACTCAGCCTATTCTTGCCAAAGGGAAGGGCAGCCAGGGAGTTTCCACTGTAAAATGGGGATCCTGGATTGCTCTGGCTCTTGGGGGTTTCCTCCAGGACAAACACTAAGAGCCATCTAAGGTTCCTACAGATTAGGGTGATCAGTTCTAGACTCCAAAAGGAAGTGATATGTTCTATTTCTGGTTCTAGTGGTTGTTGCTAAACTTTGCCAAGGAGACACTGCAGCTCTGGAACAAAGATAACAATGTTCATTCTTAGTCTCATTTTCATTATTTCTGTGTTCCCTAGTGCAGAGGACTTAGTAACTTATAATAATAATAATAAAAAAATCCACCTTCTTCTTGATCCCAGGCCATTTTCTTATTTTGAAAGACACTGTGGCAACAAGAAAGAGTACTGAATCAGAAGACCTGGCCCACCACTTTCTAGTGGCAGAGCTAGCAGAATTTGAACGACAAATTATGGAGGTTCTCAAAGGCAGAGACTGTCTCAGCCATCCTTATGCCCCTAGTGTTGTCAGGGAATGGTAGATAGTAGGAACTCATTTAAACATTTGTTGAAGAATAACTGGATGAATAAATGAACAAAGAAATGAATTTAGCATCTCTAAACCTCTAAACTTATCCTCTACTTTCACAGGGTTATTCTGAGGAATAAGATAATGTATATATGGGTTCTTTAAATCCTATACAATAATTATTATTTAGTACTTGACAAAGTGCCTGGCTAGCAGATACTCAAGAAATATCTGTGAACTTTCCAGAAAAAAAGATTAAAAATAGGAAGCTAGAAATACAAATATTTAAAAAATCTATAGTATCTGTAATAATTTCTCACCATTTATTTTTAATACTAGGAAGTAATACGTATAGAAAAGCACACATTTTTAACAATATTTTAGTAATATCATTTAGCAAATAATCATTTTAACCAATTTAAGAACTGATGTTTTTCAAGAATTTTTAAAAATACTTGATCAAGTCAGTAAAATCATGACTACACATAAAACAGATGTTGACTTTTTATTTTGAATTTCTGCAATGATATTAAATGTTAAGAACAGAAAGCAGTCGGGTGCGGTGGTTCATGCCTGTAATCCCAGCACTTTGGCAGGCTGAGGCGGGAGGATCGCTTGAGGTTGGGAGTTTGAGACCAGCCTGTCCAACATGGAGAAACCCCGTCTCTTTAGTAAATGCAAAATTAGCCAGGCGCGGTGGCGCATGCCTGTAATCTCAGCTACTTGGGAGGCTGAGGTTGCGGTGAGCCAAGATCGTGTCATTGCACTCCAGACTGGGCAACAAGAGTGAAACTCCGTCTCAAAAAAAAAAAAAAAAAAAAAAAAAACAAGAACAGAAAGGTAATTTTTCTAATCATTAGGTAGCAGTAGAGATGTAATTAATGTTATACAGGAGATGGTTTCCTGAAAATTATGTGAAATTAAACTTTAGTGAACCACACCACATTTAAAATATATCAGAGAGTTTGTCATTTAACGTTATGGTAAATGAGTCAGCGATTCTTTAAAATATATTTTTTGCTATTAATTTTCTTAACTAATAAAATCTCAAAGGATAAAGAAGTTCCCTAAACAGTCTAATCCCAATCCCTGGGCACACTCACTGCTAAACATTCCTTGTGAATACCTAATCTAAATAGAAATTTCTCATGCGTTTACGGTATTATGTCCTTGGGGGGCATGCTCCAAGAATGGGAAGGGTGATCTAAAATAAAACTACGCTAAGTGTTTAGAGACCTGAAATGAAAGCTTCTTCCAAAATTGACTTTACCTTGCCTGCCTTTTCTCATTACATAAAACTACAAAAAGAGACACACCACAAACCATGTTTTCCAGCTAGATGTTACCCATATACTTCTCTCGTCTGTCTGCATGTCATGTTTCCTCATTTTTAAAAATTAAGGTATAATTTACATTCAGTAAAATTTACTCTTTTCAGTGTAGTTCTGCTAGCATTGACAAACACATACAGTTGCATGTGTGTATTCACTACAATTACTATGCAGAACAATTCCATCACTCCAAAATACCTCCCACATCCCTTGACAGTCAATCCTTGATCTCAGGCAACTACTGGTCTGTGTTTCTGTCCCTATACTTTAGCCTTTTCCAGAATGTTACATAAATGGAATCAGCGTAAGTAACCTTTTGAGTCTTTCACGCAGCATAATGCATTTAAGATTCACTCATATTGCTGGATGCATCAGAAGTCTGTACTGCTAAATGGTATGCCACTGTATGGATAGAACACAGTTTATCCAGTCACCAGTTGAAGAACACGTGGCTTGTTGCCAGTTTTTGGCAATTATGAATGAAACCATTAGAAACATTCCTATGCAGATTTTTGTGTGAGCTTGTTTTCATTTCACTAGGGTAAATATCTAGGAGTGAAAAACACCGGATAACATAATAAACGTATGTTTAACTCTGAGAAACTGCCAACTTTTCAAAATAGCTGCACCATTTTGAATTCCGACACTTGGAATGATCAGTTTTTGTTTTTGTTTTGTTTTGAACCATTCTAATTGGTATATAATGATATGTCATTGTCATTTTAATTTGCATTTCCCTATTAATGATGTTAAACATCTTTTCACATGTCATCTTGGTATCATCTTTGGTAAAACATCTTTTCAAATATTTTGCCCATTTAAAAAAATGGAGTTTTATTCTTATTGCCTAATAATTCTTTACATACTCTAGATACAAATATTTTATCAGATATGTGATTTACATTTAATTTCTCCTAGTCTGTAGCTTCTTATTCTTTTAAGTGTCTTTTGTGGAGCAGAGGTTCTTACTTCTGATGAAGTTCAATTTACCAATTTTTTTTCTTTTATAGATCATGCTTTTGGTGTCACATCTAAGAAATTTCTGCCTAACCCAAAAAGTAAGGCAAAAATTAGCAGGTGAATGCAAATTAAAACCACAATGAGGTATCACTATACACCAATTAGGGGATAGAGATTTTCTGCACAGGCTTAATTTTTCTCCATGTTCTTCTCAACATCTTCTATAACAGCCGGAAGTCATCAAAGCAGCCTCTTATGCTGTTTTGTTTTCAACTATTGTTTATTAGTGTTTTTCATAATGTCATGCATAGGAACCCATGCTTAGATATAGAAAATGTTTTAATAATTTTCATCTGACAACATGAATGATAATATTCAGAGAAACAAAGAAAAACTGGAAATTTATGTCAACATGGGGGTGGGGAAGGGTGAAACCGACAGGTGACAATCATGCACCAGAGCTCTGTGCCTGAGCAGCAGTTGGTAGTGCTTCGCATATTACTCAGCAGTAACTCAAACTGCACGTGTGTGTCAGCCCTCAGCACATACTCTAGGAACAAGGACCTTGGAAAGGGGTCCCCTCGATAGCCTCCACCTTGGGGCCTGGTACCTCCCTGGAAAGTGCCATTTTATAACCAGACTTACTTTCTTTGGCCGATAAATTATTCCCTAAAGTAGCTAAAAGCCAGGAAGTCTTAAATGTGCAACTGATATAACACTGCAATAATGAACTGGGCCTCCAAGAGCTATGCTTTAAAGTGTAGGCTGGTGTCTGGCTTGGGGTAAGGAAAGCCCTGTCACCACTGAGACACCAGGGTGGAATGGCCCCTAAACACCCAGTCCTCAGGATCTGTCAGGACTAACCCCAGCTAGCACCACAGAAAGGAAGGCCGATTCTCCAAAATGACCAAGACACATAACAAACTCTCATTCCTGCTGCTATTCTTGTGCCCACTGAGAGCCACTGACTGAAGAGCCACTCCTTCTCTGATGAGGAGGACGGGGGCCCGGTTTCCTGGAAATCCATGGGCGGTTGGGATAAATTCCACTCCACCCCTCTTCTTCATTGTGCATCGATCCTGCATACTAATAGGGAACCTGTCACACTTCCCTGCTTTGGAAAGCATCATCTCCACAGTGCCTTTTCCATTCCAAGAGTCTGTTTTTCTATTTAAAAGCCCTCTGAAATTTAGAGGAAAAATAATCTAGTTCTACTCTCATACTGGAAAATTGAGTCTTAATGACAGTATATAAGTGGGCATTATTATGTTTTTTTTACTGATGAAGAAATAGGAGCTGAACGAATTCTCATTTCAACTAATTTGGGGAACCCTGATTTTTCTCAAAGGATATATAAAATTACTGAGTCGAATGAGTATCACTGTAAATTTACATTAAATACAGAGATGTTACCTTTTTCTTCAAAGCCTCATAGAGACTCAGACTCAACAAAAGGTTAAGTAACTGGCCCATGGGCACACAGCTAGCTTGTAATGCAGACAGAATTCAAACCTAGCACTGCTTATGCTCTCTCTACTCTACCACAACGAGCCCACATCACAATGACAGTTCAAAGAAAGGCAGTGACACTGGCTGAATCAAATGGACTTGCTGTCTGCTGTGTTTTAACTTTCACAGGGGTCTTTATTTTGGGGGAACATTCCAATTACACGTGTTGCAAGGTAACATTTGTAATCTTTTTAATATTGGGGAGCATAGATGAGAAACGACTAAATATTTGAGAAAGGGGAAGAGGGAGGAGTATGAGAAATATAGGCAAGTCTCACGCAAACTACAAAAAGATAAATTATAAAAAGTATACTGTGGTATCCTGCATTGGATCATGGAACAGAAAGAGGACATTAATAAAAACACTGGTGAAACTCACATCAAATCTAAAGTTTGGTTAATAGTAATATAAAAAAGAGAACAGTTAGAGTGTAGGGCTAATATTTCCAGAAAAAAAAGTCACAATGCAGATCAGTGTATACTGATGAAGCTTCAGCTTTCAAATGTAAAGTAACAGACACAGAAGTAAAGCAGGTGCATCTAAACCAGGAAAGAGAACATACTTGGCCCTTGCTTCTTCCCACTTTTGTTTTTTCTCATCAAAAGCTTTCTTCATAATTTGGTACCACTTTCTGAAATCAAACCATGGTTTATCTGAAAGAAATAAAATCCAAGATTATTAACCAAATAAATCACACTATAATATACACTGTTCATTTGAGTTTTCATTCACTGACATAGCTAAACATTTACATACTAGCTCTTGGAATCTACGGATGGAGTCATTGTCTCTCTACTCTAACAGGACTCTCCTGAGAAATCTGTCACTCCCTCCTCTAAGTTCCTACCTATATTGTAGCCCCAATTAAATTATACTGAAATCATCTTTTTACACGTCTGCTTCTCCTAGACTTGACTATTACCTCCTTGAGAACAGAACACATTTTGTTTGCCACTACAAAGAAGGCCTGCTCCTCCCCTCAAAGCCAACACCCAGCACCGTGCCTGGCACACAGTGGTGTTCCAATATGATGAATATGTGTATTAAGGAAAAAATGATTGATAAATGTGTAAAATGATACTACAGTAGCTGAACCCAGACTTCCAGTTTCATCAGCTCCTATTCCCATTCCTCCGAATTTTAATTCAAAGAATCTAGAGACACGTAAGAAAGTGGACTGCATTGGACAGTTGGTGTGAGTGTGTGATTAAGACGTAGACGTCAGAGACAACAGAACTGAATGCAGTAAAGTATAAAAACTCACTCCTCACTCTTTCACTCCATATAGGGATTATTCTCCATTATTCTCCGGGAAGGTAGTCTCTTTCCATGTCTAACTAAAAATCTTTTCAACTGGCCAATATAATAATTGTTTAATCCAATATGACCTTGTACATCATACAGCCACAGAGGAGAGAAAACTACCAAAAGAATTATAAGAATAGAGGAAAACTATAGTAATCAATAGAACTCATGGTTCTTTGACCTGGAGTAAGTCACAACTTTTCTTTTTTTTTTTTTTTGAGACGGAGTCTCGCTCTGTTGCCCGGGCTGGAGTGCAGTGGCCGGATCTCAGCTCACTGCAAGCTCCGCCTCCCAGGTTTACGCTATTCTCCTGCCTCAGCCTCCCGAGTAGCTGGGACTACAGGCGCCCGCCACCTCGCCTGGCTAGTTTTTTGTATTTTTTAGTAGAGACGGGGTTTCACCGTGTTCGCCAGGATGGTCTCGATCTTCTGACCTTGTGATCCGCCCGTCTCGGCCTCCCAAAGTGCTGGGATTACAGGGTTGAGCCACTGCGCCCGGCCAGTCACAACTTTCCTAAACCTCAATCTCCCCATCAACAATGCTAGGGGCAGGGGATGGTGATTAGCAGACAGAGCAGAGAGAAATGACAGTGATCTTCGCCCTGCTGACAGCATGGATTTATTTTGAGGCTTACAAGGGAGACAGGTCAAAGTACTCTGTTTATTCCATACGTCTGCGTAGTAAATTATCACCTTTTAGCATTAGCGGGGATATTAGAAGACAGCTAGTTGAACCTTTCACTCTACATAGAAGCCAACATGAGCAAGGTACAGAAAGTAGTATTTTATTTTGCACATATTCTGGAAAGAACATACAAACTGATTGCTACCAATAAATCAAGCCTCTAAAACCAATGAACATAAATCCTAATGAGAACATTAAGAAACTGGAATTGAATTAAATAATTCACATATTCACCATACTTCACTGAGTTGCTCTTAGGCTAGTCACTATGTTAGGCACTAAAAATACATTAAAAGAAAAAAAGAAAAAAAAGATATGATCCCTCCCTCCAGAAGCTCACACTTCATTTGTCTATCTGTCTATCACTTATAAAGTACTTATTAGATGCCAGATGCTCTTCTAAGCACTTTACAAATATTGGCAATCTAATAGGGACCATTAGTTAGACCTCAAGGTACTAAACATCTAGCAGAAGTCTGAACAAGAGTGACTGTGGCAGAGGTTATTAGTTCTGATTTGGGAAGAGGTAAAGCATTGTGAAGTGGATAGGTGTGAAGACCAGACAGAAGAGTGGTGTTTACGCTGCATCTTGAAGCATAAAGAAGGATTTGCCAGTGACTGAACAGGAGTTGGGGTAAGAAGGAAAGAACATTTCAGACAGAGGGACCAACAACAGCAAAGGCTGAAAGCATCAGAATAGACAGGATGGTCACAAAGCTACCTGTAAATTCATGATCTAGCATGGCTGGTGAGTAGAAGTTGGGAATACAAAGCTGGCTGGTCTTACATATAATAGGGACTCACTGATATATTTTAGTACCCTAGAGATACAAGTAGGTAATTATATGAAAAAACAATACTGGTACAATATGCAGGTTGTATACATGTGTATGCACATGTGTATGTGTATATTTTTCAAAGTTGTTTGCCAACATTTATTCCATCTTTTAATCTATCATCTATGACCACTTTGAATTTGAATGATAAAGAATTAAAATACCTTTTTTGTTCTTTTCATTATGTTTTTCAGCAAGATTAGACAAGGACCTGGAGATAACAATAAACAAATCAATTTATTTAGAAGTCATGTATTTGGAAAGATAAATTCTGAATTCTTCTGAGAGAAAAGTATAGAATAGTATTTGAAGCTGATACCAAGTTTTCATGGAGAAGCTATCACTGAAACAGAGAAGGAGACACTATAAATACTGTCACGCTTTGTTGGCATTTGGGAGGGGCGACATATTAAGATTCCTTTACTTTCTAAAATAATCTTTGAGAACACATAATGCCAGGAGCCTAAAGGGATACAGACAGAGATTTATGAAGATACTTAAAACTAGGAAATCAGTGGAGCAAAGAGGAACATTGCTACTTAAAGAATAACAGGTATAAAACATGATCAAACAACTGACAACCAGCTGAGTCAAAGTACTGTGTAAGAAGTAATTGTGACTACTAGTCAATGTTCTATAACAATTGAGAGTCTCCATTTTTTGAGATAACATATAATTAGGTAAATACAGTACACATTTTTTCTTTATCTCTTTTTTAAAAGTGTTTTCATGACATTTAAAGCTTTCTTAAAAAACTAAGATCAGCACCATAAAACGTTACTTATCATAAAATTGATGTACACTTACCACTCTAAATTATCATCCAATAGAAAGAGCAGTTTCAATACCACCACAATGATAGCTACAGCTTGTACATCATACTTAACAGTTTTTGCCATTTTAGCTATAGGATCAAATGTCAGAAAATCCACTTCTCCCATTCCAGTCATTTTCACCACGTGGCAAGTTAAGTTATGCATTTCATCTGAAGAACAAAACAGTAAAATGTAAATTAAATTATTTGGCAACTAGATCATCCCCAATGTATATATCCATAAAAAACCCTTTATCTTAAAACACAACACTATACAAGAATTCAGAGACACACATTTTGTGAATAAAACACCAAAACATGGCATCCGTATAGAAAAATGAATGGTAGAATCTTAAAATGGCGTATCATTCCCTATTCCGACTTCCTAAAACATCTACTATTTCTAGGACACATCCTGGCATCTGGCAGCCACATACCAGCTGTTTCATCCACATCTCTTGTCTGTGTTTCTATAGCAGTGTGTGCTCACCTAAAACTAACTCCACTCCCTTATAAGACCAAAAGCTTCTCTAGCAATGTATGTGAACTGGCTGGCATCCTGGATGGCACACTAGAAGCCCTCAACAAGTGTTTAACTAGACATATTACTTTCCAAAAGAAATTATATCTTCAGCATAGACTACACCTATTACTCAAGACTGAATAACATGGGACTTGGAACCAGAAAACCTAGGACCTATATTTAAGCTTTCCAATCATTAGCTTTGTGACTCTTGGATCAGAGTCACTTAGCATCAGTTTCTTCACTTGTAAAATGGGTTATGAGAATAAATTGAGGTTATGCTCCAGTGAATAGACTTTGAAAACTCTTAAAGTTACTAAACAAAGAATTTCTGTACTTCCCAATCTAAGTATGTAAGATGTGACCACAGCCTACTCTAATCAATTTCAAGTATGATAGCCATTATTTATAAGAGATAATGAGCTTGTATGGAACTGAACTGAATCTCCTACATGCATTCAGCCACCATGTCCTGTTAATTCCATTCTCTCAAGGTGGCATATAGTACCACAGTTGAGAAGAGACTACGGAACCAAACTGCCTGGACTAGAGTCCCTGCTCCATCCCTTACTGGCTCTGTGACCTTGGACATGTTATATAACCTTTCTGTGCCTCAGTTTTTAAACAATCTATCTAAAATAGGAATATGAATAGTACGTGCTTCATAACGATTGTGAAGACTGAATTAATGAATACACCTAAGGCACTTGGATCAGTGCTGACTGCTTTCCAATCCATCCCCTTTCTTCCCTTCACTGTTGCTCCTCAGGCCACCCTTAGAACCGCTCTCCCTTCTCTCCCTTTCTCTAGTCTTACTCTCCTGTGGCGGCCCAAACATCGTATTCCCCTGCTCCATGAACTCACTAAAGCCTTTAGCTCCCAGCCTAATCTCCACAGTTCCCCCAAACAAGCCATATTCTCACTTGCCTCTCTGCTTTGCACAGCTACTTTTGCCCCTTTGCCTAGAAAGCCAGTTTCTTTCCCCCATTCCTCATCTCAGGCTTTGCCTGGCTGAAGCTCACTCATCTTAGAGAACTTGGTTATACCAGTGACTTCCTCTAAGAACAGACATGATACCACAGCCTCCTGTGACTGGCCCTCTTCTGAGTGCTAAAGCAGATCTCCTGGCACGTACCCTTCTATTGCACTCAGTTAAGGGTTTATCTTTCTGTTTCCCTCTTAAACTTGAGGGTGACTCAATCTTGTTTTATTTGTCTTCCTAACTGCTACGACCCACACATAATTGGTGCTAATTACATGTTTAAGATAAAGAATAAATAAAACACAAAATTAATTTCTTTCTTGAAACATTTAAGTAAAAACAATTTTTGCTGATTAAAAAATGCTTTAACATAGAAACAGAACACATATAACAATGATAATTCAAAATACAGCATCAAAGAATTTTTATGTCTACCAGATTCTGATAGCTTGGCTAAAGTTTTCACTTGGCTTTTATTCTTCCAGCAAACATTTACTGAGCAACTACTGTGTTCGGGTACTTAAGATACAGACACAGTCCTTTTCCTCAAGTCCTTTTCCTAATGAGAATGCAATACGGTACAGGCTGTGACAAAGATGGGAAGGTGCTTTCAGGAAATGCAAACAGTCCAACAAGGCTTTAGTATTGAATGTGAAGAGACTGGCAGGGCCAGACAGTACAGGTCTTTGTGAGGCAGAGAATTTGGACTATTATACTATTAAGATAATTTCAATTTACAGGTTTCACCTGAATTTACTCCTGGGCTTCATTCAGATGCAAAAAGATGAGGAGACAGAAAATAAAGCTCAATTCAACAAACATTTACTGAGTGTCTACTAGGTACAAGACACTGTGCATTAATATAATGGAGGAAATTAGAGAAATGAGTGATAGACAGGACTCTTGCACACAAACATGTACACTTCAAACATGGGGAAAAATTAATTTTAAAATACATGCACTAAAATTTTAAACATTATTTATATTGGGTTGTAGAAGCTATAGTCCCTTCTCAGATAATTTAAAAATCAAAACCATATTAGTATTGTTATTCTAAAAAATGACATTTCTTGAAATATTTCTCTTCTTTTAAAATTAATATCTTGGTCAGGTGTGGTGGCTCACGCCTGTAATTCTAGCACTTTGGGAGGCCGAGATGGGCAGATCACCTAAGGTCAGGATATCGAGACCATCCTGGCTAACACAGTGAAACCCCGTCTCTACTAAAGACACAAAAAATTAGCTGAGTGTGGTGGCGGGCGCCTGTAGTCCCAGCTACTCGGGAGGCTGAGGCAGAAGAATGGCGTGAACCAGGAGGCAGAGCGTGCAGTGAGTGGACATCACGTCACTGCACTCCAGCCTGGGCGACAGAGCGAGACTCCGTCCCCCCCAAAAAAAAAAATTACAAAAATTAGGTGGACATGGTGACAGGCGCCTGTAATCCCAGCTACTTGGGAGCCCGAGGCAGGAGAATCATTTGAACCTGGGAGGTGGAGGTTGCAGTGAGTCGAGATCATGCCACTGCACTCCAGTCTGGGTGACAGAGTGAGACTTTTGTCTCAAAAAAAAAAAAAAAAAAAAAAAAAGAATTAAGATATTGAACTGCTCCCCTTATGCCAAAAGTACAGATTAACTAAAAAGCAACTGGAAGAAATGATGAGAATGGTAGCAAGGACAGTATAGGGTCTTGGAAGGGAGCAGAGCGTGGGAAGAGCACAGGCCTTGGAAGGGGAAGACTGGGTTGTAGGAATCTACTCTGCCATCTACCAGCTGGGTGTCCCTAAACCACCCTAAGTCTCATCTGTCAAGGGGAAGCCTGCTTGTCCTCCCTTCCCACCTTCACAAAGGAGAGAATTTATATATGGGCACTTTGGAAACTTCAGAAATTACACACATGAAACAGAAATTACATAAATGATCACGAACACCGTCAGAAACTCTCTCCAGCAGGCTCGTGGGTGACAATGGGAGGAACCATACTAGAGGGTGGAGAGTGCATCTGAGCTCACTGATGGCCATCAAAGGGGCAGCGCTTACTCAGGCAGGGCGTGTGTGACATACTTGCTGAAACCTTTCCCCGAGCCCCAGAGGCTACCGGGTCACCTTTAAAGGCATTGAGGAGAGGCAGCTATCGCCCCAGCATGTTTAAAACCACTTTTAGCTTTCTGGGAACACTAAACCCTATCTTTGTAAAAGTACCACATACACAGATCTCTTTTTGATCAATGGCACCGCACAACTGATGGCATTACCGAGAGCAATATTTGTAATTACAAATGGCACATTCTGGAAATACTCTTATCATCTTATATATGGGTGGTTTGCAAACCAACTCTAAACATTTTAGAATCTAAATCCTAAGATATAGGGAGTATCATAACTTAATTTGTAGATCTATGTTTTGTTTAAAAAAAAAAAAAAAGGCCAGGCTTGGTGGCTTATGCCTGTATCAATCCCAGCACCTCAGGAGGTCAAGGCAGGAAGATGGCTTGAGCCTGGAGGTTCAAGACCAGCCTACGGAACATGGCAAGACCTCGTCTCTATTAAAAATAATAGCAACAAAAAAAGCTAGCCAGGTATGGTGGTGCATGCCTGTAGTCTCAGCTACTCGGGAGGCTGAGGTGGGAGGATCACTGGAGCCCAGGAGTTCAAGGTTGTAATAAGCTACCATCACGCCACTGCACTTCAGCCTAGTCAACCGAGAAAGACCTTGTCTTTAAAAAAAAGAAAAAGCTTATTGCACTCTCCGTGCATACTAATAAGTAATACAACTCAATATAGGATATTTATAAGACACATAAAGGTAGGAGAAAAAAAAATAACATGTGTTACCCTAACTTAGAAACAGCCACTTTAATATTTTAGTATATTTACTTCTAATCTTTTCATGAATGTCTTCATTTTATGTAGCTGTGGTTATGTTATATGTTAATTTTGTAATTTGGCTTGACTTTTTATTATAACATAAACATTTTCCATGCTTTTATGAACTCTTCATAAACATTATTTTAAAAGCTACATACCTAATGTTCCACTGAATGCACACACCACTGTTTACATAACCCTTCCCTTTCTTTTGGATATTTAAGTTGTTTCTGATTTTTCAATATTATAAAGGGACTAATAACATTTATGTGTAATTTTTTTCTATATTTCAAATTATTTCTATTGAACAGTGAGAAGTGAAATTTTTCTACCTCAGTTTTTTATAATACTGCCTCCAAAAAGTCACTTAATAAATATCAAATGACAATAATGTCTCTCTGCATATTATAATGGATTTATTTCTACTCCTTACAGGAAATGTTAGGCAAGAAAAACAGTTAAACTATAGATATCAGCCAGAAAACCTATCGTCCCCTCTCTGTCTAACAATAAACATGTGAGATAGATGCTTGCTTGCTATTAACCAGGCTGCATCAGTTATAGATGCTTGCTTCCTATTAACTAGGTTGCATCAGTTATTATTTTGATAATCCCTGGCATTCCTTCCATAGACCAGTATTCGCTCTATAAACTCAGGATTTAGAATATAAGACAGCATACAAGAACTTTCTGTACTTGAGAGACTCATCAAAAAAGCAGAAAGAAAAAAAATCCAAAATAGTAATTCTGATATACAACATGTCCAAATGCAGAAATAAGATCTTCTAAATTCTGGAATCTTAAATAATTACTGATTTCTGGAATCTCAATAAGAGCCATATTCCTTAGCTTTAGAAATGTTACATTTGAAGAATTTAAATTATTTTTGCTCCTGTTTTAAAAAAAATTTTAAATTATGACAATACTTACATTTATATACATGTTACTACATATTTATATTCATATTTATAGTTACTGTACATACAATTTTGTATATTGCTTTTTTCACATAACACACGTATTTTTCTCTCCTATTAACAACACATTCAATTACATTTTTTACATTGCTTCAGCAATGGTATAGTCACACCATGTTTGTATTTTCTCTTAAGAATATAAGTCCAAAATTTCTCATATTTCTAGTCTAACAAGAAATTCAGGACTGGATTCCACCAGCAGATTCCATTGAGGTTACCTGTGTGTTAGTATACTATGAACCAGGTATAGTGAGGCTCTTTTTACATTTTATGTTTCACTGCCTTAAAGAGCTCAATATGATCTGACCAGACTTTGATCTCCATTTGTTTTATGGACTGGATATATTATCAAACAATAAAAATGTTACAGAGATTAGCTTCTAGGATTTTTTAAAAATTAGAATTCATTATGTAATAATAATGCTTCATGCAAATTAAAAAGTACTGTTTTGGGATGGGGGACAGGTCATTAAAAACATATACTGAAACATTTGGTACTTTACTTGCACTTAGCAAACTTACCATAAAAAATCAAACATGCCTGTAATCCCAGCACTTTGGGAGGCCGAGGCGGGCGGATCACGAGGTCAGGAGATCGAGACCATCCTGGCTAACATGGTGAAACCCCGTCTCTACTAAAAAATACAAAAAACTAGCCGGGCGAGGTGGCGGGCGCCTGTAGTCCCAGCTACTCGGGAGGCTGAGGCAGGAGAATGGCGTGAACCCGGGAGGCGGAGCTTGCAGTGAGCTGAGATCCAGCCACTGCACTCCAGCCCGGGCCACAGAGCGAGACTCCGTCTCAAAAAAAAAAAAAAAAAAAAAATCAAACATATTCTTTCAAGCATAAATCCCTCACACCAAAACAGAACTCTATTTCTGAAAACTCTGTTTCTGAATATTGTCCCTTTAACAATTTTAAAAGGTCTGAATTATTTTAAGAAAGAATTTTGAAATTAAGTTTCATGTTACCCTGGACCTTTTCAGGTGGTTCTAATAGTCTGTGATTTGAAAAGTCTGCTTACCATAACTCTAGTAGTTAAAGTGCCCCCACAATATATGCCACACACTTACCAGGGAGGTTGACTTCCATCAAGTATTTCATACACAGTATGTTGGGATGAAGATAGCAGTCTTCAGTTATGTCTGGAAAACGAGGCAAATCTAAAAATGTGCCAACTTCAATTGTTTTTTTATAGATATCCTCGTAGTCAGGCCAAGACTGAAATAAAAGAGAGATCATCATAGTTGCAATTTTTGCAACAAAAATTATTTTTAAAAATATGTTCTGATTTAGAAAAAGTCAAAAAATAACAGATGCTGGTGAAGTTGTGCATAAAAAGGAACACTTATGCACTGCTGGTGGGAATGTAAATTAGTTCAGCCACTATAGAAAGCAATTTGGAGATTTCTCAAAGAACTTAAAACAGACCTGCCATTCAAGCTAGCAATCCCATTACTGGATATATACCCAAAGGAATATAAGTCATTGGCACATGCATGTGTGTGTTCATCACAACATTATTTACAATAGCAAAGACATAATATCAACCTAAATGCCTACCAACAGCAGACCAGATGAAGAAATTATGATTCATATATACCATGGAATACTACACAGCCCTAAGAACAAGATCATGTCCTTTGCAGCGACATGTATGGAGCTGGAGGCCATTATCCTAAGCAAATTAATGCAGTAACAAAAATCCAAATACTGCATTTCTCACTTACAAGTGGGAGCTAAACATTGAGTACACATGGACACAAAGAAGGGAACAGCAGACACAAGGGCCTACTTGAGGGTGGAGGGTGAGGATCAAAAAACTACCTTTACTGCGCTTATTACCTGGGTGACAAAATAATCTATACATCAAACCCCCACGACACGCAATTCACCCATGTAACAAACCTGCACATGTGCCCCTTGAACCTAAACTCAAAGTCAGAAAGAAAAAAAAATTTTCTGATTTAGCAAGTAATATGTTCCAAGCCAGAGTATTTGGAATGCTTAAGAAAAGAAAAAGGAACAGATAAAACAAACATGCATTCACTGAAAAAAATTTGGAATTTGGAGAAAAGTATGAAGGGAGAAAACTGCCATAAATCCTTAATATTTTAACTCAGCAATTTTAAATGATACATACTAAATGTGAAAAGCCACTAAAATTCCATTTGGCTCGTAAAACTCTTACTGGGTTTTCCCATGACATGGTAAAATCACTACTTCTTTCCTTAGAAGAATCTGGAGAAAGGATGAAAGCTACAACCCAATCAGAGTTAAAATGTTTTCATGACTGCTCTGATACACAACTTCCCTCTCACCTTTCTCACCTGCACTCTCTCATTACTCTTCAAATTCAGAGCTAACAAATGCAGCTCATTGTTACATAATATTCATGTGCTTCTATATGGGAGTAACGCCAGGCTTTAAGTCTAGGAGTTAAAAATCCACAATTCAACTTTATACTAAACTAGCCCACATAAAAGTACATAAGATTCTCTTACAAAGTTCAGGAAAGCTATGAACAAATATTAATATATTAATTCTGTCTAGCGCTTACTTTAAGAACTCAAAGTTTTTGCATATATCATTTGTATTTTTGCAATTTATAAACATTCCTAATATTAATACTGCATGTAATTTTTCATTTGCTCATCTATTCTCATAAAAAATTTTAGTTTAGAGCAGCCGGGCGTGGTGGCCCACGCCTGTAATCCCGGCACTTTGGGAGGCCAAGGTGGACGGATCACAAGGTCAGAAGATCAAGACCATCCCGGCTAACACGATGAAACCCTGTCTCTACTAAAAATACAAAAAATTAGCTGGGTGTGGTGGCGGGTGCCTGTAGTCCTAGTTACTTGGGAGGCTGAGGCAGGAGAATGGCGTGAACCTGGGAGGCGGAGCTTACAGTGAGCCGAGATCGCACCACTGCACTCCAGCCTGGGCACAGAGCGAGACTTTGTCTCAAAAAAAAAAAAAAAAAAAAAAAAAAAAATTAGAGCCTATTCTATGCAAGGAATTAAGGAATTGTGCAAAGTACTTTGGGAAATAAAAACATGAATAAGATAATCTCAGAAATAAAAAGATGAATAAGACAATTTCTTTAAGGAGTTGACAATCGAGAAAGGAGATAAGGCTTGGATAAATAACTACAGTACAAAACAGAAAATTACTGGGTTATAACACACATGTGCTTGCGGGATTTCAGGAAACTAACATTTCTGATATGGTAGAACACTATTAAAATTGAGTCTAATATAAAAATTTTGAAAATCCATTTTGCAGTATCTATTAAAGTTGAGCATATGTAGCTCCTAGGTCAAGGGAATTCTACTCCTAGCTATGTATACCCAGCAGAAATGTGTACCCATGACCATAAAAGACATGTACTGGGATGTTCATAACAACACTATTTGTGACAACTGTAGCCTGGAAATTACTCAAATGTCCATAAATTACTTATCTACAATAGATCAGTAAATTGTGATATAATCTCACAATGGAACAGTATTTAGTAAGTGAATGTGCTACATACGAGTCAATCTTCAAAACATAATGTTAAAAGAAAAAAGCCAGATGCAAAAGAGAACAATTCCATTTATATAAAGTATAAAACTCAGTAACTCTGTCCCCAACCTCTGTTAGAAGTCTGGATCTGATTACTCTAAGGGTGGGTAGGACAGGACTGGAAGGGAGCACGCAGTAGAGCTCCTGGGGTGCTAGTAATGCTTCTCCATGAAGCTGGGTGCTGGGGATGTGACTGTGTTCAGGTTGTGAAAATTCATCACACTGTATATACATTTATGATGTGTAGACTTTCCTGTGTGTCTATTTTACCTCAATAAAAAGTAAAAAAAAAAAAAAAAAGAAGCTTCATACATCACCTTTGTGGGAGAAATCATCGTTCAAATACAAAGGTGGAAAGACCTCAACGGTACAGGGGTATACGCTTATACAGAAACAATTACACTGTTAATTTTCAGAATTTATAACTATGCTTGATTTTCCTGTGCCTGAAGTTAAAATCTTCTCTGTATTATATTTATTTTGGTACAACTATTTCAATAGTTAAACTCTTACATTTCCTTAGGAAAAATGCCTTCAGTTTACGTTATATTATCAACATATGATTGATCTGTAGCTGAAGAATACAAAGTAATTTTCTGTTAATCCAAAGTAGCAATGTGGCATTTTAAGATTTTCTTTAATGTTGGGATACAGTTAATCTACTTGTACACTAAAATACTATTAATTGTATTTTAATCTGTGAATTTTAAAAAGAGAAAAGAAAAATAAGTTCTCAGCGACCTTTGAAAAGAACATGCCTTCTTTTTTATTTATAAAATTAATTAATTTAGACCTCTGGTTCATTCTGCATAGAATTTGAAACATCTTTTCAAGCTAAGACAATTTAACATTACTAATAAGATTTATGGCAATCTTAATCCTTTTAAATAATGCAGGTAAGAGATGCAATTAAGTACTTTTATCTGCAAACAAAACACTAGAGTGGTAAATGTCCCCCTTAGAAAAAAAATCACCTAAAAAATGATTTAATGGATGATAAATTCATGACAAGTATGTGTAAGGTCATTAACGAAAAGCCACTTGGTAGGTTAAAAGGATTTAGCATATTTTCAAAACTTCCACACTAAAAGCTGATACATCAAACTCAACATCTGGTGACAAAGAGGCCACTATTCTTTCAAATATGAATTGAGGAGAAAATAATTATCAAGTGTGCTTATCCAACTATTTACCCTATAGATTAGATTCCAGATTCTGCTAGTCTCAAATCAGTATTATAGATTTCATTTTTTAAAATTTCTTTTATTTTTAAACAGAACTAACTTTTCCTTTTTGAGTAACACTCAAAATATTTTTTTAAAGGTGGCTAAAGGGTTTTCAATCCCATCCCATTTTCTTTTAACCAATCTTGTCTCATTGTTAGGCATTTAGGTTGTTTGCCATTTTTAAACCAGTATAAATAAAGCCATGATGAATGTATGTTAGCAACATTTAAATTTGATTATAAAAATAACACATCAACATTATAGAAAATTTAGGAAATATAAAATTCTATACTAAAAGATAATAAAAATCTCTGACAACTTGGAGAAACCCTCTGTTAGGATCTGGGTGGACTTTCCTCTCAGTTCATTTGGGCGCATCCATATTTATAACATTGGGATTTAAATTCAACAGCCTATTTGACATCTCTACTTGGATTATCTCTCTAGTATGTCAAACTTATATATCCCAACATCTTCCACATCCCTAAATTTTAATCCCTCCAGCAGTGTTCCTTACCCAGTCACAAAAGCAAACATTTAGGAACATCCTTGACACCTCCCTTTCCTCACACACCATGTTCATTCCATTCCATAGACTGTTCACTCCACCTGCAAGCTTGGTCTTCAGTGACAGTCCTTCTCATCACAACTCTATTCCAGACCCGAACTATCAAAAACCTCCTGACAGTCCTATATCTGCTTCTACCTCTTTGCAACTGGGAGCCAGGGTAAGATTTTATTTTATTTTATTATTTTATTTTTTTGAGACAGGGTCTCACTCTATTGCCCAGGCTGGAGTGCTGTGGCATGATCACACTCACTACAGCCTTGACCTCCTGGGCTCAAGTGATCCTCCTGCCTCAGCCTTCTGGGTAGGCTGCGACTACAGGCATGCGCCACCACACCCAGCTAATTTTTGCTATTTTTTGTAGAGATGGAGTTTTGTCATATTGCCCAGGCTGGTCTTGAACTCCTAGGGTCACGCAATCCGCCTGCCTTGGCCTCCCAAAGTGTTGGGATTACAGGCATGAGCCACTGCACCCAGCCCAGGGTAAGATTATAAAATGAAAATCTGGTATGTCTTTCCCATACTAAAATCCCTCTAATAGTTTACATTGCTCTTAGACCAAGCTCCTGCCTGTCTGAGAGCTTTTGTACAAACTGGATTAAGAATATAGTTTCATCTCCTAAATTTTGACCTAACATTATGTTTTGTGAGAATTTTCTAATGCCACGAGATAGCCTGTGAGAACATCATTTTGAGTGGCTGTAAAATATTCTTCTTTTTGAATCCATCATTTCCTTATTACTGGATATTTATGTTAGATATACATATCATGCATCATATTAAGCAGCTAAGAAAACATGCTTTGATAGCCTGTTTCATGACTTAGGAAAATATTCATAGTACAATACTCAATTTTTAAAATGCAGGAGACAAATTTGTATATATGCTTCAATCCTAATTTTGCAAATATGTTTATGCACATTAAATAAGACAATCAAAAATAGCAAATGTTAATGGCATTCATGAGAAATCAGACTGTAATTTTCATCTCCTTCTTTACACTTCTCATTATTTTCTACATTTCTTCTAATTCTGAATACATTACTTTTATAATAAGAAAAAAATAACATTCAAAAATATATTATGGTTGTCTAAAAAATTAAACACAGACTTACTATATGATCCAATAATAGCACTTCTGGAATTGAAAGCAGGGACGCGAACAAATATTTGTATACCAATGTTCCTGTTAGCATTGCTCACAATAGCCAAAAGGTAGAAATGACCCAAATGTACACCAATGAATGGATGAACAAAATGTGGTATGTATGTACATAAATGTATATATATTTTATATAAGATAAAGCTGGATATTAGCAAGTAGTATAGATTTTGAATGTTTTATATACATCACAGAATATTATCCAGCCTGAAAAGGAATGAAATTCCGACACTAGCTACACTATAGGTGATCCTTAAAGATATTATGCTAAGTGAAATAAGCCAGATGCCAAACACAAACGGACAAATGTTGTATGAGTCCACATTTATGAGATACCTAAAGAAGTCAAATTCCTAGAGACAGAAAGCAGAACGGGGGTTACCAGAGGATGGAACAAGTGGGGAATGGGAAGCTGGTGTTTAATGCGTATGAGTTTCAATGTGGGAAGATGAAAAAATTCTAGAGATGGATGGTGGTGATGGATGCACAAAAATGTAAATACACTCAATACCACTCAGCTGCACACTTACAAATGGCTAAAATGGTAACTTTTATGTATATTTTGCCACCAAAAAAAGTATAAAATGCAACCTAAGTTATCAGACAAGGTGGCAGGAGAAAAAAAAAGAAAAAAGGAATCTAAGTAATGTCTATCTAAAGGAAAAAAAAAACACTCACAACATGTTAAAGAGGTCATAATTAGAAGTGTAATAAAGCTGAAAATTTAAAAAATTCAGCATATATGAAATCTACAGACATTCAAATTTTATACCATTTGCTAATATCTACTTTTATCTTACACAAAACCTCTTATAAATAGAAATATACCTTTGGGGGAAATATGGAGTTATTGAACTATAATTATTAAAAATGTAACACCAAGAGATGTGTCTACATTTCCCAGAAGAAGAAGCCTGCCAGAATCTTATCTGTTAGATACAATGTACTCTGTCAATGACTTACACAGAGAGTAGGGATACTTCTATCTTTTTAGCCTTGATTTTCACTATTTTCATATATGTTAAACTCATAGACCAGTTTCTCAATAGATATAGTTCCCAAACAGTTTTAAACAGAATCCTGTTTAAAACAACACATACTTAATAAGGTATAACAGCATTTTGTTTCATACCGATCTGTTGGTTATCTGCTAATTATACCTCAACTCTTCTGTGGGACAAGGTGAAATAACAAAAGACAGACAGACATACAGATAAGGCTTATGTGCACTGCTCAAAGCACAATCTCCATCAGAATCCCTTGCGAGATGCTTCCAAAAACATCTTCTTAGATCCCACACTATACTTACTGAATCAATTTCTGACACTGGGTCTAAGAATCTGCAGTTTAAACAAGCTCTCCAGGATATTCTTAAGCACACTAGAGCCTGAGAGCGTCGAGATTAATGAAATTGCTATGGATCCCCAGAAAACAGAATATGCCAGTTTCAGGAAACAAGAAATAAAATGCAGAGGCTATTTTTCTTGTAGACAGGAGGAAGTGCTCAGATAGCTTTACTCTCCAAGTTTGGAAAGAGAGGCACATATACACATTCCAGTGAGGCTGAGATGATGGTAGCCAAGGGCAGCGGGAGGCGGGGGCACGGGGAAGTGGGCCAGGAACACAAGAAAACACCAGCTGGCTTATCTTCTTCATGCTGTCTGGGAGGGAAGAGTAGAAATGAGGGAACCTGATAACCTGATCATTATGCTCACCTCAATTTCCCTCAACTAGACTTGAAACCTGTCAGATTATTATGCTAACAAAGATTGCACAAACAATCCCAAGCATTACATGTGGCCTACAGAGTAAGAAGGTGAATAAATCTAGAGTCAGGTTTGAAGACTCCGGGCAGATCAAAACAATCCAATAAGGCCTTCATTTGAAGGTGCTTAAGAAATGACTGACAGCTCTGGAGGAGACTTTTTCTTCCTTCAACCAAAAGAAACCCAGTTTCACAAGGGGTGTAAGATTGCTCCAAGGCAAAATGAATCATCCTGGCTAAGTGCCACGCAGTGGGTTTGGCTGACCCAGTATTACATCTTTTCTTTTTACTCATTCGGGGAGAAGATCAGAATGCTGTTGATCAACATTCAAAATATTGGAGATGTACTTCAGAATAAATTTTCAGTTTCCTCTTTATCCCTTCTTGCTGAGTCTAGTGAGGGATGACGAAATGACTAACTCTTGAGAGGATTGAGAAACACTGCCAAGGACTGTGGTAGAACAGTATCTATGTTACACATTATCTATTTTTAAACTGATTTGTAGGTTTAAAATATATAAAGAAAATCAAGGCTGAAAAGATAGAAGTAGACCTATTTTAAGTCACTGACAGAATAAATTGTATCTAATACAGACAAGTATGTCTAGACCAAATACTTTGGTTCCTTCAATGATCTGATTATTTGGTATGCTGTGAAGAGATGGTGCCCCTGAAAGATAACTAGATTTTCAGTTTATTCTACGAGGTAAACTGAAAGATTTTTTGCTAGAAGTAAATACGGCTTCAAGTCAGCACCATACTCCAGAAAGTTGAGTCACAAATGGAGCAGCAGAAGAGGCAGAGGCAGAAAAAGGAGAAGAGGGTTATCTCCAAATTAATTTAAGTAAATGAAACGAACTGGCTATCTACCTGGCCTCACGAATCACAACTAAGAAAAAGGAGATGGCTGGAAAGACTAAAATTTAATTTGCACACCTCTCCTGAGCTCTGCTCCTAAGTCAGGGTAATGGCAGGAAGACTGAGACTCTCACGCTGCTTGGAAAAAGAAAACAAACCACATCAACACTCTCTGTATTCCATGTCCCTCTGCTTTAAGTGAGGTTTGCCAGATTTGTTGTAATTAAGACAGAGGGGCCACTGAAATACTAACACAACAACTTAATGGAAAGAAACAGCCCACCTGGGATAAAGGTTTGAAAAGGGTTTTTTTGTTTTTTGTTTTTTTTGGTTTTTAGATGTGCTCTCAACTTTCTGGAATAACAAAAATAAAACAAAACCAAACACAGAAGGAAAACAGTCCCCAGCAGCCCACACACAAAACTCGACTGGCATATCTTCATCGCCATCTCCTAGCACAATTGCACCTTTTGTCATTTCTGGTGGAGGTACAGCTGCTGAAGAAGCCAAGACTTAGTGGAGAAAGCTAAGGCATGGAAGGGGGGAAGAAAATGCTTCCTTTGTTAATGAAAAGCCGTTTCCATTTAAAAGTTTCAACATACTATAGAATAGTGAATGCACTTTTGTGAGCAAAAGCAAAAAGCACACAATGAAGAAAAGCTGCCTGTCAATTAAATCAACAGTCATCTGAAGGCAACACAAACCACCTCTTCTTGAAATAAGAGGGAAGGAAGGGAGGAAAGGAGGGAGGGAGTGTGGACATTTACTACACTTGGCTGAGGATGTGTCTAAAAGGTATAATAAATGTGACATACAGGGCTTCTAGAGTGACGCAGGTCCATTTCATTACAATAGTAAGAAATCACAAGTTTAATACTTTTTTTAAAAGACCACAAAGCTACAATAAATTGTTCCAGCATGCATTAAAAACAGAGTGCTTGGGAAAGCATTTTATTGAATTTCACAAATTTACAGCGAGTTTATTTTCCTTCATGAAGCAATACTTTAAGACAGGTAAGGACAGGCTGGAGTTTCTGTTACACAACAGCAGGCTCCTGTGATAAACCTGATTACAATACCCTGTCAGAGGCAAACTTCCTGCTCAGCTATTTAAAAAAAAAAAAAAAAAAAAGAGTGCAGTGCCTCACCCTTACTTACTCTTATTGTTGTTTTGAGGCAAAGATTCAGCAGAGAAAAAGCTAATGCTAAGTGCACCTGTTAATCCAAACAGATATCAAGACTCTCCATAACAAAGGAAAATTAACGAGCAATAAAACTACCAGAAGTAATGACAAAGCACTGTAGTTATTTATGGAAAAAGAATAAAATGAATTCCACATGTCTCATGATGCATAAATAGTTAACCTTGCATTTTTAATCTGCTAGACTTTTCTTAATGACAGTAAACCTACCATGTAGTAGAAAAAAATATGTTATTTTTTTTTCTTTTGAGACAGGGTCTCACTCTGTTGCCTAGGCTGTAGTGCAGTGGGACAATCACATCTCACTGCAGCCTCCACTTTCTGGGCTCAGGTGATCCTCTCACCTCAGCCTCCTGAGTAGCTGGGACCACAGGCAGGTGCTGCCACATCCAGCTAATGTTTGTATTTTTTGTAGAGCCAGGGTTTCACCATGTTGCCCAGGCTGGTCTCAAACTCCAGGGCTTAAGGAATACTCCCGCCTCAGCCTCCCAAAGTGCTGGGATTACAGGCGTGAGCCACCATGCCCAACCGCAAAAAATATTTTTTTTTATGTTCAAAATCTAGTCTTCTGGGGGTTTGTGGTGAACATATTGCTTTATGTGAAATATAGTCTTGGCCCTGAGGACAAGGCCTTTTTAGAAACGTGTTGTCAACTTGCACAGGCAAACACAAACCTTAAAAACAAATACAAAATTATGAACTGCTGACCAATGAGGATTTGCCAACTGAACAGGAGATAATAATTTGTTTTGGCCCCAGGATCAGAGCTGGTAAAAACCTATTGGAGTCCTCCTTAATATGTGTCTGTTCTCCAAACACTCTGCTGATTGTTGCATAGCCATGTTCCAATTTCACATATCCGTAGCAATGAAGTTTAAAAGATGGTATCAAGAAGAGTAGATAATCTCAAAATAATTTCTATTTGATTTTGGAAGGGTTATATGATTACTGTTGCAGCAGATTTACCTCTGCCATTACTTGGTTTAGTTTAGGCTAGTGTAAAACCAAGTTCCCATTCTCTCCTCCTGGGAGGGAGAGGTGAGGGAACCCCAGGCATACTGGATACTGGGGCATAGTGGCCCAGGATGAAACAAAATCATCAGCTTCACTTAGCAAACATGAGGTATGATTCTAAAAGAAATATAAATGTAGCCTCAGATATATTTTCTAGCCTGAGTAATTCACTATTGGTTTCAGCATATCGGTAAGAATCTGAACTAGTAACTTTTACATATGAATGATACTGACACACCCATAACTCTTATTTTTAAATGTCCTTGCTTACAAGCAGAAGTTATATCCCTTATATATTTACCACTAAAATTTAACAGAATGTTTTTTCTTTAAATTTTTCTTAACCAAATGCCACTATTTAGTGGCCTTCTGATATATTGTATAATAAATACATCAGAAGCAGTCTGGAAACTTCCTAACTGTGTGAGAAAAACTCCCCAACAGATCAATGTGAATTTTTCTGAAAATAAAGTGTTTAAACTTACTGTTTTATAGCTATTTCAAATCACGTAATCAATAAACACAGACTGTCCTTATTTTGTAGATGGAATTACAGGTTTTATAGAATCTATAATATAGATTCTAAAATAGAAGCATTAAATATGGTCTTTATTATGCTCAATTAATTTACACTTTTAGTTAGGGATGTAAGACATACACAATCAAACCATGCATGACATACTCTCTTTTACTCCTCTCTTTTATAAATTCTATTTAGACAACATCCTTTGCTGCCTTTGAAATTTTGAGAAATGCAAAATAATACATACACTGTATCTGTAAGCTATGAAGCATGATAATAATAAATGCCTATGAATCCACTACCCAACTTAAGAACGAAAACATCATCAATATTGTTGTATCTACCAGCGTACTTCTTCCCTGTCCCATCCCTCTGTCTCCCCCTCCAGAGGTAACTACTTTACTGAATTTTGCTCATTGTTAACTTGCCTTTTAAAAAGACAGTATTATACCATAGTATGTAGTTTTCTGAGCTTTGCCTTTTTTTTAAAGTTATGATTATTATTTGAGACAGGGTCTTGCTCTGTCGTCCAGGCTGGAGTGCAGTGGCATGATCATAGCTCACTGCAGCCTCGACCTCCCAAGGCTCAACCAGTCTTCCCACTTCAGCCTCCCTAGTAACTGAGACAACAGGGCGAGCCACCATGTCTAGCCTGAGCTTTGCCTTTCACACTCTATATAATGTTTCTTAGGTTCATTCACGTTGCTTGTAGCTGCAGTTCATTAATTTTCATAGTGGTTTAATGTATCATTATATGACTATATCACATTTTATTCATTTTCCTGTTGATAGACATTAAGATTGTTTCTGGTTTGGCTTAGTTTTTCATTACTTAGCTACCTTGTTTTAGTCTTTTAAAGTACTCAGGAGTAATATAACTTATAATCAATGATTATAACTTATAATCAGGTCAGGATGGATATAACTTATAATCAATGATTCAGAAATAAAATTACACAGATACACAAGTAGGTAAGTAGACAGGGAAAATGGCACAAATGTTCAAACAATGGTATAAAATGCTAACAACAGTTAAATCTGGGTACAGGATACATGGGTATTCTTTGTACTATTCTTAGTTTTGCAACTTTTCTATAAATCTAAAATTATTCCAAAATAATGTTTTTAAAGTGCTCTCCAAGATGTAAGCGAAAAAAAGCAAAGCGCAATGGTTGCTACCAAGACATAATCTCATATTATTTTCTATGCTTGTATCTTCCACCAAAATCTCTAAGAAGTCTCTCTACCTTTTTACCCTGTCCCTTCACTCAAAATTAATTTAAAAAGATGAAAGGTAACCGTTGGTAAGGATGCAAAGAAAAGAGAACTCTTGTACATTGTTGGTGGGAATGTAAATTACTGTAGCCTTCATGGAAAAACTTAAAACAGAACCACCATATGACCCAGCAATCCTACTGCTGGATATATATCCAAAAAACTCAAAATCAGTATGTTGAAGGGGTTCACTGCAGCATAATTCACAAAAGCCAAGATATGGACTCAACCTAAGTGTCCATCGATGGCTGAATATAAGAAAACATAGTACTGATACAGAATGGGAAACCATTCAGCCTTAAATTCAGAGGGAAATTCTGTCATTTGCGACAACATGGGTGAACCTGGAAGGCCCATAAGTAAAATAAGCCAGGCATAGAAAGCAAATACTGCACGATCTCACTTAGAGGAAGAATCCAGGCCTGGGTGAAGCTGAGGAGGGAGGGAATGGGGAGTTGTTGGTCAAAGGGTACAAAGTTTCAGAAGACAGAAGGAACAAGTTTTGAGATCCACTGCACAGCAGAGTGACTACAGTCAATAATAATGTATAGTCATGCATAGCTTAATGACAGAGATACTTTCTGAGAAATGCATCATTGGGCAATTTCATTGTGTGAAGAGTGTACTTATGGTACAGCCCACTATACACCTAGGCTATATGAGATAGCCTATTACTCCCAGGCTACAAACATGTATTGCATGTTATATCCTGCTGAATGCTGTAGGCAACTGTAACACAATAGTAAGTATTTATGTATCTACACATAGAAAAGGTACAGTAAAAACACAGTATAAACAAACTGTACGCTTCTATAGGGCACTAACCACGAATGAAGCCTTTAAGACTGAAAGTTGCTCTGAGTGAGCCAGTGAGTGAGTGGTGAGTGAATGCGAAGATTTACAATATTACTGCACACTACATAAATGCTGTATACTTAGGCTACACAAAATTTATAAAAAATATGCTTCTTTCTTCAGTAATAAATGAACCTTAGCTTACTGTATCTTTTCTATATAAACTTAAAAAAAAGTTTAACTTTTTGACTCTTGTAATAAAACTTAGTTTAAAACACAAACATACTGTACAGCTATACAAAAATGTTTTTTTCTTTATATCCTTATTCCATAATAAACTTTTTTCTACTTTAAAAATTTGTATTTATTTTTTTACTCTTTAAACTTTTTTGTTAAAAACTAAAACACAAACACACACATGAACCCAGGCCTATATGGGGTTAGGGGCAGTAACACGCATGGAGCTGTCATCTCCCGTGGTAACAATGCCTTCTTCTGGAATATCTCCTGAGGAACCTGCCTGAGGCTGTTAACTTTCTTTTTTAATAAGTAGAAGAAGTATACTCTAAAGTAATGATTACAAGTACAGTAAATACATAAACCAGTAACAGTAACACAGTTATTATCAAGTATTATGCACTCCAAATTATATAAATATATGAAATTATCACATGTACCCCAGAAACAGGCAGATACATCAGGCATCATTTTTAATCTTTAATTAAAAAAATTAAACATACCAAAAAAAATTCTTATACCTTAGAAGGAAATAAAGTTGGGGAATAAAAGAAACAGGACAGTAATTTTAAAAAGGTATTCTGTATCATACATAATTATATATGCTATACTTTTCTACACTGGCAGTACAGGTCTGTTTATAGCAGCATCACCACAAACACACGAGCAATGTGTTGTGCTAAGAGGTTATGAAGTCTGTAACATCATTAGGTGACAGGAATTTTTCAGCTCCATTACAATCTTATTAGACCACCGCTGTATATGTGATCCATTGCTGACTGAAACAGTTATACAGCACATGACTGTATTGTATAATTTAAAGTAAGAGAGTAGGCCAGGCGCAGTAGCTCACGCTTGTAATCCCAGCACTTGGGGAGGCCGAGGTGGGCAGATCACCTGAGGTCGGGAGTTTGAGACCAACCTGACCAACATGGAGAAACCCTGTCTCTACTTAAAACTACAAAAAATTAGTCGGGCATGGTGGCGCATGCCTGTAATCCCAGCCACTCAGGAGGCTGAGGCAGGAGATAACGCTTGAACCCGGGAGGTGGAGGCTGTTGTGAACATAGATCGTGCCATTGCACTCCAGCCTGGGCAACAAGAGTAAAACTCCGTTTCGAAAAAAAATAAAATAAAAAATAAAACAAGAGAGTAAATTTCAAATGTCTCACCATAAAAATGATAGGTGAGGTGATAGATATGTTAATTAGCTTGATGTAATCGTTTCATATGGTATATATATCTCAAAATATCATTGTACCCCGTACATGTATATTATTATGATTTGTCAATTAAAAACAGTATTACCTCAAAAAAGAAAAAAATAGATCAACAAAAGGGATTATTAGTAGGGCAGATATTTAGGGAAAAGATTTAAGTAGAGATCAGATTAGTGACAATATTCATGAATAGAGACTACAATTTAAAAAAAATCTAAGAATGAATGAGCAACAAGATGCTTTTAGGCATTTGAGAAAGAACTGTTTGGGTAATACCTAAAAAGCATCTGAATACTGACTCTATTTCTAAATGTCTAAAAGTTAGTATTTGAAACACTTCTGTTTCTGCCCATGAAGGATTACCGACTATGGGAACTGACCTTCCACCGTATCCAACAGAGAACTGGAAAATATATATGAAAGGACAGGTTCAAACACTGGACAAAAGACAGCATGGGACACTAATCCTAAGAGAAACAAATGGCCCCAACTTACTGCCTGGAGGCAGTTTCCAAACTGCCGTGCAGTGCAAGGCTGGAAAGTGAAACAGAGCTAAGTGGTCCTGATGGGCTGAGGAGACAGAGACTGGAGTTTCTGGAAGCTGAGGTGGCTAAAATTTGCAAGCTTAGTACCAGAAAGGACAAAATTGCATAGACAGAGAGATCCAGAGACCTGCAAAGGAGCCCTCTCACATGTTTGGCTGGGTATCAATATGTGCATGTATGAGAAAATATCTGAGGCCAGGGAAAAAAATAACAGAAAAGCAGTAGAGCAAACAATTTCCAAAGCTCACAGAAGGCAAACAGTCAAAGTGCAGAGACTTCGTAATATCAGGGGCACTGGGTAGAGTCTTTAGTAGGGATATGCCTTAGTAGTAAGACTAAAATAGTCCCAGAAAAAAGGGACTATTAATAACAAACCACAAAAAACTTAAAAACAAGCTTCTAAAGGATTAAACTGTTCTTCAAGTACTTAATTATATACCAGAACAAAAAAATCTAGCACTCAACAACGTAAAAATTACAATGACTGCATCTAATAAAAAATTACCAGTCATGCAAAGAGGCAGGAAAATATGATACATAACCAATCAATAAAAACAGGCTGGGCGCGGTGGCTCACGCCTGTAATCCCAGCACTTTGGGAGGCTGAGGCGGGTGGATCACGAGGTCAGGAGATCGAGACCATCCTAAAACATGGTGAAACCCCGTCTCTATTAAAAATACAAAAAATCAGCCAGGCATGGTGGCGGGCGCCTGTAGTCCCAGCTACTTGGGAGGCTAAGGCAGGAGAATGGCGTGAACCCAGGAGGCAGAGCTTGCCGTGAGCAGAGATCGCGCCACTACACTCTAGCCCGGGCAACAGAGCGAGACTCCGTCTCAAAAAAAAAAAAAAAAAAAACAGACCCAGACATAACAAAGACAATGGAATTGGTAGACAAGGGTTTTAAAACATCTGTTACAAATATTGTCAATATAGTCAAGAATATAAAAGAAAACAACATAATGAGAAGAGAAAGAGAAGAAATAAGGCTAAAATGGAAGTTCCAGAAATGAAAAATGTAGTATCTGAAATGAAAATCATATTGAATGGGTTTAACGACACATTAGAAGATACTCAAGTAAAGATTATTGAATTTGGAGACATAACAATAAAAATTATCAAAACAAAACACACTAAGCACAAAGGCCGGAAAAATTAAAAGAAGGAAAAGCCTCAGGGAGCTATGGTACCATATCAAGTGGTCTAGCAAGTAATTAGTGTCCCAGAAAAATGCAAGTGGAGGCCAAAAAAATTTAAACAAATAAGGATGAAAAATGTCCAAGTTTGATGAAAACTGCACACCCATAAATCTAAGGTAAATAAAACCCAAGCAGAAGGCTAGGTGCAGTGGCTCCCCACCTGTAATCCCAGCACTTTGGGAGGCTGAGGAGGGTGGATCACCTAAGGTCAGGAGTTCAAGACCAGCCTGGCCCACATGGTGAAACCCCATCTCTACTAACAATACCAAATTAGCCGGGTGTTGTGGCACATGCCTGTAATCCCAGGTACTCGGGAGGCTGAGGTAAGAGCATCACTTGAACCCAGGAGGTGAAGGTTGCAGTGAGCCGAGATCATGCCACTGCACTCCAGCCTGGGCGACAAGAGCAAAACTCTGTCTTAAAAAAAAAAAAAAAAAAAAAAAAAACCCCAAGCAGAAGAAACATAAAACAAAGAAAACTGTGACAAGGCACGTAATAATCCAATTGGTGAAATCCAGTGATGAAGAGAAAATCTAAAAAAGCAGCTAATGGATAAAAGGCACATTATATAGAGAACAGTAAAGATAAGAATTGTAGCAGATTGACATCAGAAATTAGGCAGGCCTGAAGATAATGGAATGACATCTTTAAAGTACTGAAAAAAAGATATGAGACTAGATCTATACCTACTGAAAATGTCTTTCAAAAATTAAGGACTTTTTTTAGAACAAGAAAAGCCACAATAATTTACCGCCAGCAGATCTGTACTTAAGAAATGTTAAACCACGTTTTTTAGACAGAAATTGGAATCTAAATAAAAAGATTACCAGAAATGGCAAATGCACAGGTAAACATAAAACAATTTTTCTCAATTTAAATCTCTTGAAAAGATAAATGATTGCTTACAGAGAAAAAAAAATCCCAATGCATTATGGGACTTACAGTAAGGCAGAAGTGAAATGTTTGCCACTCAAGGATGGGAGGAGGGAAGTGGAAGTATTCTGTAGTAAGGTCTTATCTTATACACGTAATGTTATGTTATTAGCTGAGGTAGACTGAGAAAAGGTAAAGATGAACACTGTAAACCCTAGAGCAGCCACATAAAAAAGAAAACAAAGCGGTATAGTTAATAAATCAACAGTGGAGATAAAATGAAATTATAAAAAAATTCTTAATTAAGCCTGGGCATCCTTGCAAGACCATGTCTCTAAAAAAAATTTTTTTTAATTAGTTGGCTGTGGTGGTATGTGCTTGTAGTCCTAGCTACTAGGGAGGCTGAGCAGGAAAAGAAGAAAAAAAAGAGATGAGACAATAGCAAAATGGTAGATTCAAACCCAACTATATTGATAATTTCATCAAATGTAAATGGCTTAAACACACAAATTAAAAGGCAGAGATTATCACTTAGATGTTTAAAAATCAACACCCAATGACATATTAACTACAGAAAACCACTTTAAATACAAAGACACAGATAGGTCAAAAATAAAAGATTGGAAAAAGATATGCTGTGCAAACATCAATTTAAAAAAACCTGGAGTGGCTATATTAATATCAGACAAGTAGAAATAGCACCAGGAGAAAAAAAATGACATTAGATAATGATAAAGGAGTCAATTCATCAAGAAGACAAAATACTACAAATGTTACACACCTAGTAACAGAGTTCCAGTAACAGAAGCAAAAACTGATAGGATGTGAAAAAAAAGTTGCAATCATAGTTGGAGATTTCAAAACTCTTCTCTCAGTAACAGATGAGTAAAAATTAGTATTTGAATGGTTTCAGATCAAACAGCAAGTAAACATAACTCATTTAACCTCTTAATTTAAAAAACTTGTCGCAAACTGTTAAAACTTAAAAGAGGAAGGAAACAGTTTAGATGTGATACAATACTGAGAAAATAATATTTTAGGCTGAAACTGTGAATTACTGTCAGAAATAAATGCGGCCATTATAGTTGTAGGTACTTCTGACCACAATGCCCATAGGTGGGCAATGTAAATCTTTTTTTTTGTTGCCTCGTTGGAGCACAACGGCACGATCTCGGCTCACTGCAACCTCCGCCTCCCAGGTTTAAGCGATTCTCCTGCCTCAGCCTCCAGAGTAGCTGGGACTAAAGGTGTGCACCACCACACCCAGCTAATTTTTGTACTTTTAGTAGAGACAGGGTTTCACTATGTTGGCAAGGATGGTCTCGATCTCCTGACCTCGTGATCCGCCTGCCTCAGCCTCCCAAAGTGCTGGGATTCGCCTGGCTGGCAATGTAAATCTTAACTAAAGGCATGAGCTAGGCTTCTGGGAAATGTAAGCCACGATGGCTATCACAGAAACAGTCTCTTAATTTGGTGTATTATCTCTCTCTCTTGCAGTCCCCTAAACATTTAGTAATAATGGGATCTATTACTACTTGACAGAACACATAGAATAAAATTTTGAAAATAATTACTTTTAAATAGTGAAATTTGAGTGTCTGTGTGAGTATATTTAAAATGAAACTAAACTTCTTAAAAAGGAAATTCCTGGTTAGGTACCATTTCCAAGCATACAAACTCAGCACAGGAAGCAGTATCTTCTGCAAAAAGTTGAATATATGGTTAACTGAAATTATGAAATACCATCATGAGAAACAAGATACATTATCCTTTCCCATATCCATGGGCTTCCTGGAACCTAATTTGAGAAAACCTAGAAATGAAGGAGGGGGTATAGCTCAGAAGTAGAGCACTGGACGGCAGATCGAGAGAAAACCTAGAAATGAACACATTCAAAAGTTAACAGAATCTTAAAATGGAAACGTTATCTTCCAAAATGGTGCATTTTTTTCTTTTTTTTTTTTGATCCAAACAGCTTAATTACCCTCTTAATCCCTATCTTGGGGGAAAAGTTTTTCCAGTCTGGAAGGGAGCCTACTGCCATTTGAATATCTGCAGTATGTCTGCATTTTGAATATACTGTCTCAAATAATCCTCATGAAAAATCCTAATGAAGAATAGGTTTACTTATTCCCAAGTCATATTTCTTCTTAGGTTTGTTTTCTTATTGGAAAAATAACAAAAGTGGACTAAATGATTTCCAAATTTCCCTCCAGCTTTAATAATTCATGATTCTACATAAAATATTCTGGTGTCTGATCCTGAGAAGCTTATAATTTGGTTAGTGAGTTAAAGATAACAACATGATGATTTCAGGCACTAGCAAAACATTCAAATAACTGTAACTAAGCAAAAACTATCAATATAACTTGAGTAGTGAATAGCTCTGAGAATTGTTGGCGATAAAGGGAGAGAAGGAGAAAGTGGAGGGAAGGAAGGGGGAGTGGGGAGAAAGAAGGGAGACATACAGAAGACAGACATTTTTATTAACCAAGACAAAGCTTATAGCTAATGCAAAAGTAATAACTTAGTTCCACTAGTCACTCTAGGAAAACTGAGTAACTGTGAAGACATAAAGATATACACCTAGAATGAGGGAACCAAACGCCCAAGCTTGCTTTCTGCTCTCCAAATCTATTGGAATTGCTCCCACTCAAGCTGTTCTAAGGGTGAAACCAGTTTTGCTTTAAAAATCTAATGTTTCTACAAATCACTCATAATCACATTCAAAATAAACAATGAATTAATTACATTTACACAATGTTTTTCATGTAGAGGATCAATTTTCTGTACCAGTGTCACCCTCTATTTGTGTCATGTATAGTTTACAAAGTTCTTTCACACCTGTGATCTCATGTGATCCCTGCTAAACCTCTGCAAGATAAATAGTTCAGCTGATATCCCCATTTTACATATAAAGCAGACATCTCGGAGAGACAGAACGCCTCGCCAAGGTCACACAGATGGTAGTCTGACTTGGAACTACAGTATTTAGGCTTTTTACTCATTGTACCATCTTTCAGCCTGTTTGCCTACTTTCTGCCCTCGTCACTATCCTTGTTCTTCAAGACACTTCAATAGGTTCTATGAAGATACAGTAAGGATTTGTTACACTATACTTCTATAAAGCACTAATTTTGGAGCATTGAGCCAGAAGGAAATGGATGACTAGAAATATAGCTGAATATGCATGGAACATACCATAACATTTTATATCTCAGGTTATTAAATACTGGCAGAATTTGCACCGAGTTAGAATGTAGCTCACTATGAGTGATTCACAGTGGGAAGCTCCTCCCTGTGGGCAGGTCATCCTGAGAGCACAAGGAAGCCCAGGTCCACAGCTGTGGCTTGGTTGGCTGCAGCAGCACCCAGGGAGCTCCCACCTCAACTCAGAAGGGATGACCAACTTTAGAGAGAAGCCAGCCACTCCAGGGCCTCCTCTCTGCTGAGAGCTGGGAAGACGATGGGATGTAGAGGGGAACAACCCACTCCAGGGCCTCCTCTCTGCTGAGAGCTGCAGAGATAACAGCACGACCTGCCTGCACAGAGGAGCTTCCCATTCCAGAGCCTCCTTTCTGCTAGGAGCTGAACACTCATCAGGACACCCTGACTGCAGAAAGGAACTGCCCGCTGTGGGAGACTGAGCTATTCTATCACTCAATAAAGCTCCTCTTCATCTCGCTCACCCTCCACTTATCTGTGTACCTCATTCTTCCTGGTTGCAGGCCATGAACTCAGGACCCACAGAATGGCAAGGCGAAAACATCTGTAACATAAACAGTGTTGAGACATGCCCCTTGCTTGCCATGTTGTGGGCAAGGAGAAGGAAAGAAGAGCCGCAGCCCTTCGGGGAGTCCAGACATGGGAGCTCCCCGAGCCAGGGCTGTGCCTCCCTCTTTGAGGCCCTGTGGTTCCTGGCATCTCCAAGCTCCCAGGCACCACCATGTCCCCTGGTGCCAGCTGTGGAAACTGCTTGCAGCGTGACTGGTCTGGCCGCAGCCTCGCAGAGAGCTGGCAATCATGCTGGCACGTGGAGCTGTCTGCCCCGCTGCAGCAGGTGGCATATCTGACTGTGTGCAGTGGCCAGACCCCATGCTTGCTCACACACCCATCACCATTCCGTGCCTGACTTGCCCTTGGCAGGCATGAGAACCAGGCCAGTAGTGTGAGCCAATCACAGCCTGCCAAGTGGAGTGGGTGAAATAAGCCTAGTGCAAAACTCGGGCAAAGATGCCACTGGTCACAAAGGTTTCCAGCCAGAAAAACGGCACCCCAAAGATCCTGCAACAATATGACATCCTTCCTATTGCCTTTGATATTATAGCATAACTACAAAGAGAATTATTTTACAAAATATTCAGGGGCTCTATCAGCTTTGCCAGGGAGTATTCTTAATCCTTTGACATTCAAATTTTCTCTTTGGAAGCACCTATTGTGCCATCCTCATTATTGATTTTCTCTTCTTCAATTTTAAATTATCTAATTCTGTCAGCTCTGTGTTTGTCAACGGATTTGCTAGTAATTCTCCTGCATTAATTTCAAAGATAACATGAAATGCTGAAACTTCCATAAAATTTGCAATTTCACTTTATGTCTGCAATATATTAACACTGACAGGTTGGAAAGGGATAAACCTCAACATTAAGTTGAACATCAAAGGATATCTGAATAGAGGTTATCTTTCATCAAAGTCAGGCCACTATTAGACAGCACTCAACAAATGACTCTTACACCACCAACAATGTCAGGCTCATGAAGTTCTATGAAAATAATTCCTTAAATAGGTGAATGGAGGAAAATATTTAACATTTAGTACACCAAAAAAACCTTCTAATGAGAACCAAGGGGAATAACCTTTGAGTACCACCAATAGTGACACAAACTCATAATCAAAGGACAGAAACCCTTCCATTGGAGACATCTGAAAACAGATCTAGAAAAAGATAAACTAACATAAGTGAAGAACTTAAAACAGTACCTTTAGAAACATGGTAGTAACTTTCTTCTCTTTCCTCCACAGCAATATAGTGTGCAAATAACAACAACAAAACACATCTTTTATTTAAAAAAAAATTGAAATTACCTGAAGGTCTCTAGATAAAAGTTCTCAAGTGTAGTCTCAACAATATACCTATCTGCCATGCATACACATCACATTACAGCTATATTTTGAGGGTAACCTAAAGGATTAGAGGAATCCACATAAGGAAAATAAAAAATAATAACTACTCTTCACTAAATTATGACTGATGTTCCATATTTGGATAGAACACAAAACAACAAATAGTAAGTCAAGCAAGAAATAGAACTTATCATATCACTCTTTTGTCTTATCAGAGACTAGAAAGTAAAAAAGGAAATAACTTACCTCTATACCAAAGATTCCTCTGTCACGCCCATACAATTTCATCTGTTCTGGAAAATGCTGAAAAGCATTTATGTAAGGAATATGGTCTTCTTCAACAAATCTGTATTTTTAAAAAGAAAAAGGTTTAACGAGAGCTACATACTGATATAGCAGAGTAAATGCTTTAAGAAAATCTCTTAATTCACAGACAAGGTAAGAATTAGTTAAGCATATTCTATTTCCCACATTTTTAAGGATAATAAATCTGATCATATCTATTATTCTCTTTACCCATATGTTGCCCTATTCAGCCAATTACTGAATGATTCTCTTAAGTTCCTGACTAAATAAATATGTCTAAGAAGGACTGGGCACAGTGGCACATGCTTGTACCCCTAGCTATTTGGGAGGCGGCAGCAGTAAGACTGCTTGAGCCCTGGAGTTTGAGGTTACAGTGAGCCATGATCACGCCACCGCACTTCAACCTGGGCAAGAGTGAGATCCTGTGTTTAAAAAAAAAAAAAAAAAAGGGTCCAGCTGGGCACAGTGGCTCATGCCTATAATCCTAGCACTTTGGGAGGCTAAGGCGGGTGGATCACAAGGTCAGGAGTTCAAGACCAGCCTGGCCAATACGGTGAAACCCCATCTCTATTAAAAATACAAAAATTAGCTAGGTGTAGTGGCATATGCCTGTCGTCCCAGCTACTCCGGAGGCTGAGGCAGAAGAATCGCTTGAAACCAGGGGGCGGAGGTTGCAGTGAGCTAAGATAACACCACTGCACTCCAGCCTGGGTGACAGAGCGAGACTCAGTCTCAAAATAAAAAAAGTGTCCAAGAAGTGTGTATCCTACTTGTTAGTTCACCACCAGGCTTTCCAACATGGCATTGCCTGTATCCCTAGCTCCCCTCACGTGATAGGCTCCTACTCATAAATCACTCCTGCAAGGAGGTCTACCTTGATCCCCATTTTCTGTGAGAGCCTACCTCCCTTGTCTACCCTTCTGTCTCCAATACCTACAATAGTGCATGTTAGATGTTTGTTGCTGAAAGAACCATTAAGGGTAGGGACCTTGCCTGTTTGCTCACCACTCCACCCCAATGCCTGGTATACAGTGGATTAAATATTTTGAGTCAATTATTGAGTTTGAAGAAAATAACACATATACATAAATAGACAAATATATTTATTTACAATTCATTAATTTAACAATGTATTGAATATATATCCAGTACTGTTCTAGGCTGCAGGGAAACGGCAGTGAACAAAACAGAAAAACATTCTTGTTCCTATGGAGTTTTATTCTAGTGAGAAAAGAAAGATACAAAACAGATAAGTAAAATCTATAGTATGTTAGGTAGAGTGAAATGTTAAGGAGAAAAATAAAGGAGAACTAAGAATGAGAAATGGGGGTCTTGCGATCATGTCAAATATATATATATATACCTACATATAAGATATTTAAAATAAGAAAATTAAGGAAAGTGAGCTAAAGACAGGAATAAGTATAAAAACTGCATTGCCTTGAAGACTTTGCTGTTGCTAGAGCTGGGCTGACATTTGGCTTTCAGCTTTGTAGCACTTAAAGGACAAAACTGATTCAACTTTTTTTTTTTTTAAGTTGGAGTCTCACTCTGTCGCCCAGGCTGGAATGCAGTGGCATGATCTCAGCTCACTGCAGCCTCCACCTCCCGGGTTCAAGTGATTTTCCTGCCTCATCCTCCCGATTAGCTAGAATTAGTTATAGGCACCCACCACCATGCCTGGCTAATTTTTGTATTTTTAGTAGGGACAGGGTTTCACCAGGTTAGTGATCTGCCTGATTAGCCTCCCACAGTGCTGGAATTACAGAAGTGAGCCACCAGGCCCAGCCTCAACTTTAATTTCAAATTAAAAATGTGCTTTAATTTTTAGTCTACTGAAAGTTGAGAATGAAATATTTATATAAAAATGGTGTTAAAGCTTCCCCAGGTAAGTTTTTATTAGTATATATAGTTTATATAAAAGTATTTATGTGTAGTAATCAGTATTTGTATTATTTTGAAATTTTTTTGGTTTAATATTATTTTATATACAAGATGTAACGTGTATCTGTCACTTTTTAAACTACCTAGTATTCCACTATGTTAATGTGCTCATTATTTATGTAGTCTTCATTATGTGATAACACATGCCAGGATTGTGTGGAGTGTTAGGAGTCTGCAGAGAGAAGTAAGAGATGAAGGGTCCTCCGCACTCCCACCCTAATAGGTCAAACAGCCTGTACATGAGTCAGCAGAGGCACTGTCTCAAGCAGCACAACAGAGGCACAGTCAGATCCATAGGAGCAGAAGAAATGAGACCTGCCTAGGGGAAGCAGAAATGTCCGCAAAGAGCAGGTCTTTGGCATCTGGAGTTCTACCAGTTTTTTTCACCATTTATAAACAGTTCTGCTCTTAGCCTCATTCAAAGTTTTTTTCTTTTTAACTTTGAAGTTCCTTTTAGAAAAGTATTTATTTCCCTCCTCCCCAGACAAAAACAAAAACAAAAACAAAACAAAAAAAAGCTGCTTACTCAAAGTTCTGAACAATCTATTTCCCTTCCTAGGTATTATCAACTGGTTCTCTAGATCAGTCCAGGAAGTTGATAGAAAAATTGGCATAGATTAAAAGCATCTCATATGCCTCTCCTGACCAACAGACTTTAGCCTTGTCCCCTGGAAACACTGTCTCTACTTATAATTATGTAATTTTCCAAAGTTTCAATCTATGAAGGGTTAGAAATTTAATAAACTCATCCTTCATCTAAGATCACTGAAAAAGCACTGAATTAGAGTTAAGTCGTGTCTACCTGTAAAACAGATCCTGAACCCAGTCACCATTACCACTGCCATAATCCAAGCCACCATCTCTTGCCTGGAGGATAGCAAAAGACCACCTGGTCTCCATGCTTCCACTCTTCCCTTCCTAGAGCTCATTTTCCACAGCTGCCTGAATGATCTTTAAAAAACATCAGATTGTATCTCTCCTGCTGCAACCTTCCAGGGGCTTACTGTCACACTTAAAACCCGGAGTCCACCTGGGTATGAGGTTTCCTTCTGGAGTGATGTGTCCTGAAAACAGGAGACTGCACAGCTTTGTAAACTTTGAAAATGTTTTGAAAACCACTGAATTGTGTGTGTGTGTGTGTATATATATATATATATATATTTTTTTTTTTTTTCTTTGAGATGGAGTCTCGCTCTGTCGCCCAGGCTGGAGTGCAGTGGTGTGATCTGCTCACTGCAAGCTCCGCCACCTCCCAGGTTCACGCCATTCTCCTGCCTCAGCCTCTTGAGAAGCTGGGACTACAGGCGCCCGCCACCACGCCCGGCTAATTTTTTTTTTTGTTTTTAGTAGAGATGGGGTTTCACTATGTTAGCCAGGATGGTCTCGATCTCCTGACCTCATGATCTGCCCGCCTCAGCCTCCCAAAGTGCTGGGATTACAGGCGTGAGCCACCGTGCCCGGCCTGAATTGTATATTGTTAAACGGTGAATTTTATTATTATATAAATTACACCTCAATTTTTAAAAATCCAAATTCCTAACTTGTTTTACAAAGGCAGATATCTGCCTCTGATGATCTGTTCACTCATCCTCCTACTCTGCCTTAGAATTCTGACTCCAGTCACACTAGCTCTCCTCTGCTCCTTCATCACACGGCTCTTGCTTTAGGGCTTGGCAAAAGCAACCTCCCTCTACCTGGGATGCCAGTACAGCAGTCCCCACTCATCCTCTTTTTTGTGTTGCATGGTTTCGTAAGTGTTAAATTGTATGCCATTCTAAAGAGCATGATGAAATATTACGTCATCTCTCTCTGACCCATGGGAGACGCGAATCCTCTCCTTGTCCAGCACAGCCAAGCTGTAGGCGCCACCCAGCCACGAGTTACTCGTAGTTCATTGGCTCATTCTCAGATCTACTGTCAGAGTGTTGCAGTGCTTGCATTCAACTACCCCTTATATTTTACTTAACAACAGCCTCAAAGCTCAAGAGTAGTAGTACCAGTACACTGTAATAATTATTCTATTTTATTATTAATGTCTTACTATGCCTAACTTACAAATAAAACTTTATCACAGGAATGTATGCACAGGAAAAAACACAGTGTGTATAGGGTTCCATGCTATCTACATTCTCGGGCATCCAATGTCTTGGAATATATCCTCTGTGGTAAGTGAGGTCTATCATACTCTTGATATTCACACTGGCTCTATTTTCATTTAAGGTGCAGAGTAAATGCCACCTTCGTGGTGAGGCCTTCCCAAATAACCAATCTAGAGTAGCCATCTAGTCATTTTCTATCACACCATCCAATTTCAATTTTCTGAATAGCCTTTCCCTGTCTGATCCTTTTCTTACTTATCAGGTTGATGCAAAAGTAATTGTGATTTTTGCCATTAACCTCAATGATCTTTGCACCAACCATACTTATGTGTTTGTTTTCTGTGTCCTCCTCTGGTCTTGAAATTCATGACAGCAAGGACTGGACCTATATGATTCACAACTGCATCATAAGGGTCTAGATGCCAGAACACCATCTGCATATAGTAGATATTCAATACAAATTCACAGAATGAATAAATGCTGGCTATTTTTATTTATTAAAGCCATTATTGCTAGGTAGGCAGGGTTCTTTACAGGCTATTTGCAGGGTAATAAATTTATGCTAAGGACTGTGGATGCTGCTAGAGGACTTAAAAAGGGAGTGACATGCACAGTGTTAAGGTATGTGGGTACTTTGGCCAGGCTAATAACGTACTCCCTTAAAACCAGTGTTCTTTAAATATTTTTTCAAAGTTTGGCAGTGGTTCTTAAACTTTACCATCAATAAGAATCCCCTGGGCCAGGCATGGTGGCTCACGCCACAATCCCAACATTCTGGGAGGCCAAGGTAGGAGGCTTGCTTGAGGCCAGAAGTTTGAGACCAACTTGGGCAACATCACAAGACCCCATCTCTACAAAAAAATAAAAATAAACAATAAAAAAAAAAAATCCCCTGAAGGGCTTATTTTAAAGCAGAGATTACCAACCAGGTCCTACCCCAGGGTTTCTGATTCAGAAGGTGTAGGAGAGGTCTAAGAATTCACATTTCTAACCAGTTCCCAGGTGATACTGAAGGCCACATTTTGAGACCTTATGACTTAGAGCTCTTTCTGGGAGAAAAGCAAAGAAAGAATATGGTCACAGTCTCTTCTCCTATTGCCCCAAGCAACTAAGCTCTGTTCCCAAACTTGTATATTCCACAGGGCAAAACAAAAGCCCTCCAGCTAACTAGATTTAATCTCCTTGAAGGCATTTTAGAATTCCCCCTGGTGAGGGAGGAGAGGGAAAGAGAGAAAAGAGAAAAGAGTGAGGGAGAGAAGATGGGTGGGTAGTATCTTACCCCTGTTCTTTCAACCACATATAATATTCTCCCTGAGAAGAATTCCAGGTAAATATGACTTTCTCCATCTTGTTAGACTTCTAGGAGAGTTCTGTTAGCCCCTTATAGATTGTCCTGGGTAAGAGGGCTAGCCCCTTCATCCAGCTCTAATGACAGATTTATGTTTTTGTAAGATCCTTCTGGTTATCAGGAGGAAAATGGATAGAAATGACACAAGATTACAGACACAGAGCTCAGCTGAGAGACTGTTAAGCAATCCAAATGAGGGTAAAGAGGACAGAGAGAGAGGGAATGCAGAGAAGAATGGTTTTTTGAGGTTTTGGACATATAATTGAGTGGACATAAAGACCAACAGTGTACACAGAGGGGCAAGAGTCAAGGATGATCCCTAGGCTTCTGGATAGGATGCAACAGGGTGGATGGCATTTACTAAGAAAGAGAACACTGGAGAAGGAGCTGGATCAAGGAGACAGATGATGAACCTCTAGTCATGCTGATGCTGAGATACCATAAAGACATCTAAGTAGCCGTGTCCAGTAGGCAGCTGTATATATGAATCTATGGGTCTGGCCCTCAGTAGACAAGTCTGGGCTAGAGATATAAATTTGAGAGTCATCAGCATATAGTGGTAATTAAAGCCTTGGGAAAAGATGAGATCACCCAATGGGGGCATACAAAGAGAGACCAGGTTTTTAAATTAACAGTAAAATTCACTGAATCATGGGCTATCTGCTTGCAGAGTTAATCAGACCTGAGGAAAGCGTTTTTATTTGGTTGATGTGGCCAAATTCAAAGGCACGATCATCATTTACTGGAGGCATTATATTTAATCAAAGGGGCTGTGCCAATAATGATGATGGTGGTGATGATGAAAACAAAAACAATAATGACTAGCATTGAGCTCTTATTATGTGCCAGACACTGCTCTAAGTGCTTTCCATGTAGCACTAATTATTGAAAGTAGTTACAACCCTATGAGGCAGTTATTACTATTAGCCCCATTTTACCAATGAGGAAACAAAAGCAGAGAGAAATTAAATGACTTACTCAAGGTCATATAATAAATAAGTGGCAGAGCCAGGATTCAAACCCAGCAGTTTGGTTCATAATTTGTGCTCTTAAATGCACTCTACACATTGATTAAACCCAAATGTTACTATTCAGAACACATAGAAAGCAAGGAGAAAAAAATCAGCACATTAACAATTTTGGCACATCTATTAAATGAGAAATTCTTACATTAACCAAAACACTCTGTAGATTACCCTGAAAAATATAAACGCTTACTATCTGGATAACACATCCTTTCAACAGTTTTGTCTTCAACTTTTCCTTATAAACACAGACCACCTATATTTTAGCTCTTAACACCAACATATGGTTTTGTATAACTATGAATAACCATTTTGCTAATGTAAAGATAATCTGTTTATCTTTTCTTAGAAATGAAAAATATTTACTAATATTACTCAAGTACTTAAATGTCACTTTTCTCTTCAAAAGATTAGATACTTAATTTTCCAACAGCCCATGTGTGATAAGTACTATAATTTCTACTACATAAATAAGAAAATCAAGATGAATTACTAGCCCGGGGGGATTACATTTCCAAATTAGAATTCAGGCTACTCAACCTTTCCAGTTCCTTCCTCAAGTTAGGCCTTCTTATAAAAATCAAAATATCCAAAGTTTGTCTACTTAGTTCATGTAGTAACCAGCAAAAACATTATCACACAAGAGGTCTAGCTAACCTCAAAAGATCTGAAAGTGTTATTGCTTCTCTCTGCCAAAGTAAGGACAAATAACAGAAGGCAAGTGTCTGTGGCATGGTCATCTTCACAATTCCTTTCTCCTTTCGTTGTGAGTATTCAACTCCATCCAGAGATCCAGAGCAGACAGTCGTTTCTTAGGAGATAAATGGAGATTTTTAAAAATCCAGGTAACTACTTGGATAACAAAAGAAAAACAACAAAAAATCTAAACAGGCATTTTAAATATTGACATGGTTTGGCTGTGTCCCCACCCAAATCTCATCTTGAACTGTAGTCCTCATAATTCCCACGTGTCATGGGAGGACCTGGTGGGAAGTAACTGAATCACGGGGGTGGGATTTTTCCATGCTGTTCTCATCAGAGTGAATAAACCTCACGAAATCTGATAGTTTTATAAAGGGTAGTTCCCCTGCACACGCTCATCTTGCCTGCCACCATGCAAGATGTGCCTTTGCTCCTTCTTCATCTTCTACCATGATTGTGAGGCACCCCCAGTCATGTGGAACTGTGAGTCCATTAAACTTATTTTTCTGTATAAATGACCCAGTCTCGGGTATTTTTTCATAGCAGTAAGAAAATAGAGTAATACAAATATCTTAAAACTAGTTATAAAACCTTTACAAAGAGCCATTTGGCAATAAAGAGTAATGAAGGACTAGAATAAAATCAGCCAAAAATGTAATCATGGGATATCTGTGGGAGTGGGATGGGACAGGATTCTAAAGAGGGATTTGAGCCAGGCACGGTGGCTCACACCTGTAATCCTAGCACTTTGGGAGGCCAAGGTGGGCAGATCACTTGAGGTCAGGAGTTCGAAACCAGCCTGGTCAACATGGTGAAACCTCGTCTCTACTAAAAATACAAAAAATTAGCCGGGTGTGGTGGTGGATGCCTATAATCCCAGCTACTCGGGAGGCTGAGAGAGGAGAATTGCTTGAGCCTGGGAGGTGGAGGTTGCAGTGAGTCAAGATCGCGCCATTGCACTCCAGCCTGGGTAACGAAGCGAGACTCTAGTCTCAAAAATAAAAAAATAAAATAAATTAAAAAAAAAGATTTGAACTGTTTGATCTTTTTAATAGTGAACATAAACAATTTTTTAAATAAAGGAAAGGATATGCAATTACAATGCACAGCAAAAGATGTGTAACTGCTTTGACTCTGGCCTCAACTCCCAAGTCCCCTTCTCTACAAGGCCTCTCCAAAACTCCAAAACTTAGCTAGAGCAGCACCTCCTCCCATCCCCATCCTCCAAGTATCCTCTACCATATGACATTATGGTATCTTCATTCATTCACCAGATGCTTATTCATCTCATTCTTTGTGCCACTCTTCCATGTCTCAGGAAATGACAAGTGAACAATGTCTCATCTCTCTTAGAACCTATATTCTAGTAATGGGAGACAGACCAATAAACAAACAAGAAATACAATTGGCAGAGCCAGGTGCCATGGTGTGCACCTGTAATCCCAGCTACTAGGGAAGATGAGACAGGAGGATCACTTGAGCCCAAGAATGCGAGACTAGCCTGGGCAACACAGAGAGACCCTAACTCAAAAAAAAAAAAAAAAAAATACAATTGACAGATAGTGATGCTACATAGAAAAATAGCAATGTAGAGTCATATAAAGTGATGGGAAGGGAAGAGAGATGTGCTATTTTATATGGAAGTCAGAGAAACCTCACTGAGAAAGTAACATTTGAGCAGAGACCTGAATTAATTCAGAAAGTAAATCTTAAGGATGTTGGGAAGAATACCAAGTATATTAGCAGGAGTGAACTGCAGGAACAGCAAAAAGGCCAGTGTAGTGACAGCATCATGGGATGCTACAAAATACAGTTTCTACATAAATCTGCCACGATAGTGTGGCCTCCCCAGCCATGTGGAACTGTGAGTCCATTAAACCTCTTTTTCTTTATAAGAACAGAAATTTCTGAGGGAAAGTAGCAGGAATGATACTGAAGAGAGAGTAAGAACTATATTATATAGAATTTTGTAGGTCATGATTTATACTTTGGATTTTATTCTAAGTATAAGAAGTTTCTGGAGAGTTTTAAAACATGGAAACAACAGGACCTCGTTTATGTATGTGGTCACTCCAGCTGCTGTGGAAGAATGGAGTGATGGGAGGGCAGAAGTAGAAACGGAAGTCCACTCTTCCAGGAAAGCCATGACTGGTACTTGGACTGGAGTGGTAGCACTGCAGCTAGTGAGAAATGGTCGGGTTCTAGACAGATTTTAAAGGCCGAGTCAAAGGATTTGCTGCTAGATTGGATGTGAAGCATGAGAGAAAAGGAGAAAACAAGTATGATTCTGAGGTTGTTGGCCTGAGCAACAAGTAGAATGCATTGTCATTTACCAAGACAAGGAAGATGGCAAAAAAAAAAAAAAAAAAAAAAAAAAAAAATTCAAGTTTGATGAGCAAAATCACAATGTCAGAATTATATGTGTTGGCCAGGCGCGGTGGCTTATGCCTGTACTCCCAGCACTCTGGGAGGCCAAGGCAGGCAGATCCCGAGGTCAGGAGATCGAGACCATCCTGGCTAACACGGTGAAACCCCGTCTCCACTAAAAATATAAAAAATTAGCTGGGCATGGTGGCAGGCGCCTGTAGTCCCAGCTACTCGGAAGGCTGAGGCAGGAGAATGGCGTGAACCCAAGAGGCGGAGCTTGCAGTGAGGTGAGATAGCGCCACTGCAGTCCAGCCTGGGCGAAAGAGCGAGACTCCCTCTCAACAACAACAACAACAACAACAACAACAACAAAAGAATTACATGTGTTAAATACATCAATAGAAATGTTGAGTCAGCAGCTGAATGTAAGAATCTATACTCTGGAGGAGAGGTGGGACTAGAGATACGAATTTTAGTTTCAGCATATAGTTGGTGGTTGGTTGAAGCTATGGTATTAGGTGAAGTCACATAAAGAGTAAGGGTAGATAAAGAAGCAGGACTAGGAATGACCCTGAGAATCTACGCTTTCTTAAACATAAACTCTCAAAATCACTCCTCAAAATCCCTTTCTCCAAATTCTGGAAGTCCTTTCTTCATGACACTTATCAGCAACTAAAATGTTCTTTATTTGGTCATTTATTGCCTATCTTCTCCTACTACAATATAAACACCTTGAAGGCGGACGGTCTTGCCACCATATTACGTCCCAGTGCCCAGAACAGTCTCTAGCACAGAGTAGAAACCCAATGTGCAAATAGGCCCAACAGTTCTACTTTGAAGATTTCATCTCAGTGAAATGATTTGATAGCCATGCAAAGGTTTAGGATCAAGGAATGTTGTCACAGCACTGTTTATAATATAAAAAAAAAATTAGATCAACCTAAATGCCAGCAATAGAAGTTTAATTAAATAATTCCATGCAATGGTATACTACAAAACAACATCCATAACACTTTTAGATCAGTGGTTCTCAAAGTATACTCCTGGACCAGCAGTGTTAGTATCACCTAAGAACCTAATGGAAATGCAAATTACTGAGGTTTAACAAGCTCTTCCGTTGATTCTGATGGATGCTGAAGTTTAAGGACCATCAGTTTTAAATGAATATATAAAGTCACAGATTTCCATAAAACAAATGTGTGTGCGTACACATACACAATTTTTTGTATATTCCTTATAATATGTAAGGACTTCCAGTTAAGGTGGCAAATTGAAAACACATGTTAGCCTCTGCGCTCTCCTGCTACAACAATTATAAAGATAATTTTTGAAACACGTAAACCTGAGGACAACATGAAAAAGGTGACAAGAACAATAAAATTTTAGAAGTCAGAAAGCATACAGATAGGTGATTACTGGCTTAGCAGTCCTGAGAAAGCTAGATTCAAAGCTAGCAGTAGGGAATGCCACAAAGCAGTTTTCACTGCGGATCCCTAAAGAAGGCTCAGGAATTGCAGACACTCATACTCCTAGAAACTGGATGAAGCCAGGCCTAACACCAGGATGACTGCTTAAAATCCAAATTAAGAAGCAGTTAGACATCCAGATTCTCTTTTTTTTAGACGGAGTCTCACTCGGTTGCCCAGGCTGCAGTGCAGTGGTGTGATCTCAGCTCACCACAACCTCCAACTCCTGGGGTCAAGCCACTCTCCTGCCTCAGCCTCCTGAGTAGCTGGGACTACAGGCGGGTGCCACCATGCCCATCTATAATTTTTTGTATTTTAGTAGAGATGGAGTTTCACCATGTTGGCCAGGATGGTCTCAATCTCCTGCCCTCGTGATTCACCTGCCTTGGCCTCCCAAAGTGGTGGGATTACAGGGATGAGCCACCACGCCCAGCCAGACATCCAGATTCTTATCCCAAATCCATGCATCCAAGTGATGCCCCTCCCTAGTCTTGGCCAAAAACTGGAAATTTCTTCTCCAGAGAGAAGGGTCTCTAGAATAAGGCATGCCAGTCACATGCACCGTCGAGAAGTGAAAACAGGAGGCGTAAGTGAAAGTTTACGTACTGAATACTAAAACAATCCTCCATTCCCCTCGGGCCTTCTTCTTCCTAACCAGTGCCCAGAACAGTGACAGCCAGGATTACAAACCTGCCAAACAGAAGACTCAAAGAGATTTCTCTGAGGAATCTGATCAGTTCTGGGGAAAAAGATTTAAAGATGATAATGCTGGGGTTCACTGAGAAAATAACCTTGCATACAGAGCACAGCTGACAAGTCTCACCGTGGAAACAAAGCCTTCTATCAACGTTTTAGTCTCCATGGTTAAGTACGAATAGCTATCTTAGGCTCACTAAACATTTAAAGCCTTTCATACAAAAAGCAGAGGCCAAAACAATCAAGTCAGGGGTGAAATATCATTAATATTCTCTGTGAAATAAAAGATGCTCTACAAAAATGAGAAGGTAATCCAGGAAAGCAGAAATGGCATGTGGAAAATAAACAATTCCAACAAAAGAAAAATGATAGAATCTCAGGATGGTGGTAAAGAGAGATCCTGGCTAGGCAGCGGTGGCTCATGCCTATAATCCCAGCACTTGGGGAGACCAAGGTGGGCGTATCACAAGGTCAGGAGATCGAGACCATCCTGGCTAACATGGTGAAACCCCGTCTCTACTAAAAATACAAAAAAAATTAGCTGGGCATAGTGGTGGGCACCTGTAGTCCCAGCTACTCAGGAGGCTGAGATATGAAAATGGTGCGAACCTGGGAGGCGAGCTTGCAGTGAGCCGAGATCGCACCACTGCACTCCACCCTGGGCAACAGAGCAAGACGCCATCTCAAAAAAACAATACAAAACAAAAAAAACCACAGAGATCCCGAAGTCAGCCAGGCCACAGGTCCAGAGACATCATTCTAGATCAGAGCAGATCAGAGGCTCCAGGGAGACTTCTTTCAGAAGATGAAATTGATAGAATATGTAAGGTATTAAGAGATTATAAGAACTGGAAGTGTGGAGATACATTAGTAATAAATTATAGATTAGTGATAAACAGAAAACTAAGTAAATAACAATGATCAACTCTAAGAAAACCACAGGATATACAGAAAAAGTAATCATAGTAAGCTATATGGCTCAGTCTAAATAATGTTTATACATTTATAATAATTTAAGCAGTAAATACTGATCGAGTAAAAAATCACAGTAATTACATTGGGAAGAGAGAGAATGAGAAATGTACACTCATGTACTGGTGACTATGTGAAGATAAGGGACAGTGAGGAATGTGTGAAAGAGCTAAAATGGAATCCAATAGCTAATGTCCCAAACCAGAAATCAAGATGTAATACTAGAAGCATGTGATACAGAAATACGGAAGTTACAAAAGAGTTGAAAATGAATGCCTCTTGGGAATAGGACATTAGCTGAAGGTAGACTACAAATTTTATTTTTTTTTTAAGACAGAGTCTTGCTCTGTCGGCCAGGCTAGAGGGCAGTGGCATGATTACGGCGCACTGCAGCCTCGACCTCCTGGTCAAGCAGTCCTGCAACCTCAGCCGCCTGAGTAGCTGGGACCATAGGCGTGCACCACCATGCCTAGCTAATTTTTTATTTTTTGAGGGATGGAGGTCTCGCTATGTTGCCCAGGCTGGTCTTGAACTCCTGGGTTCAACTGGTCCTTCCTCTTTGGTCTCCCAAAATGCTGAGATTACAATAGGTGTAGTCCATGGCCATGACTGGTGGACTACAACTTTAACTAATTTTTTATTTTTGCAATTTTTTATAACAAGATTTATGGAATGATTTGTAGAATTTTGATTTAAAAATTTAAAGAATGAAGAAATAATTCAAATTTTTACAAAAACCAAATAAACTCCCTATACATACATGAAGAAAAACTTTCTGGAATGATCTACAATAGCAGTAGTGGTAATTTCTGGCGGGTACAATAACTGGTGATTTCATTTTCTTTGTGACTATCTGCATTTTATAGTTTTATACTGAGTTTCATTAATAATTACTTTTTCTTTTTTGAGATAGAGTCTTGCTCTGTCGCCTACACTGGAGTGCAGTGGTGAAATCTTGGCTCACTAAAACCTCTGCCTCCCGGTTCAAGCAATTCTGCCTCAGCCTCCCAAGAAGCTGGGACTACAGGTGCGCACCACCATGCCTAGTTAATTTTTGTATTTTTAGTAGAGATGGGGTTTCACCATGTTGGCCAGGCTGGTCTTGAACTCCTGACCTCAAGTGATCTGCTCACCTCAGCCTCCCACAGTCCTGGGATTACAGGTGTGAGCCATCGCGCCCGGTCAATGATTACTTTTACTGTAAAAACTAAAAGAAAGCTCTAGGGATCATCATTTACAAAAAAACAAGCAGGCCAGGCATGGTGGCTCATGCCTGTAATCCTAGTACTTTGGGAGGCCGAGGCGGGCCGATCACGAGGTCAGGAGTTCAAGACCAGCCTGACCAACATGGTGTAAACCCCATCTCTATACAAAAATTAGCCAGGTATTGTGGTGCATGCTTGTAATCCCAGCTACTCAGGAGGCTGAGGCAGGAGAATTACGTGAAACTGGGAGGCAGAGGTTGCAGTGAGTCAAAATTGCGCCACTGCACTCCAGCCTGGGTGACAGAACCAGACTCCGTCTCCAAAAACCAAAAACAAAACCAGAAACAAATAAGCAAACAAAACCATTAAACATAGGTGAACAAAACAATCATGACGCTTTAAAGGGAGATAATATATTTTTTAAAAAAGGTTCGATGGTTTTACAGTTACAGTCTTCTGGGACTATTTGAGCTCAGGCCTCTCTGAAAAGGTGGAGAAGAAAACTCTAGAAATTCCTTGTTGCCCAATTAGTCAATGATCCTAACACTGTACACAAAAAGTAACTTATCTGATATCCATGTCACTGTGCAGTCCAGCAACAGATATGGATAAACTGATAAAGGAATTCTTAATCTTTGGAGGGCAAGGAATGTTTGTTGAAAATTTTATATAACTACACTTAACTCAGATAGCAGTAAACAATTCCTAATACCAGAGGGTTTGGAAAACCTGGTCTGTTTTCCATCAACTAAAAAAAAAAAAAAAATGTAGTGAAGGAACAACTAAAATGAATGAATTCTTTAGGAGGAAGGCCTAATATTTTAATCTTAAATATATTCCTTATTTATTTCAAGTTATGGGATTACATCAGAAAGTAAAACACATATGTAGCAAGGTAAATTTTACTCAGCTTGCTTTAGTCTATGCTTAGAAATTGGACATATCATCTTTGTCTATTTTACTATACGGATACATGATAAAATTCTTCTGCTACAACTTTTCTTTGAAAACTCTGAGCCCACACATACATGATCTCTTTGAACTAGCCTCCTTCTTTCTGGATCCACTTGAACTTTATGTCCCTTTAAAGTCACACACAAAAAACTCACATGGAGACAATGTGCCTTTTAAAAAACTGTGTTAAGATTTCACTTAGTTTGTCTTAGCCATATGATTCAGCAAGTCATTCTTCCTTGCTAGACCAAGTCCCTTTCCTTGGATTATCAGAAGATTAGACTAAATTATTTTTAAGGGGCATACCAGCTTCAAAATTCTAAATGGTTTGGTTCTCATTTTTACCTGATTGTGATGCTTTGCTGATGGGGAAAGGTTTTCGAGTGTGGATGTCAGACTGAGACTCCACTCCACTTTCAAGAAAAGGAGGACAGCTGACATCACTTAGCAGCTCAGGCTCACTAGCCCAGTCTGAATGACTTAGATTATCTTTTAATACCTGTTTGCAAAATAATATAAATAAAATCATTGCATAACAGTTTTAAACAGTTAATTTCTGTGAAATTAAACAACTCCCGACTATCACAAACACCCTAAAAGAAACCACTCCTAGAAAACTGCAACTGTCTGCCAAGTCCCCTTTACTTCTGAAACATGCTCCTGACAGCTCCCAGCAGTACTTCTTGGAGAAGAACCACAGACAAGGATGGGCGAGGAAACCAGCTGCCAGCCCTGCCATCAGGTCTTCTTCTTCCATGAACATCTCTCTTACAGCGCTAATATCTTCAGCACTGAAAACATTGCACATCAGTGACTCCACACACGCTGGCTGGCTTCTTTTTACCAAACCTACCTGGGGAATTTTTGCTTGGTATCTTTGTTAACTCTGGTTCACCCGCCTGAACTATCCCTTTTCTTCCCTCTAACTCATTACTTACTCATCATGCCATCTTTCCAACCCCTCTTCAGTGATTTCTCCTTTCCTTGAACTCCTATAGCACATATGATTTGTAACATGTAATCAACAAGGATATACTACCTTATACTACTGTTTAACTGTTCACACATGTACTGTTGAAATGACAGAGTGTCCCTACAAAGGTCAGCTGGCTGGCTACCTAAATACCTCATTAGCTGACATTACCTAGGCAAACCAATCACAGTCAAAAAGCCATGATTTCAACCTTGCAAGCCAATAAACTTGATCTTATTACAGGAAGATAAGACTCCTGGTAAAGAGGCTCACAAGACAATGAAGAAAAAAAAAAAAACTCAGAATGAAATAAGATGCTTGTGTCCTCTGGCAAGCATATCCCCTCCCCACAGGGAAGCCCCATCAGAAGGAGGCTACACCAGAAAGCTGGCTGATGAGCATGAACACACTGAGAAAACTTCCACAGGTTCCCACAGGTAACCACTGCCAGCAACTCTACCACATATTCTGCCTCTGCCTGATTCTTCTGGACGATTCAAACTCCTGTCTAAACCCAATTTCTCTATTTGCACACTTGATCCCACCTCTCTGTATATTCAAAGATATCTGTTCAAAGATTCACATCAACTCTTTCTCTCCATTGCAAATTTTTCTTCTCTCCTGCATCATTCCTATCACTACACAAATATGCCACCATTTATCCCACTTTTTTAAAGCTCTCCCTTGACCCCAGAAACCATGGAATTTCTTTGTACTTGTTGCAGCAAAATGCCTTGAAAAAGTCCAGATTTGTTGTCTCCAATTTCTCTCCTCTCAGTCTACCTTATATTTCATTCCAATCAAGGTTTTGATCCCACTGCTCCACTAACCACTTTGCAGCCCTCTTCCTTCTTGACCTAGTGACAGCATTTATCACAGCTGGATCACTGTTGTCTTCTTGAAACACTTTGTTCCCTTGGTTTCCAGAGTGCTCATTCTCTCAGCTGTCCTCTTACTTCACATTGTTCCTAAGAATTTTTTTGCCGGTTCCTTTTTATCCCAAACATCTTAACCCTAGAATGACCTAGAGCTAAGTTATTGGTCCTCTCTCTGTCTTCACACCTTGGTGATGTCATCTGGTCTTATGGTTTTAAACACTAGCTACTATCTTCAAATTGTAAAATGTACCCCCCCCACCACATTTTAACATCCTAGAAATTGAGATTTATCTTACAATCACTGGCATGTCACAACTGAATTTGCAGCACTCTTTTCTTTCTTAACAGTATTTAAAATAATGGTGTATCTTACAAACAATGGCATGTTAAGATTTCATGATTATAATATAAACTAACAGCTTCAAAATTTATGTCTCCAGCCCAGACCTCTCTCCCAAACTGCAGACTTTTATATCTAACTGCATATTTGAAATTTCCTCTTGGATGCTGCTATGGTTTGGCTCTGTGTCCCCACCCAAATCTCTTGAATTGTAATCCCCATGTCTGGAGGGAGGGACCTACAGGGAAGTGACTGGATCATGGGGGAAGTGTCCCCCAGGCTGTTTTTGTGATAGTGAGGGAGTTCTCATGAGATCTGATCATTTTAAAAGTGGCAGTTTCCCCTGCACGCTCTCTCTCTCCTGCTGGAAGACATGCCTTGCTTCACCTTTGCTTTCCACCATGATTTTAAAAGTTTCCTGAGGCCCCTGCCATGCAGAACTCTGAGCCCATTAAACCTCTTTTGTTTATAAATTACCCAGTCTCAGGTAGTATCTTTATAGGAGTGTGGAAACAGACTAACACAGGAAATTGGTACCAGGAGTGGAATACCACCATAAAGATACTTGAAAATGTGGAAGCAACTTTGGAACTGGGTAACAAGCAGGGGTTGGAACAGTTTGGAGGGCTCAGAAGAAGACAGGAAGATCAAAGAAGGCTTGAAACTTCCTAGAAACTTGTTGAATGATTGTGATCAAAATGCTGTTAGTGGCCAGGTGTGATGGCTCACGCCTGTAATCTCAGCACTTTGAGAGGTGGAGGTAGGCCTGACCAACATGGTGAAACCCCATCTCTACTAAAAATACAAAAAAGTAGCTGGGCATGGTGGCATGCGTCTGCAGTCCCAGCTACTCAGGAGGCTAAGCCACAAAAATCACTTGAATCCAGGAGGCGGAGGTTGCAGTGAGCCAAGGTGGTGCACTCCAGCCTGGGCAACAAAGCAACACTCCATCTCAAAAAAAAAAAAAAAAAAAAAAAAAAGCTGATAGTGATATGGACAATGAAGTCCAGGCTGAGGTGGTTTCAGATGGAGATGAGGAACTTACTGGGAACTGGAATAAAGGTTACTCTTGCTACACGCTTTAGCAAAGAGACTGGTGGCATTTTGCCCCTGCCCTAGAGATCTGTAGAACTTTGAAGTTGAGAAAAACGATTCCGGGTATCTGGCAGAAAAAATTTCTGAGCAGCAAAGCATTCAAGAGGTGACCTGGCTGATTCTGAAAGCATTGTCATGTGCATTCACAAAGAGAGTATCTGAAACTGGAACTTTTATTTAAAAGGGAAGCAGAGAATAAAAGTTTGGAATATTTGCAGCCGGACCACAAGGTAGAAAAGAAAACCCATTTTCTGGGGAGAAAATTCAAGCTGGCTATAGAAATCTGCATAAGTAATGAGGAGTGAATGTTAACACTCAAGACAACGGGGAAAATGTCTCCAGGACATGTCAGAGATCTTTGAGACAGCCCCTCCCATCACAGGCCCAGAGGCCTAGGAGCGAAAAATGGTTTTGCAGGCCAGGTCCAGGGCATAGCTACTTTGTGTAGCCTCAGGATATAGCACCCTGCATCCCAGCCACTCCAGCTCCAGCCATGGCTAAAAGGCACCAAAGTATAGCTCAGGTCAGGGCTTCAGAGGGTGCAAGCCTCAAGCTTTGGCAGCTTCCATGTGGTGATGGGCCTGTGGGTGCATAGAAGACAAGAGCTGAGGTTTGGGAACCTCTGCCTAGATTACAGAGGATGAAGGGAAATGCCTGGATGTCCAGGCAGAAGACTGCTGCAGAGGCAGGGCCCTTATGGAGAACCTCTTCTAGGACAATGCAGAGGGGAAATGTGGGATTGGAGCCCCAACACAGAGTCCCCACTGGGGCACTGCCTAGTGGAGCTGTGAGAAGAGGGCCACCGTCCTGCAGACCCCAGAATGGTAGATTCACTGACATCTTGCACTATGCGCTTGGAAAGCCACAGACAGTCAACTCTGGTCCATGAAACTCTGGACCACATGGCTCCTGCAGAGTCACAGGAGCAGAGCTGCCCAAGACCTTGTGGGACCACTCCTTGCATCAGCATGCCTGGATGTGAGACATGGAGTCAAAGCTTATTTTGGAGCTTTAAGGTTTAGTGAATGCCCTGCTGGGTTTCAGACTTGTATGGGGCCTGTGGTCCCTTTGTTTTGGCCAACGTATCCCATGGGGATTGGGAACATTTACCCAATGCCTGTAACCTCATTTCATCTTGGAAGTAACTAGCTTGTTTTTGATTTTACAGGCTTATAGGTGGAAAGGACTTGCCTTGTCTCAGATGAGACTTTGGACTTGGACTTTTGAGTTAATGCTGGAATGAGTTAAGACTTTGGTAGACTGTTGGGAAGGCAAGATTGATTTTGCAATGTGAGAAGGACGTGAGATTTGGCAGGGGCCAGTGGTGGAATGATATGATTTGGCTCTGTTTCCAGTCAAATTTCTCATCTCGAATTGTAATCTCCACATGTTTTAGAGGGACCTGGTAAGAGGCGATTGGATCACGGGTGTGGTTTCCCCCATGCTGTTCTCACGATAGTGAGGGAGTTCTCATGCAATCTAATGGTTTTAAAAGTGGTGGTTTCCCTCTGTATGTGCTTTCTCACACACACGCATTCTCTCTCTGTCTCTCTCCCTCTCTCTCTCCTGCTGCCATGTAAGACATGCCTTACTTCCCCTATCCTTGGGCCATGATTACATGTTTTCTAGGGCCTCCCCAACCATGTGGAACTGTGAGTCAATTAAACTTCTTTTGTTTAGAAACTGCCCTGTCTCAGGTAGTATTTTTATAGCAGTGTGAAAATGGACTAACACAGATGCTAACAGCTGTCTCAAACTTAACATGTCTAAAACGGAACCCTTGATCTTCCTGGCCCACTTACCCTTCAGTTGATGGCAACTCCTTCCTTCCAGCTGCTCAGGTCAAAAACCTTAGAGTCATCATTGACTCCTATTCCTCTCTTTCTCCCACACCCCACATTCAATCCATCAGGAAATTCTGTTGGCTCTATCTTCAGACTTTATATAGAATCCTATCACTTAACACCTCCAGTTCTACCTCCTGGTCCCAGCCACCATCACTTCTCATCTACACCAGTGCTTCTCAAACTTCAGTGTACTGTGTATAGGAAGCACCCAGGGACTTCTTAAAATGCATACCTGCATTCAACTGGCCTTGGTAAGACCTGAAATTCTGCATTTCTTACTCTAGATATCCCATGGTTTACTCTCTCACTTTCTTCATCACTTCAGCTCCCTCATCAGCAAGGGCCTCCATGACAACCTTTTATTAAATAGCACCCTTCCCCACTGTCCCCCCTCTCTATATTTGCTTGTTAATTTGCTTCTTCTGCACATTTTCAGTAATTTACCTCACGAAAGATAATACAGCTCAAAAGTAGGGACCAGGATTCAGAAGCAAGCCTCTTATTGTTCTCAAAACAGTTATATCCAAAGCACTAAGGAAATATTTAATGGATACACCTGAGAAAACTATGCTTCTAATTAAAAGTAATTGTTCCCATTTCCTTTCAAAATTGAAGTAGAAATTATCTTACCAATTCATGTATCAGCTTAATATTTTACTTATTGCTTATTTATTCACTAAGATTTTAGCGAGATGCTAGTATTGCTTTACACAAGAATTTACTCAACTCTAGCAAAACCTTTTTTAAAAAAAATCTTAAGTTAACCCCAAAATATTTATATGTCAGTGACCCTGTCCTTCTGGACTGTAACAGAAGCCTCTTAACTGAAAATCCTGTGACAAGCATCATAATCTCAGACACTCAAACTGGTCAGGAACCTATCTTCATCTCTACATCTCAACAGACATGTTTTTTAATCCAGCTTTCAGACTTGTGACTTACTGTAGGTTTCCTTCCAGTGGTATAAACTGGGTTCTTACAATATGCCTGCTTGCTCTTCTGAAGGTAGCGCTTCCAAAAATTATGTAAAACGTCATTCTAAGGAGGAAGGGAAATGAGTTGGGGATGATTCAGGTTATGACAACAAATGTACAGGCACATCTATAGCACAGCTCTCTTGTATTTTACATATTATATATAAATTTCCAGTAAATGTTTTATGTGGTATTCACAATTTGAGAACAAAATCTTTGGTGTCTGTATGTAGCATCTATCAGAACATGAGTTCCACAAAATGCACATTGGGGATTAATATGTTGAACCAGTGGTTCTCAAGCTTAAGTGTGCATCAGAATCACCTTGAGGGCTGGTTAAGTCTTCCATCTACATGTCTTCTTACCTGCTTTTCCTTAAAAATAATTATAATATCATCATAGTATCAGGTACACGAGAAATGCTGAAAAAATCCTTCTTAATTTTAGATTTTAGAGAAAGACATTAAAATAACCTAGTTGAGTCCTTTTCTTTTGCATATTAGTAAATTAAGGATCAGAGTAGGAAAGCAACTGATACATGACTACACTTTTAGTTAGGGGCAAAGTTGTTACCAGGTTTACTAACCAGTCCCAAGTGAAAGTAACACTAAGCAAAAGACTCTTCTGGCCGGGCAGTGGCTCACTACTGTAATCTCCAGACTTTGGGAGGCTGAGGCAGGAGAAACTGCTTGAGCTCAGGAGTTCAAAACCAGCCTGGGCAACGTGGTGAGACCTCATCGCTACAAAAAATCAAAAAGTTAGCTAGGTATGGTGGCACACACCTGTAGTCCCAGCTACTTGGGAGGCTGAGGTGGGAGGATCGCTTGACTCTGGGAGGTTGGGGCTGCAGTGAGCCATGATCAGGTCACTGCACTCCAGTCTGGGCAACAAAGCAAGACCCTGTCTCACAAAGAAAAAAAAAACAAACAAAAAGACTCTTCCATTTATTCATCATCTACTAGGTACCAGGCATCCCTTAGCTCCAACACAATATTGTAAGATAGCTATTAGCTTCATTTTACCGTTGAAGAAAATGAGTAACTTGTCCAAGATTACCCAGCCGGTAAGTAGAAAAACTATCAATAGGATGTGGAGTCAGTTCTGATTCTGGAGCCTGTGTACATGGCATAATGCCACTCAACTGATGAGGTCTAAACAGTTATGCTCATTGGCTAATTTCAGAAAAATTGTTTTCAGAATTAACCCCTAATGAGGTTGAGCATAAAGTTACATAGGAATAAACCCTGCTACAGGTATACAGTGTAAGTATATAAAATTGTTTCTAAACATGTATACATAGAATGACTACGTAAGCAGAAACCAGATCACAAACCCCCACTATCAGCTATCATACCTAATGCAAACACTATTATGGGTAAGCCTCTGTTGCTTCATGCTTCTGAATTTTTAATACTTAACACCTTTCAGGGTAGGCCCAGCATCCATTTAGGCCATGCATTGGAAATGTAGTTGCTCTGTTTGGGCTTGCCCCAGCCACCAGTTTGAACAGCAAAGGCTCCTCTACAAATCTTTCCTTGGTGACTGCAGCCCACGTTGATCTTTATCTGTTCTCTTTCTGCCTTTAATATCACTTATGAGGGCCGGGTGCAGTGGCTCACGCCTGTAATCCTAGCACTTTGAGAGACCGAGGTAGGTGGATTGCCTGAGCTCAGGAGTTTGAGCCCAGCCTGCGCAACATGGTGAAACCCCATCTCTACTAAAATATAAAAAATTAGCTAGGTGTAGCAGTGTGTGCCTGTAGTCCCAGCTACTCGGGAGGCTGAGACAGGAGAATTGCTTGAACACAGGAGGTGGAGGTTGCAGTTAGCCAAGATTGCGCCACTGCACTCCAGCCTGGGCAACAAGAGCGAGACTACCTCTCTTAAAAAAAAAAAAAAAAAAAAAAAATTCACTTATGAGTATATCACCATATAAATTCATGTCTATTCATTTCACATACACCTAAATCCCTCTCTTCAACTAGGCTGGACCTCTCAACAATTGGTTTCCAATGAAGCAAGGGAACAACTTGTTGCTAAATAACTGGCTTTTTTTTTTTTTTGAGACGGAGTCTCGCTCTGTTGCCCAGGCTGGAGTGCAGTGGCCGGATCTCAGCTCACTGCAAGCTCTGCCTCCTGGGTTTACGCCATTCTCCTGCCTCAGCCTCCCGAGTAGCTGGGACTACAAGCGCCCGCCACCTCACCCGGCTAGTTTTGTGTATTTTTTTTTTTTTTTTTTGAGGCGGAGTCTTGCTCTGTCGCCCGGACTGGAGTGCAGTGGCCGGATCTCAGCTCACTGCAAGCTCTGCCTCCCGGGTTCACGCCATTCTCCTGCCTCAGCCTCCCGAGTAGCTGGGACTACAGGGGCCCGCCACCTCGCCCAGCTAGTTTTTTTTGTATTTTTAGTAGAGACGGGGTTTCACCGTGTTAGCCAGGATGGTCTCGATCTCCTGACCTCGTGATCCACCCGTCTCCGCCTCCCAAAGTGCTGGGATTACAGGCTTGAGCCACCGCGCCCGGCCTTGTGTATTTTTTTAGAGACGGGGTTTCACCGTGTTCGCCAGGATGGTCTCGATCTCCTGACCTCGTGATCTGCCCGTCTCGGCCTCCCAAAGTGCTGGGATTACAGGCTTGAGCCACCGCGCCCAGCCATAACTAGCTTTTTAAAGGATTCTTTAAATGGCTTTTACTAGATGAACAAATGTGAAATTCAAATAATTGCAGAAATACTACGTTGCTCCAGGAAGGCAGGAAAGTCAAAGTGTGGTCCCCGGACCGGAAGCATCGGTGTCCCATAAGAACTTGTTAGAAATGCACATTCTTGGGCCCTACTCAGACATACTAACTCAGAAATTCAGGGATTAGGGTCCAGTGATTGGTGTTTTATCAAGCCCTCCAGATGATTCTGATGCATGCTCAGGTGAACGACTGGTTGAGCATATCACTGTCCAAAGTGCATTCTGTGGAACTCAAGTCCTGAAAGATGTTATGTACATACACCAAATGACTCTGTTCTCAAATTGTGAATACCACACAGGACATTCCCTGGAAATTAAACAAGCACATTAACACATAAACGGTACTAATAAACTCCCAAAGTTATTTGAGTTTTACTTTGTTTAACCTGTTGTTTCTGAAGTATCTGAAGACTAAAACCTTTAAATTTTTCTTTTGGATGTATTACTTATTTACATCCTGTAGAATACACTTCCAGAACTGCTAACCTACTAAAAGGTTAAAGCAAAAACATCAGAAAAATTATTCTTCCAGTAGCCCTAGTGTTATTACTGATTTCTCCTTAGTTCCACTCTAAGTCTTACTGTTCTTTAAACAACAATATGTAAAGCTAACATCTAGTCACAAATGTACTCACCTTTAACTCTGGGCCTATTCCAAGGTTCTTTAAGGCTTCTGCTTGTTGACAAAGAATGTTCTGGAAACCTTCACACACATACCAATCCCAGCCTTTTTCTAAATGACAAATAGCATGTTTTAGCATTTACATTCCTAATTTACAAACTTTAATGCTATACTACAGTTACAATTTGTGTTTTACACATTGCGACTTGAATTTTTCTTTTTCTTTTTTTAAATTAACCCAGAACTTAGCAGCTTAGCAATTCGTTTTTGTACCACTGAAGAGGGTTTCCATTCTTATATTCTTGTTTCCAACCTGGCAAATGTGTATACAAATGCTGAAACTAAATGTTTTGTATAATTTCAGATTTCAAATGTTTTCCATTATCTGTATTTTTCTGAAAATACTAACCTAAGAGGCAGAAAAATGAATAGTCACCACATTAAAAAAAAAAGTGAAACAAGTTTTAAAAATGTCTGTTTTCCCGAATGATGCCCAGCAGAATCCTAAATGACGAACGATGCCCAGCGGAATCCTAAATGAAAGTACTAAGTTACTGCTTCCACCGCTTTTCTGTTTCAACTCACAAGGGAATGGTGAACTTCTAGTGAATGAACGGACGAATGTCAAGATCTCGTGATACAGGAGTACAGAAAAGGGCAGTAAGAACATTCAAAGAAAATAAACTGCTCAATGGCATTCTGCTTTTCCTGAAATGGTTCTAGGTTATAGGGAGAAAATGAAAGCTAATACTGATCTCAACCTAGGTGCCAAGCGTGTGCTGGGTATTTTAAGTGGGTTATTTTCTTGAATACTCAAAACTACCCTAAGAGACTGTGAAGAAATCTGCCACCACAATAGACAGAGCTACGTGTTTAATGACAACTATGAGCTGAAGGAAAAGTCTATGAAGACCCTTACGTTTTGCCCCTCACCATTGGACAAATACTGTAATTCTTCCAAAAGCTTGTTATCAGTACTTTTTACACAGAGCTTGAGGTCGGTTACTGACTTCAAGATCTCTTCTCTGCAGAATGCCAGAGGACTTCAACTCTTCTCCCTCACCTAAATGTCACAAAGTCTCCCCACCTCTGCTGACTAACCCAATTCCTTCCCAGAAAGGGTCTCAAGTTGTAAGAGTAAAACAGAAAACCCAGTAATTTTGAATGGTCCATAAGCTGAGGAAGTTTAAACTCTTCAAGCTATATGCATATACTCCCTCTTCTTCTTGCATACTGTTCTTAGAAACTGACAAAGTTGTATTTTAAATTTTGAGTCTGTGTTCCTATTTTCCATAATAGATGGCATTTTATTCTCATTTTACAAATGAAGAAACTAAGGGTGACGAGGTTGACTATAAGACACTTAACACCTAATATAAAGCACCTGAAGTTCCTTAAGAACTGCATGTTTAAACTACACATTTTAACTATTTAAGTAGGTCAAGGCAAAATTAATCAGGTTTTACTCCAATAAAATTTAGCAAAAGTTAATCAGGTTTTAGCCTAATAAAAAGTCACTACTAAAGGCTAAACAGAAACATGAGATAGCATTTAGGCATTCACTGTTATTCATCTAAGAATGTTAACGTATTTCATATATTTCATAAACGCACACACACAAATAAATACACACTTTAAAAAAAAATATGTGTGATATCCTTAAAGCTATCTCATGTAGAAGAGTCCCCATTATCATTACCCTGGTTTCAAACTTGGGGATTTGTTCCTCGGTACTTAGTCAAAAATAAAAACCATCAGTTAGACTTTTACCTAAGATCCTTCTCAATAATGGTTAATTATATGTACTCACTGGATTAATGAAAGACTTTACCTTTGAAAGCACACTCATGCTGAGGCCATTTTAAGGGAAAATAATTTTCCCAATTTTAAAAGGATGTGTTCAAAATTCAATACGAGAAATGGATTTCTAGAAGTTGAATATTATATTTAACTCGACTAACCTAACAATTCCATGGTTGAATTATTTCAGAAAGTAAGCATTTTTTCCATAAAAGTACAGGAAATCATAGTCACCACAATGAATAACAAACATAGGCCAGAAGAACATATGCCAGTAGATAAAATCTGGCATTTTCTCTAGAATCTACTTAAAATTCCATTCCATGTTCTCAACATGAAGGTGAAGATGTGAATAAAGAATGTTAAGCATATGTGAAGAAAGAACTTACCAGAGTTGTTTTTTTTTTTAAGCCCCCGGTTGAGGGCTTTTATTAGGGTATTAGGAATAAGATCAGTGTTTATAACTTCCTGAGATCTCTGCAGAAACAGAAAAAGACCATTACAAAGATAGTTTTACATCCCCCCAAGCATATTTCCAAGTATTTTCTGGAAAGTATAATGAACCAAATTGTGAGTGCCAGGAAGAAGGATGGTAAAATCTTGGAAAAATTATAAACATTTAACATTCTAGTTAATGTTGATGTTGTTTTTTCATTCAAAATTTCTCAGTAACTAAAACAGTGCCTGGAATACAGCAACCATAAAGTGTTTGTTAAATGAATAAACTTTTATTTTAAATCACTTTTTAACTTTTACAAACCAAGTCAAACCAAAAGTTAAATTTACTCACTTTTTTCTCCACGCAAAATACATTTTGGTATTAAAACAGTTGATGTATTTATTGTAAGTGGTAATGCCTAAACTACAGACAGATTACTTTTGGCCTACTTTTCCATGTCTTTGAATAATACTCTAAAACTGCTTTCATTTCTGAAATTATAAAAGTATGTATTACCTTTTATTTTTAATCAAACTTACAGAATTTTAGAATGACTAAAATGGTTAGTATAATTCATACCAGAGTCTTCAATCCTAACTGCTCTCAAGGGCAAGTATCAAAGATTCTGACTCTCTCACAACGAAAAATAAAGTGTTGAGTCTTTTTTTTAAAATGAGGCCACACTTTATTCCGTAAAGTAGAATAAATGTTCCCATTATTGAGTTTTTTTTTTTGTTTTTTTTTTTTTTGAGAGGGAATTTCGCTCTTGTCGCCCAGGCTAGAGTGCAATGGCACTATCTCAGCTCACCGCAACCTCTGCCTCCCAGGTTCAAGCAACTCTCCTGCCTCAGCCTCCCGAGTAGCTGGGATTACAGGCATGCGCCACCACGCCCGGCTCATTTTGTATTTTTAGTAGAGACGGGGTTTCTCCATGTTGGTCAGGCTGGTCAAACTCCCGACCTCAGGTGATCCACCCACTTTGGTCTCCCAAAGTGCTGGGCTTATAGGAGTCAGCCACCGCGCCCAGCCCCCATTATTGAGTCTTAAGGCCAGAAGAAAGGTGAGGATTTTTAACCAACAGAGGACATTACTGCTTTTCTAAATTTAGAGATTTGGAATGAAATTTATCTTTACCTCTCCATAAGAATAAAAGACATGTCTCTACCAACAGGAGTTCTGAAATGTAACCTCTCTAATCACAGAAACCATATTCAAAGCAATTTTGGTATACTGGGTTGGCCACACTGAGAACGTAAGACACGTCAAAATAAATACAAAAGCCATTATCTAGCAAAGACAATAAAACTTACAAAGGGTAGCCAGGAAAAAAAGACTTAAAATCTGCACTAGACAAAACGTGGTAAAAAACGTGAAAAAGTAAAACATCCAAAACTAGAGCTATAGTTAATTAAATTACCGAATGGCTATTACAGAATATTTACAGTCTATAAAAAATGTCTGCAAATGTTTAGATTATAGTTTTCCAAATTGTTATGGCAACAGATTGAACAGTACTCACACATCCCTTTTTCCATTTCATACACAGGAAAAAAGAGACAAATGTAGAGATTACTGGTGATTTTAGCTTTCATCTTCATAATTTCCAAATTTTCTATAGTAAACATGTATTGCTCTTATAATCATAAAAATCTATTAAACTCACACAAGTCTAGCCTACACCTTTTTAAATATCCGTGAAACTCTTGCAAAAATATCTATTGTCTAAATTGAACAGATTTATGACCTTACATTTTTTTTTTCCTGGATAAAATATATCAGGATAACATTTTGGTTCCTTCATCACGGAAGTCCTTTCCCAGATTGCAGAGCGTGTCTGGAAGTTGACAGTTACATGCTGAGGAAGAGGGGGCAGTAAAAGGGGCAGAAAAATAAGGCAAGCTGCACCATGACTTCCATTCTTCACCGCTGTAACTGTCTCACTCGTCATTCCCCGCCCACTGTATTTCAGCACCACCATCACCACACTGCTCAGCTCCAGGGAGCCCCAACCACATCATATTCTCACAGTCCACGTGAAGAACATGCTTGGATCACCACAAAGCCGAGAATAACTACTGAAGTTGTGCAACGCATTTAAGCCTGTTGTCTGAAAGGAAGGCACTGAGCTAGGTTCTCGGTCTTTATAAAGATCTTGTCCATCTTCATGAACTCTACATTCTTGACAAATTACTCCACAGGAGTTGACAGTCTTTCAAATGTGGAGCTAGGTAGTGGTATTAGGATCTTTCAAACTAAAAAATGACTGCAGCAGATTTGATCAAACAGAATCAAACAGAAACTATCAAAACCAGAAATAGAAAAGCAATTAGTTAATGTAGTTCAACTCCTATAAAAATAGCATGTGGACTTCATCTACTAACGGCAAATACTCCATTAGACACAACCTTTCTTCACTGCGTTTACACCCGCACTATAGTACAAAAGCAACAGTGAGTAAAACTGCTAGCTCCTTACTACACACTGAGGGTGAGGACCAAAGTGCACATCTGTCAGGTGCACAATCTGACATACACAGACACACACACAAAACATATCTCCATGAAACCATCACTATAATCAAGATAATAAATATCTCCATCACCCCAACAATTTCATCAAGTGAGCATGTATCTTTTTAATATTCTGTATGACTAAACAGGAAGCAGAGATAAGCATTCCAGCTGCAGACTCAAGAACACTGTCTCAAGGAAAAGCACTTGCGTGACAGACTTGCAAGCTCAATTCACCAGTTTTTTCAACGGAAAATTTTTTTCCTTTTACTCGTTTCATATATTTTGTCCAGGTTTTTCGTGGTTTAGGGGACAAAGGTAAGCCTGGTCTCTGTTACTCCATCTCAGCCAGAAGCAGAAGTCTACACAGTTACTTTTATTGTCTCAAATTTGCCTTTCTTAAGCCTGTATGGTGAAGGTAACATTTGTTCCTTCCTGGCTCTGTAGACTTTGAGGAAATCCTTTTCCACAGAGGAGAGTCCTGGCACATCTAGCCTGTCCAGTAGCAGACTCTCTATACCTTTATTATTGTGGTGATGCTGGCCTGCGGGTGTGTTCACCACAATAGGACCTAGCCCTCACAGTGTGAAGGCAGCCTCGTTGACCAAGGTTACACAGGACAGTATGACAATCTCTACTTCAACAGGCAGGTGTGACGGGTAAAATGAACACTGAAGTCAGAAGACTCACATTCAAGTCCTGGAACCTGGGTAACTTCGGCAAACTCACTCTACTTGTGAGCCCTATCAATAGGCTCTCACATTGGTGATGAGGAGGAAATGAGATAATGGATCCAAAAACACTTTGTAATGTGTAAGGTACTATACAAAGATAAAAGAATAATGAGGTGTAGTTCCAATATTCCCAACAGTCCTCAGCTTTTTTTTTTTTTTTAGATGCAGTCTTGCTCTGCTGCCCAGGCTGGAGTACAGTGGCGTGATCTCATCTCACTGCAACCTCTGCCTCCTGGGTTCAAGCAATTCTCCTGCCTCAGCCTCCCGAGTAGCTGGGACTACAGGCGCATGCTACCATGCCCGACTAATTTTTGTATTTTTGGTAGAGACAGGGTTTCCCCATGTTGGCCAGGCTGGTCTCGAACTCCTGACCTCAGGTGATCCACCTGCCTCAGCCTCCCAAAGTGCTGGGATTATAGGCATAAGCCACCGCGCCCAGCTCAGTCCTCAAGTTTTCTAACATTCCATCTTCCAAACCTCTAAGCCACCACGACACATTAAAAAAATGTAAATAAGTACTAATAAAAAGAAATGCATCATCTTCTAAGTATAATTTTAATTATTTCCCTCAACCATATACTCTGAATAAGAAATCATTTATAAATGTGGCCCAACATAATTTCAAAAACTCATCCTCAATCTAATTCACAAATCCCTTAACCTATGTGTAAGTACCCAAGACTACTCACATCCTTGGAACGTTGGCATTGCATGAGTGACAAAAACTAACCAAATTCTTTGGGACTTAGACTACATATTAGGCTGAAATGGTAATTTTTAAAACATTAAGCAAACTCATAAATGGTATTTGTTACTTACCTCTGTAACATTGTGGCAAGAAGTGCAATAATATTTGCCTTCATCAGTAAGGCCCCATGAGACAGCAGCACACTGACTGCAGCGTTCTTTAAACTCTTCCTATGGGAGAAGAGGACAGAAAAGGTGTTCCCATCAAGCCACATTCAATACATCATACCTAAACCATGCAGTTCTACTTAGTGTGTTCCTTGCAACTTTATAAATAAAAAATCCTACACAATAGAAAATATATGAGAGAGATTATCTGCAAACAAGGAGAGGAGCGGTATGAAATCGAATTAAACTGCTGGAGAAAATTTATTGAAATATGCAGTGTGAGAGGAAAAATAAAGAAAAGGAAGTAGTAGGGGTAAACTCGAACCAAAGATGAGTAAACAAAGCTCCTTGAAAATGCTGTGAGAAAGATGACAAACAAGTATAGAGAAGACTTTTTATTTTTATTTATTTTATTTTATTTATTTATTTTTTTTGAGACGGAGTCTCGCTCTGCCACCCAGGCTGGAGTGCAGTGGCCAGATCTTAGCTCACTGCAAGCTCCGCCTCCCGGGTTTATGCCATTCTCCTGCCTCAGCCTCCCGAGTAGCTGGGACTACAGGCGCCCACCACCTCGCCCGGCTAGTTTTTCCTATGTTTTAGTAGAGACGGTGTTTCACCGTGTGAGCCAGGATGGTCTCGATCTCCTGACCTCGTGATCCGCCCGCCTCGGCCTCCCAAAGTGCTGAGATTACAGGCTTGAGCCACCGCGCCCGGCCCCAGAAGACTTTTTAAAAATGCAAATACCATTTGGAACTCCTCCAGGACACTAAAAGCGCAGACCACAGAGGAACTAGATTTGTACTGGTTTCAAGTTTCGATTTATTCACTCGGGAGCATAAAGAGTATCAACTCTGGGTGTACTAGGCTTTTTACTAAGTGCTGGGGATTCAATGGTGAGCAGAACAGACCAGACATGGTCCCTAGTCTGGGTATACACTAGCTAATGGTGAGTTACAATTCTTAATTTCATCAGCCTAGCATTTACAGAAGTTAGCCAACCATCATTCAATAAACATTTTTTAAGCCCCTATTATAAGGCCGTACTGCTTCCGTATATACAGGCCTAATTCTCTGATTCCCAACCCTTTGGAGTTTGACTTGTTGTTAGCGTTGATCTAATTATCAAGTACCATTTACTACCATCAAAGTGTGTGCCATTTGACCGGGTGTGGGGGCTCACCCCTGTAATCCCAGCACTTTGCAAAGGCTGAGGCAGGAAGATCGCCTGAGCCCAGGAGTTCAATACCAGCGAGACAACATAGCTAGACCCTGCCCCTACAAAAAAAAAAAAAAAAAAAAAAAAAAATTCGCCGGGCATGGTGGCGCACATCTGTAGTACTAGCTAATTGGAAGGCTGAGGCGGGAGGATCTCTCGAGCCCAACAAGTCGAGGCTGCAGTGAGCTGTGATCGTGATGTGCCACTGCACTCCAGCCTGGAGGACAAAGTGAGACCTTGTCTCAAAAACAAACAACAAAAATGTGTCATTTTACGTATCACCTAAAACAAAATAAATACATGCCAAATTAATTTTGGCAACTTGGTAAAGTGTTCAATGACCCCGTACTAACACTACGACGAATGACAGCTGGACAATTTGGGGAGTTCCCAAACCCGAATTCAGAATCCCTGCAGGGGACAGTGGCGAGGATTCCCGGAGAGACCGACAGGGGTTACCCGGGGGCATCTCAGGTTCCAAACCCTGCTCCCCCTTCACCCACCCCAGCATTAAAGGGAACTTGTGGGTGGTCCAGTCTCGAGGATGAGCCCTGTGGGTGGCCACCCCACAAAACCCACAACTTCATCCTTAAACACACCCATAACGACAAATCCCACACCCTCCCTTGCCCACAACCTCGCCGAGCCAGAAACTCCAGCCCCTTTATCAACGCCGCGCGCGCATGCGGCCGGCCAGCGCCCAGTCGTCACCCCGCCCCGCAGCCCTCCGCCCCGCCTTCCTCCAGCCGGTGGCCGCCCCAACTCGGGGCGTTCTCCGCCGCTCCTCCTCAGCTTCTCTCCCCTCCGGCCCCGGCAGTCGGGGCCCGCCAGGCGCACCGCCTCCTTACCGCCTCCTCGAGGTCCATCGCGGCGCCGCGGAAGCTTCCACAGCCGGGACCCGTTACCCGGGTAGCGAGCGCAGCTTCCGGGAGAGGCGGGAGAAGCCCTTCGGCCGGAAACGCGAGATCCGCGCAGAGGGTTCCGTGCGCCTGCGCGTCAGGGAACCGACGCGCCCGGGGGCGAGGCTCCGCAAAGCCCGCAGCCCCCTCGCTGACTATCTTCGTTTCCTACTCTTGAAAACCAAAACCAACCAATAAGAAAGTGGGCGACGCCTACTGCTGAGTGATTCGATCAAGCTCAGTTCCGACGGTCATTCATTCCAAGACCGACTTGCTCGTCTGGCTGCAGGGGCCGCGCAAGGCAGAGCTCGCGAGCGCGGTTTCTGTCCTCCGTGGGCTCCGCCCTCCGTGGGTTCTGCCCTCCGGGTCTCGTCCCTCGCTGGCTTTTTTAAGGGGAAGCCTCGGGGCTTGGAGGAAAGCTCACGGGCTGTGAGTTAGACCTAGGTTTCTAATCATGGCTCTCCTCCTTACTTGTGCCTCAGTTTCCTTCTCTGTAAGAATTAGATGTTATCTGTGAGCCCCTTATAATTGAGTCACCGCCAGGCGTGGTGGTTTCACGCCTCTAATCCTGGGGAGGCTGAGCTGGGAGGATTGCTTGAGGCCAGGAGTTGTAGACCTGCGGGGCAACAAAGCGAGACCCCTTCTCTAAATAAGTAAATAGCTGAATAAATAAATGTATGAGTGAATATAATTGAGTCTCAGATAGTAACTGCTCAATAAATTTAGCTCTTATTGTTTCTTCATTTAACACATTCATTCCTTTTTATTTATTAAACAGGAACTGGTTTGGATCCTGGGGATTCAGCAGTAAACAAAAGTCCTTGCCTTCATGGAGATTCCATTCTGATGGGAAGAGACAAAAATAAATAAGGAAAATACGTGGTATGTTAAATGGTGGTGAGTGCCAAGGAGAAAAAGAGGAGAGTGGTTTCAGTCTGAAATGGGATGTTCAAGAAAGAGCTTTTGATATAATCATATATCTCAAGAAATTAGAAAAAAGGTTAAACAAAACTAATGGGATGAAGGAAATGTTTAAAAAAGAGAAAGCAAACTTCGCTAGAGAGGCTTCACAGAGGCTGTGGTGGCTGGTGCCTGTAATCCCATCACTTTGGGAGGTGAAGGCTGGAGGACTGCTGGAGGGCAGGAGTTGGAGACCAGCCTGCCCAACATATTGAGTCCTCATCTCTATAGGCTGGAGTTCAATGGCACAAACTCAGCTCACTGCAACCTCCATCTCCCAGGTTCAAGCAATTCTCCTTCCTGCCTCAGCATCCCAAGTAGCTGGGATTATAGGCATGTGCCACCATGCCCGGCTAATTTTTGTATTTTTAGTAGAGATGGGGTTTCACCATGTTGTCCAGGCTGATATCAAACTCCTCACCTCAAGTGATCTGCCTGCCTCGGTCTTCCAAAGTGCTAGGATTACAGGCGTGAGCTACCGCGCCCAGCCTAAAAGATATTTTTTAAGAAAAGAGTCTCGACAAACTAACATTAGCTCTTTGAAAAGACTAATACATTCGATAAACTCTGGAAAGATTGATCGAAAAGAAAAGAAGAGCCCAGCTTGGTGGTGCACACCTGCAGTCCTAGCTACTTGGGAGGATGAGATGGGAGGTTTGCTTGAGCCCAGGAGCTCAAGGCTGCAGTGAGCTATAATCGGGCCACTGTGCTCCAGTCTGAGCAATGGAGCAAAGAAAATCAAAATAAACTGATACCAGTAGCATCACTAACCAATATGTAGGGGCATCACTACAAATACCACAGACATTAAAAAGATCGTTAAGGGGATATTCTGAACAACTCTAGGCCAATAAATGTGAAAATTCAACCAATTTTTTTTTTTTTTAAAACAGAGTCTCGCTCATTTGCCCAGGCTGGAGTGCAGTGGCACAGTCTCAGCTCACTGCAACCTCTGCTTCCCAGATTCAAGCAGTTCTCCTGCCTCAGCCTCCTGAATAGCTGGGACTACAGGCACCTGCCACCATGCCTGGCTAATTTTTGTATTTTTAGTAGAGATGGAGTTTCACCATACTGGCCAGGCTGATCTCGAACTCCTGACCTTGTGATCTGCCCACCTCGGCCTCCCAAAGTACTGGCAGGCATAAGCCACCGTGCCTGGCCAAATTCTACCAAATTTTTAAGAAATAGGCCAGTCATAGTGGCTCGCGCCTGTAATCTAGCACTTTAGGAGGCTGAGGCAGGAGAACATTTGAGGCCAGGAGTTTGAGACCAACCTGACCAACATGACAAAACCTTGTCTGTATTAAAAATACAAAAATTATCCGGGTGTGGTGTTGCACGCCTGTAATCCCAGCTACTTGGGAGGCTGAGGCACAAGAATTGCTTGAACCTGGGAGGCGGATGTTGCAGTGGGCCGAGATCGTGCAATTGCACTCCAGCCTGGTTGACAGAGTGAGACTCTGTCTCAATAATAATAATAATTTTAAAAAGAAAGAAATAACACCCATCTTATACAGATGCTTCCAAATAATGAAAAAAGAAGAGCATTTACCAACACATTTTAGGAGATAAGCATGACCTTGACACCAAATCCTGACAAGGATATTTCAAGAAAAGTCAAAATTAAAGATCAATTCCTCTTATAAACATACATGCAAAAGTTCCAAACAAAACATCAGTAAATTGAATGTACATCCTGTTGTATTCAGCAGTATATAAATAGGATAATAAATCACAGCCAAGTTAGGTTTATTCTAGGCATGCAAGGTTAGTTTAACATCAAGCCTGTAATAGCGTTTTGGGAGGCCAAGGTGGACAGAACACTTAAGCCCAGGAGTTCGAGATCAGCCTGGGCAATATAATGAGACCTGATTTCTGCAAAAAATTAAAAAATTAGCTGGGTGTGGTGGCACAGTCCTATAGTCTCAGGTACTAGGGAGACTGAGGTGGGAGGATTGGTTGAGGCTACAGTGAGCTGTGGTCATGCCACTGCATTCCAGCCTAGGTGACAAAGCAAGACCTTTTCTCAAAATTAAAAAATGTTAAAAGAAAAAGTAGAGAAAAAATAATAAAGATTTAAAAAATAAATAAAAGAGAAAAAATAAATCATACAGTAATCTAGGCTGGAGTGCAGTGGCGAGATCTTGGCTCATTGCAACCTCCGCTCCCGGATTCACGCCATTCTCCTGCCTCAGCTTCCCGAGTAGCTGGGAAGGCGCCCACCACCATGCCTGGCTAACTTTTTTTGTATTTTTAGTAGAGACGGGGTTTCACCGTGTTAGCCAGGATGGTCTCGATTTCCTGACCTCGTGATCTGCCCGCCTCGGCCTCCCAAAGTGCTGGGATTACAGGTGTGAGCCACCGCGTCTGGCTGTATGCTCTCTTAGTTATTTTTAAATACACAAGTAAATTATTATTGACTATAGTCACCCTGTTGTGCTAGCAAATACTAGGTCTTATTCATTCTTTCTATTACTTTTGTATTCATTAACCATCCCCACCTCCCTCTTCACCATTCCCTGCCCCTGACCAACTACCCAGCCCAGCCGCTGATAACCAATCTTCTACTCTCTATCTCCATAAAGTGAATTGTTTTGATTTTTAGATCCCACAAGTAAGTGAGAACACGTGACGTTTGTCTTTCTGTGCCTGGCTTACTTCACTTAACATAATGACTTCCAGTTCCATTCATGTTATTACAAATGACAGGATTTCACTCTTTTGCATGGCTGAATAGTACTCCATTGTGAATATGTACCACACTTTCTTTATCCATTCATCTGGTGACGGACACTTAGGTGACTTCTAAACGTTGGCTATTGTAAACAGTGCTGCAATAAACATGGGAGTGTAGGTATCTCTTCAATATATTGATTTCCTTTCCTTTGAGTATATACCCAGCAGTGGGCTTGCTGGCTCATATGGTAACTCTATTTTTAGTTTTTTGAGGAACCTCCAAACTGTTCTCCCTAATGCTTGTACTAATTTGCATCCCCACCAACAGTGTTTGAGGGTTCTGTTTTCTCTATATCCTCACCAGTGTTTGTTATTGCCTGTCTTTTGGATATAAACTATTTTAACTGGGATGAGATTGTAGGGTTTTGTTGTTGTTGTTGTTTGTTTGTTTGTTTTGAAACAGAGTCTTGCTCTTGCCCAGGCTGGAGTGCAGTGGCGCAATCTCAGCTCACTCCAACCTCCGCCTCCCAGGTTCAAGCGATTCTCATGCCTCAGCCTCCCGAGTAGCTGGGACTATAGGCACGTGCTACCACACCCAGCTAATTTTTATGTTTTTTTAGTAGAGACAGGGTTTCACCATGTTGGCCAGGATGGTCTCCATCTCTTGACCTCGTGATTCACCTGCCTCGGCCTACCAAAGTGCTGAGATTACAGGCGTCAGCCACCACGCCCAGCCGAGATTGTAGTTTTGATTTTCATTTCTCTGATGATCGATGATGTTGAGTACCTTTTCATATACCTGTTTGCCATTTGTATGTTTTCTTTTGAGAAATGTCTATTAAAATATTTTGCTGATTTATTTATTGGATTATTAGAGTTTTTTTCCTGTAGACTTCTTTGAGCTCCTTATATATTCTGGCTAACAATCACTTGTCAGATGGATAGCTAGCAAATATTTCCTCCCATTCTGCGGGTTGTCTCTTCACTTTGTTGATTGTTTCCTCTGCTGTGCAGAAGCTTTTTAATTTGATGTGATCCGATTTGTCCATTTTTGCTTTGGTTGCCTGTGCTTGTGGGGTATTAATCAAGAAATTTTTGCCCAGACCAATGTCCTGGAGAATTTCCCCAATGTTTTCTTTTAGTAGTTTCATAGTTTGAGGTCTTAGATTTAAGTCTTTAATCCATTTCAATTTGTTTTTTGTATGTGGTGAGATATAAGGGTCTAGTTTTGTTATTTTGCTTATGGATATTTCATTTTCCCAGCACCATTTATTGAAGAGACTATTTTCCTCAGTGTATGTTCTGGGCCCCTTTGTCAAAAATTAGTTTACTGTAAGTGTGTGGATTTGTTTCTGTGTTCTCTATTCTGCTCTGTTGGGCTATGTGTCTGTTTTTATGCTAATAGCATACTATTTTGATTACTATAGCTCTGTAGTATAATTTGAAGTCAGTTAATGTGATACCTCCAGGTTTGTTCTTTTTACGTAGGATAGCTTTGGCATTCTGGGTCTTTTGTGGTTCCATATAAATATTAGGGCAGTTATTTGCATTTCTGTGAAGAATGTCATCGGCATTTTGATAGGGATTGCATTGAATCTGTAGATTGCTTTGGGTAGTATGGACATTTTAACAATATTGATTATTCCAATCCATGAACATAGAATATCTCTCCATTTTTTGGCATCCTCTTCAATTCCTTTCATCAGTGTTTTGTAGTTTACCTTATAGAGATCTTTTACTTCTTTGGTTAATTCCTAGGTATTTAATTTTCTTTGGCTATTGTAAATGGGATTAGTTTTTTGATTTCTTTTTCAGATTGTTAACTGTTCACACCAATTATTTCTGAAAACCAATAAATGACTTACAGTATTAGGCTGATTCGATGCATGCTCTGTGTTATATTAATATCATTTTGTAAGCAGTTTTTTTTTTTTTTTGAGACGGAGTCTCACTCTGTCACCCATGCTAGAGTGCAGTGGCACAATCTCAGCTTGCCGCAACCTCTGCCTCCTGAGTTCCAATGATTCTTCTGCCTCAGCCTCCCAAGTAGCTGGGATTACAGGTTTGTGCCACCATGCCCAGTTAATTGTTATATTTTTAGTAGAGATGGGGTTTCCCCATGTTGGCCAGGCTGGCCTTGAACTCCCGACCTCAAGTGATCCTCCCGCCTCGGCCTCCCACGGTGCTGGGATTACAGGTGTGAGCCACCATACCCAGCCAGCAGTTTTACTATATAGATAAATATAGTTTGGTTCATTTGGAAAATAGAAGATAATATATTTAAAATTTTTGATTTATACAGAAACTTATATATGACTATGCATTCCTCTACCAGTTGTTAAATATGGGTATTTTGAATATTCTGTCTGGGACCATGGTTAGGTATTTTGATCTAATTCTAAGTCAGTGGAGAAGTCATTGAAGGATTTTGAACAGAGGAATGATGCAGTCTGATTTACGCCTTGAAGTCTTACTCAGGCTGACTATAAAGGATAAGGGCACAACGGAGATGCCTAACTGGGAGGCTGTACCAGGAATCCAGCCTAAAGATGTATGTGGTACCTGGTGTAGGGCACTAGAGAAGGGCAATGAGAAACAGGTGTGTTTTGAAGGTGGAGCCAACAATGGACTGGATGTAGTTGTGAGCAAAAGAGAGGAATCAAGGATGCCATATTGTAGTGAGTGGAGGAGACCACGAGATGATTGTGAGCAGATGTTGGGGTGAAAACTCAAGATCTGGGAAAAAATTTGACATGTCTATTGGAAATACAAGAGAAAATATTGAGGAGGAAGTCAACACATGAGTTTGGAATTCCAAGGAGATGATCTGGCTGGAGATATGAATTTGGAAGTCATCAGTGTCTACGGGGGCTATAAAGCCATGGACGAAGTGAAGACACCTAGGAAATGAGGGTAGATGGCAGGTGGGAGAGGAGAGCCCAGGGCTAAGTCACAGGACACCATAGCATTAGAAGTCAGGGACAGCAGAAGCATCCAGCAAAGATGATGGAGAAAGAGGAGAACCAGAGGAGTGTGGTGACTGTAAGCCACATGAAGCAAGTTTCAAGAAGAAAGAAATGTCAAATGCTATTAAGAGTTTGAGTGAGTTCAGCATAGGACTTAGCAAGATACACAGCATTGACACGGTGATTTCAGGAAAGTGATAAGGATGAAAGTTTAATTGGAGCAGGTTTAAGGCAGAATGGGAGGAGGGAAAGGGGACACAAGTGGTGACAACTCCCTGAAATGGGGAGCAGAGACTTGGGCAAGAGCTGAAAGGAGTTGAAGGGTATATGAACGACTGCAGCATTTTGTATGCTAATGGAAATCAAGCGTGGGTTACATAGGAGAGAGGCAGAATTACAGGAATGAGGCCTTGAGTGGTAAGAGGGACAGATCTGGCTCTGATGAGACCACCCCAGGGGCTGCATTATTTTTATGTGACCAGGTCACAGGAATTCAAGGAATGTGGCCACAACTCAACTAGGCTGCTGCCCTGATATTCAGGGTGTGGCCACATTGGAACTGGTCCCACTGCCTCCTCCTCACCCCCTGATACTGCCAACATCCCAGGGCTTAGAACTCAGAACAAGTCAGCCAAAAGTTTAGCTAAAGAGGTGTGGCAATCGCTAAATACTACCTTGAGGCAACAGAGGAGGGTCTCTGGACTCAAGAGAGTAGATTTAAGTCCTGGCCCTGCTACTTCCCTGCTAGCTATATGGCCTGGATGAATCACTTCAATGAGTCTCAGTTTTCTCATCTGCAATCTGGGAGTGATAACTTTATCAGACCACCTTATGGGGCTTGAAGGCACGAATGGGATGATGGATATACAAGGACTTTGTCAAAACTTTGCACACGGAAAAGTGAGGTATGAATACCATAAATTGTCATTAAGCTTATTTTACCATATCGTCCCCCATTCATCCCACAGCTTTGTGGAGGAGGCATTTCTGAAGACAAATTCCTGTGCCACTCCATTGTGGGCTGAATTTTCACTAGACTTTAAGTTTTTGAAAGCTAAAGAGCATCTCTTGGCTCATTGCAAGGGCCTCACAATTTCCTCACTGACATAAGTGTGTATCACATCAAGATCATCAGTCAAAAGGGAGGGGTAGACATATGATTATCTTCAAAGCTTTCTGGGAGCCTATTAAATGCTAATCACAAGGCACAGGGATGATCCAGAAGGCAGACATCATCCTTGCTGCTTCTCATCCACCCTCCACGTTCCTGCTGGAGAGAAGAGAGTATCCAGCACTTGCCCTCTGAATGGATCCTCCAGGCGCTCCAAGGCCTGCTGGTAGCCTGGTCTGCCCATAACTAAAACTGCAACCACCTGCAGTTTGCATAGCCCTGAGGAAGGCTAAGGAGTGGGTATTTGCTAGGCACAGACTCTGTCAGGCATTGTACCAGGCCCATTACCCAAATGATCTCTTAACTGTTGTCATTAAACAGTAAAGAAAACTGAGGCTTAGGAAGTGTAATCAGGTCACCCAACCAGCAAGAGGCCAAGAGGGAACTTAACTCCATTCTGCCTGTTCCAAAGAGCCTACTTTTTCTGCTAACAGACCAAGTGCTTAATAAAGGTTTCTTTAGTGAATGAATGGATGAATGAATAAAGTACTCTGGATGCAAAATCACTTTGTCATAGGAGCTCAATAGCCAGAAGGCACAGCCCCAGTTAAACAGAAGCAAAACAACCTTCTAAGAGTGTGGCTTAAATAACTCAAGAGTTTCCCAAACTCATGCGCGATAAGATCTCAGGCAAGTTGCAGAACCTGTTGGGGACTGGTTTATCCATTTATAGGCTTGGGGCAAACCGGTCTTGCTCCTTCGTCCCTTCCAGGAAGCAGGGTAACAGAGCCACAGAAGTTCTGTTTCTGGCCACGAGCGTTAAGATCTTGGAAAGGTGACTTCTGGCTTGTGACTATCCCATGGCCAGGACTGGCTACCTAATTTGTGGGAACCAACACAAGATGAAAATATGTAGCCCGCTGCTCAAAAATTAGTAAGAATTTCAAGACAGTGAGAGGGAAAGATTAAACCAAGCACGAGGCCCTCCTGAATACGAGGTCCTGGGACTCTGTAGCCTTTACAAAACCCATGGAGCCAGCCCTGCTCAAGGATTCATTGATTCTGGAGAAAGGTAGAAGAAATCCAGAAAAGGAGGCTGGCGGCACATTTTGGGAGCACCAAAAATATGACAAACAAATAAAATACCCATGGAGACCAGGTCTGGTTTCTTGAAACATGCAATTTCAGAATAGAAAGAATTCCTGAAATTTGGCTGGGTGCAGTGGCTCTTGCCTATAATCCCAACAATTTGGTAGGCTGAGATGGGAAGATTGCTTGAGCCAGGAGTTCAAGACCAGCCTGGAAAGCATAGTGAGACCCCCTCCCCTATCTCTAAAAAATAAAATAAAATAAAATAAAATTTATCGGCCAGGCCTGGTGGCTCACACCTGTAATCCCAGCGCTTTGGGAAGCTGAGGCAGGTGGATAACTTGAGGCTAGGAGTTGGAGACCAGCCTGGCCAACATGGCAAAACCCCATCTCTACTAAAAACACAAAAATTAGCCAGGTGTGGTGGTGGGCACCTGTAGTCCCAGCTACTCAGTAGGCTGAGGCAGGAGAATTGCTTGAACCTGGGGGTGGAGGTTGCAGTGAGATGAGATCTTGCCATTGCACTCCAGCCTGGGCGACAGAGTGAGACTCCGTGTCAAAAAATAACAATAATAAAATAAAATAAAATTTATCTATAGACATACCTCGTTGTATTGTGCTTCACTTTATTGAACTTCAGAGATACTACATTAAAAAAAAACAAAACTCGAAGGTTTGCGGCGACCGTGCTGAGCAGGTTGCAGGTTTTCCAGCGCCGCGTTCCTGATAACACGTGCTCGCTCCGTGTCTGTGTCACATGTTAGTAATTCTCACACTATTTCAACCATTTCCATTGTTATTATATCTGTTATGGTGATCAGTGATCTTTGATGTCACTGCTGTAACTTTTGAGGGTGCCACAAACCCCACCCATGTAAGATGGCAAACTTCATGGGTAAATGTGATGCATGTTCTGACGGCTCCACCAGCCGGCCATTCCCTTGTCTCTCTCCCTCTCCTCAGGCCTCCCTATCTCTTGAGATACAAGAATATTGAAATTAAGCCAATTAATAACCCTACAATGGCCTCTAAGTGTTCAAGTGAAAGGAAGAGTTACAGGTCTCTCATTTTAAATAAAAATCTAGAGCTGAAGCCACCTCCAGAACATAGAAATCTCACGCCTGTAATCCCAGCACTTTGGGAGACGGAGGTGGGTGGATCTCAAGGTCAGGAGTTTGAGACCAGCCTGGCCAACATGGTGAAACCCTATCTCTAATAAAAATACAAAAATTAGCTGCACGTGGTGGCACAAACCTGTAATCCCAGCTACTTGGGAGGCTGAGGCAGGAGAATTGCTTGAATCCGGGAGGCAGAGGTTGCATTGAGCTGAGATTGCACCACTGCACTCCAGCCTGGGCAACGAAGCAAGACCCCGCCTCAGGAAAAAAAAATTAAATTAAAAAATAAAATAAAAAGCTAGAAATGATCAAGCTTAGTGAGAAGGGCATGTTGAAAGCTGAGCTAACCCAAAAGCTAGCCCTCTTGCATCAAACACAGAAGTTATGAATGCAAAGAGAAAGTTCTTGAAGGAAATTGAAAGTGCTACTTCAGTGAATACACAAATTTTAAGAAAACAAAACAGTTTTATTGCTGATGTGGAGAAAACTTTTGGTGGTCTGGATAGAAGATCGGAGCAGCCATAACATTCCCTTAAACTAAAGTCTCATCAAGAGCAGGGCTTTAACTTTCAGTTTTATGAAGGCTGAGAGAGGTGAGGAAGCTGCAGAAGAAAAGCCTGAAGCTAGCAGAGGTTGGTTTATGAGGTTGAAAGAAAGAAGTCACCTCCAGAACATAAAGTATAAGGAGAAGCAGCAAGTGGAGAAGCTGCAGCAAGTCGTCTAGAAGATCCAGCTAAGTTCATTGATGAAGGTGGCTACATGAAACAATAGTTTTTCTATGTTCGCCAGGCATGGTGGCGCACGCCTGTAATCCCAGCACTTTGGGAGGTCAAGGCAGGTGGATCACTTGAGGTCAGGAGTTTGAGACGAGCCTGGCCAACAGGGTGAAACCTCATCTCTACCACACACACACACAGAATTAGCTGGGCATGGTGGTGAGTACCTATAGTCCCAGCTACTTGGGAGGCTGAGGTGGGAGAATCGCTCGAACCTGGGAGGTGGAGTTTGCAGTGAGCCGAGATCACACCACTGCACTCCAGCCAGGCGACAGAGTGAGACCTGTCTCAAAAACAAAAACAAAACGACAACAGATTTTCTATGTAGATGAAACAGCCTTATATTGGAAGAAGATGCCATCTCTGACTCTCATAGCTAAAGAGAAGTCAATGTCTGGTTTTAAAGCTTCAGTGGACAGACTGTCTTTCTTGTTATAGGCTAAGACAAGCTGGTGACTTTAAGTTGAAGCCAATGTTCATTTGCTATTTTGAAAACCCCAGGGTCCTTAAGAATTAGGCTTAATCTGTTCTGCCCGGGCTCTCTAAATGGAACGACCAGACCTGGATGACAGCACCTTTGTTTATGCCATGATTTACTGAATATTTAAGGCCTATTGTTGAGATCTACTGCTCAGGAAAAAAAAAAAAAAAAAAGATGTCTTTCAAACAATAACTGCTCATTGACAATGCAGCACCTGGTGACCTGAGAGCTCTGATGGAGATGTACAAGATTAGTGCTGTTTTCCTACCTATTAATACAACATCCATTCTGCAGCCCATGGATCAAAGAGAAATTTCAAATTTCAAGTCTTATTATTTAAGAAATTCACTCTGTAAAGCTATAGCTGCCATAGATAGTGATTCCTCTGATGGGTCTGGGCAAAGAAAATGGAAAACTTTCTGGAAGGGTGTCACCATTCTAAATGCCATTAAGAACATTTGTGATTCATGGGAGGAGGACAAAATATCCATTTTAACAGGAGTTTGGAAGAAGCTGATTCCTCCTCCCATGGATGACTTTGAGGGGTTCAAGCCTCAGTGACTCAGTGGAGGAAGTAACTGCAGATGGGATGGCAACAGCAAGAGAACTAGAATTAGAAGTGGAGCCTGCAGATGTGACTGATTTGCTGCAATCTCATGGTAAATGGATGAGGAGTTGCTTCTTATGGATAAGCAGAGAAAGTGGTTTCTTGAGATGGAGCCTGCTCCTAGTGAAGATGCCATGAACATTGTTGAAATGACAAAAAAGGATTTGGAATATTCCGTAAACTTAGTTGATAAAGCAGTGGCAGGGCTTGAGAGGAGTGACTCCAAATTCGAAAGCAGTTCTACTGTGGGTAAAATGCTACCAAACGGCATGGCATACTACAGGGAAATCTTCCATGAAAGGAAGCACCAATCGATGCAGCAAGCTTCATTGTTGTCCTATTTTATGACATTGTGCCACAGCCTCTGCAACCTTCAGCAGCCACCACCCTGACCACTCGGCAGCCGTCAAAATTGAGGCAAGACCCTCCACCAGCAAAAGGATTGGAGCCTGCTGGTTGGATCGTTGATTGGATCGTTGGCATTTTTTAGTAGTACAGTGTTTTAAAATTAAGATACGTATTTTTTAGACATAATGCTATTGCACAAATAATAGATGATAGCATAATGTAAAGATAATTTTTATATGTACTGAGAAATCAAAATATTTGTGTGACTCGCATTTATTGCATTATTTATTTTATTGTGGTGGTCTGGAAAGGAACCCGCAGTATCTCTGAAGTGTGTCTGCGGCACTATTCTTCCATTTTATAGACGAGGAAATCGAGACCCAGACTGAAGCAGTGACTTAGGAGCAGGAGGGGAGTCCTGGAGAAGCCAACCCTCTCTGAATCCCATTCAAATTCCTTATGATGGAAACAGGGCAGGCCAGGTTGGATAGATGCATTATTTCTTTTTTTCTTCCCACCCCCACTAAAATAGCAGTAAAATAAGGAGGATTATGTCCACAAGGACCATAACAATGGAAGAGGAGGCATGGTCATTGTAGAGGAGTTTGCAGTGGGGGCAGGTGCGGTAGGAGAAACCCCGGATTGAAAATGGGAATTGAGTGGAAATCTGAATGCTGCCCCATCTACCTTTCTTTTTTTTCTTTTCTTTTTTTTTTTTTTTGAGACGGAGTCTTGCTGTGTCTCCTGGGCTGGAGTGCAGTGGCCGGATCTCAGCTCACTGCAAGCTCCGCCTCCCGGGTTCACGCCATTCTCCTGCCTCAGCCTCCCAAGTAGCTGGGACTACCGGCGCCCGCCACCTCGCCCGGCTAGTTTTTTGTATTTTTAGTAGAGACGGGGTTTCACCGTGTTAGCCAGGATGGTCTCGATCTCCTGACCTCGTGATCCGCCCGTCTCGGCCTCCCAAAGTGCTGGGATTACAGGCTTGAGCCACCGCGCCCGGCCTCCCATCTACCTTTCTAGAATCCCCGTAGCAAGTTTTACATCCCCCCAGGCAGGAAGTCACTCTTCTCTGAAGTAGATGGCAGACACTGCCATTTGGGATTCTTCACAATGACAAGCCTGTTTGAAGCTCCTTCTTCCTATGAGGCTAAAGCCCACTAGGGCCCAAAATTGGCCACGTGCAAAGAGCTTCTAGGCTCAAGTTAAAAATGAGAGCAGATGGCTGAGCGCCTGCAGATACCCAGGAAGAGCTTCTGACTTGAAAGACAGAAAACACGGCCCGGCGCGGTGGCTCAAGCCTGTAATCCCAGCACTTTGGGAGGCCGAGACGGGTGGATCACAAGGTCAGGAGATCGAGACCACGCTGGCTAATACGGTGAGACCCTCCCCCGCCCCACCGTCTCTACTAAAGAATACAAAAAACTAGCCGGGCGATTTGGCGGGCGCCTGTAGTCCCAGCTACTTGGGAGGTGGAGGCAGGAGAATGGCGTAAACCTGGGAGGCAGAGCTTGCAGTGAGCTGAGATCCGGCCACCGCACTCCAGCCTGGGCAACAGAGCCAGACTCCGTCTCAAAAAAAAAAAAAAAAAAAGAAAACACAACAAACAGAAGAATAGGGAAAATAACCAGGAGAAACCGGAAACGACTTCAAACTAATAATTTCCACAAAACGGGTAGAGATGATATCATATCCATGAAACAAGAACCAGAAAGCTTAAAAAAAATCCTAAAAACAAGGGAAATTTCTACACAGTTAAAGATATGAGAACCAAAATTAAAACTTAGTGTAAAAAATTAATCCAGAGAAACTTCCAGAAGACAGAGCAAAAAGACCAAAAGATGAAAAATAGCAGCGAAGAGATAAAGTAAAGCAAGAGGGTAAGTCTGGGAAGTTGAAAGCCAACAACTAAAAAGCTAGAAGGAGAGCAAAGGAAATTTCCCAGAACTAAAGCATGATTTTCCAGATCAAAAGGGTTAGCACAGGGAATGAAAAAGATCCAGTGTCAGGTACACCACTGGGAAATTTTAAAATATCCAAGATACAGAAAAGAGGCTATAAATTTGCAGAGATAAAAGAAGAAAATCTGAAGTCAACAGGCCTCTCAACAACCCTGGAATCCAGTAGATAAGGGACCAATTCCTTCAATATTCTAATTTACATCCTACACTTTTATATTCAGCCAAGCCATCAGTCCAATCAGGTAGCATAAAGTATTTTCAGACGTGCAGTAATTGAAATAATCTACTTCTCTTGTTCCCTTACTAGTGACTTACTGGAGGTAATGATCCAACAAAACAAGGGAGTAACTGGCCGGGTGTGGTGGCTCACGCCTGTAATCACAGCACTTTGGGAGGCTGAAGTGGGCAGATCATGAGGTCAAGAGATGGAGATCATCCTGGCCAACATGGTGAAACCCCATCTCTACTGAAAATACAAAAAAATTAGCTGGGCATGGTGGCGCGTGCCTGTAGTCCCAGCTACTCGGGAGGCTGAGGCAGGAGAATCGCTTGAACCTAGGAGGTGGAGGGTGCAGTGAGCCGAGATCGTGCCTCTGTACTCCAGTCTGGTGACAGAGCAAGACTCCATCTCAAACAAACAAACAAACAAAACAAAAAACAAGGGAGTGACCAAGAAAAGAACACATGGAACACGATATCAGGAAGCAAGGGATCCAAAATATACAAGGCAACGTGAACCCTCAGGATGATGGGGACTAGAAACCAGGATGACATCCACCCAGCATCCAGTCTCAACATAATACATGGAAGGAAGGCTGACTCTGAGAAAGAGGTCTCCAGGAATTAGAGGAATATGCATGTTTGAGATTATGGAGAACATTACTGATGGAGTTGAGGCTGACTTGTTGGGGCATTAGGAAAAATTAGTGGTGGGTGTGTAGAAAATCAGACAAATGAAAAAAAGGTGGGGAATGAACAACTCTAGTAAAAATGAAGGACTGAATAAAAAAGGTGTCATGGGCATTAAGTTACTGGTTTTCTAGTGAATGACATTTGCACAATCATAATAAAGTATATCCTAACTACTGGTATAACTAACACTGTTTTATAACTATATTGGGGTGGTGCTGCAGAGGAAGTGGGGAGATATGGGAGATCGGAGACCTTATTCATCATTGTGAGAACTCAATCATAGTGTCTCAAAATGTACGCTAATATGCGAAGGAATAGGGATAACTCCAGCCCCATGACTTTAACTGCCGTCTATAGGACTTACAAGTTTGAGATGGTGAGGGGAAAAAGTTCCCACTTATTTTTTCTCTGAAAAATTACCCCATAATAAGAAAAGTAACTAAACAGAAACACAAACTCTATCCTTGAAACAGCAGACGTGGCAGTCCTGAACCATTAAATGTGAAGCTACTAAGTGGCTAGAGGAATGACAAAAAAGTAGACAAGAGGAATTCAAATGTCAGCAGAAGTAGAATTTATACACAACAACATTGACCAATGTTAAGTGTACAATGATGGGTTTTGACATCTGTATACAGCAGTGCAACCAGTACCAAAAATGTAATTTTAAATTCTATCCCCAAATCCCCTAACTGCTAGCAATTACTGATCTGCTATCACTATAGGTTTGCCTTTTCTAGAACTTCATATAGGGGTACATACAGGGAGTTGTCTTTTTTGCCTTAGTAATGCTTTGCAATTCATCTATTTTGCTGCGTGTACCAGCTCATACCTATTAATTGCTGAGTAGTATTCCATTTAGTAATCTTTTCTTTACCTATTTACCAACTGATGGACATTTGGATCACTTCCAGTGGCTACTCTGAACAAAGCTGCTGTGAAAACTCAGGCACAAATCTTTGTGTAGACATGTTTTCACTACACTTGAGAAAATATTTAAGAATAGAATTTCTAAGTCATACCGTAAGTGAATAGTTAAGTTTATAAGTGAATGCTAAACTTCTCTCCTTTCCTCTCCTCTCCTCTCCTCTCCCCTCCTCTCCTCCCCTCCCCTCCCCTCTCCCTTCCCCTCCCCTCTCCCTTCCCCTCCCCTCCCCTCCGCTCCTTTCCTTTCTTTTCTTTTTCTTTTTTTTTCTTACTTTTCTTTTTTTTCTTTCTTTTTTTTTTTTTGAGACAGGGTCTCACTCTGTCCACCCAGGATGGAGTGCAGTGGTGCAATCACGGCTCATTGCAGCCTAGACCTCCTGGCTTCAAGCAATCCTCCCACCTCAGCCTCCTGAGTAGCTAAGACTACAGGCATGTGCCACCATGCCCAGCTAATTTTTTATTTTAATTTCTTTCTTTTTTTTTTTTTGTAGAGACAGGGTCTCCCTATATTGCCTATGCTGGTCTTGAACTCCTGGGCTCAAGCGATCCTCCTGCCTCAGCCTCCCAAATGCTGAGATTATAGGCATGAGCCCTTGTGCCAGCCTAGGCTAAACTGTTTTCTAAAATGATTGTACAGTTTTCTTCAGCAGTGTATGAGAGTTCAAGTTGTTTCATTCTAATGCTTGGCATTATCAATCTTTTACATTTTATCCATTTCAGTGTGTATGTAGTGGTATCTCCTTTTGGTTTAAATTTACATTTCCTTAATGACTAATGATGTTCAGCATTTTTTTCATGTGCTTATTTGACATCTGTGGGTTTTTTGATAAAATGTCTGCTCAAATCTTCTACACAGTTTTAATTGTCTTTTATCATTACTGCGTTGTGAGAATTTTTTTTTTTTTTTTTTTTTTTTTTTTTTTGAGACAGTCTCACTTTGTTGCCTAGGCTGGAGTGCAGTGGTGTGATCTTGGCTCACTACAACCTCTGCCTCCTGGGTTCAAGTGATTCTCCCGCCTCAGCCTCTCAAGTAGCTGGGACTACAGGCATGCACCACCACACCCAGCTAATTTTTGTATTTTTAGTAGAGACGGGGTTTCACCATGTTGGCCAGGCTGGTCTCAAACTCCTGACCTCAAGTGATACGCCTGCCTCAGCCTCCCAAAGTGCTGGGATTACGGGTGTGAGCCACTGTGCCTGGCCATGAGAATTCTTCATATATTCTGGTACGAGTCATGTATATAGTCTGGTACAAGCCAATGAGACTCGCCTTTTCATTTTCCTAATGGTGCTTTCAAAGAGCAGACATTTCAATTTTAGTTGAAGTCCAAATTTGATGTAGTTTTGTATTCTTTTGTAGTTTTTGCTTTTTGTGCCCTATTTTTAAAATATTTGCCTTGCCCGGAATCACTAACATTTTCTTCTGTTTTTCTTTTAAAGAAGGTTTATAATTTTACCTCTTACATACAGTTTATGATCTGCTTCAAGTTAATTTCTGAAGTGGTGTGAGGTAAGGTTAAGATTCATTTTTGTACACGGAGTCAACCAATTATTTCATTATCTTTTATTGAAAAGATTGTCCTTCCCCTCATTTGATTGTCTTGACACCTTTGCTGAAAATCAATTGACCATATGTGTAGGTCTATTTCTGAACTTTCTATTCTGTTTTATTGATCTATATGTCAAAGTTACTTGAATACCTAACTATCTTGATTACTATTAGCTTCATAGTAAGTTTTGAAACCAGAGAGCATAAGTCTTCCAATTTTGTTCCTCTTCACAATTGTTTTGGCTATTTGATGTGTAAAAAAAAATTTTTTTTTTTTGAGACGGAGTCTTGCTCTGTCACCCAGGCTGGAGTGCAGTGGCGTGATCTCGGCTCACTGCAAGCTCTGCCTCCCGGGTTCACACCATTCTCCTGCCTCAGCCTCCCAAGTAGCTGGAACTACAGGCGTCCACCACCACACCCGGCTAATTTTTTGATATTTTTAGTAGAGACGGGGTTTCACCTTGTTAGCCAGGATGTTCTCGATCTCCTGACCTTGTGATCCGCCCGCCTTGGCCTCTCAAAGTGCTGGGATTACAGGTGTGAGCCATCGAGTCTGGCCTCCTCTATGCATAAAAATTTTTAAATTGCTTATTACATTTCTTTCTTTCTTTTATTAAAATTGAGATGGGATCTTGCTACATTGGCCAGGCTGGTCCCAAACCTCTGGGCTCAAGCAACCTTCCATCTTGGCCTCTTAAAGTTGCTGGGATTACAAGTGTGAGCCACCACACCTGGTCTGCTTATTAAATTTTTTTTTAAAGACCTGCTATGATTTTGAATATTATTGTATTGAATCTAGAGAATCAATTTTAGGGAGAACTGGCATTTAAAGAATATTGAGTCTTTCAATCCATGAGTGTGGTATATCTTACCATTTACACTCACCTTCCTTCATTTCTCTCAGTAATGTTTTATGGTTTTCAGAGTATACCTATGACACATATTTGTTAAATTTGTTCTTATTTCATAACTGTCTGTGTGTGTGTGTGTGTGTGTGTGTATGAGAGAGAGAGAGCAAGAGAGCGAGAGAGAAGTTCCTTTATGTTCTGAAAGTTGAGCAAAAGAAAATTGATTAATTAAGGATTGCGGTTAGCCGAATTCCAGTTAGGTAAGATTTTACCATGTTTGGTACTCACAATAATACCTTCGAATTATATCACACCCCATGTTCAAAAACCTTTAATGGGAAATAATCAATTTACAAAGGGACTAATTGGAAACAACTGAACGGGCTGATTAACTAAGCGATGCTCTATTCTTGCAGTGCAGTCATACAAATCACATTATGCAACAGTGATTTTCAGATGGAGTCAGGGTGTCTCACCGGGTCAGGCAGGCGTCACGGCTCCTGCTTCTGCTCTAATCCCAGGAGCTCTATTTTTACCCATTTTGGCTTTTGAGGTCCCTAGTAAAATGTTATTTCAAACAGAGCGCCAATGAAGAAAATTTTTAAAGATCATTATTGAAAAAGAATTTTTAATGACTGAGAAAGATGATAATAGAATTATAAACAGATTACAAAAGAATGTGTTTTATGTCCCTTTTGGGGGAAAAAAGAAGAAATATGTGTATAGAAAACAATCAGGGCTGGGTGCAGTGGCTCACACCTGTAATCCCAGCACTTTGGGAGGCCGAGGTGGGTGGATCACAAGGTCAGGAGTTCGAGACCAGCCTGGCCAATATGGTGAAACCTCATCTCTACTAAAAATACAAAAATTAGCCGGGCGTGGTGGTGGGTACCTATAATCCCAGCTACTCGGGAGGCTGAGGCAGGAGAATCACTTGAACCTGGGAGGCGGAGATTGCAGTGAAACAAGATCACGCCACTGCACTCCAGCCTGGGTGACACAGCAAGACTCCGTCTCAAATAAAAAATAAAAATTAAAAAAAAAAGAAGAAAAAGAAAAGAAAACAATCAGAAGGCTACACATGTATCAAAATATTTATAACAATTATTTCTGTGCAGTTGGCTTATGGATTATTTCTAGATGTTTGCCCTCATTTGTATTTTTCCAAATATGTATAATGTAGCATGTATTATTATTCTCTAAAGAAAACAGAATAAATTAAAATTCCTTAGTATGTTACTCAAACTCTCCATCATCTAACATAAAATGTCTTTCTAGACTTTCTAGACCTGAGTAGCTGAGTAGTTTGCTAAGCCTCAATTCATCAGGGTCACGAGTTCTGGCCTCAAAGAATTACTCACTGTTTCCTGAATACACCCTGTGTTCCCTGGTCCACACCTTTTCAAGGGCTGTGTTCTTAGTCCAGAATTCCCTAATCACGCACTACCACTTCCTATAGGAATTCAGCCATTCAAAATACATATAATAAGTTAAAGCAGTAAACAATATTCAAGTATACTACACAGAGAGTATAGCTTTAACCAGTTAAAGAAAAAAATGCAAAGAGAAAACTGGAAGGAGCACTGTAAATAATGTATAGTGGTGGCCCCTGCATACTGGGGTTATAAGGTTTCTGGTTATTTATTTGGCTTGGCAAATCACTTTACCCTCTGAGTTTTTGATTCCTTGCAGGATTAAATGAGAGAGCGTGAATGTGCTCTGTAAACTGTAAAGGGATGTTGGAATGTGAGCTGCACATTTGAAATGTGAGCTGTGTGAAGCTGTCCCCTTTGAGGCTGAGGCTCTGTCACCACACATTGTCTACGATGCCCCACTCAACAAATGGCTGCTGATTTAAATCTTACACCAATTCTGAAAATAGGGCAAAAATCCCTTTGCCTCCTGAAATGTTCACAGTAGACCTGGGATTTCACAAAGGTCTGTGTTCCAGAGGACCTAGGATTTTCATCAAGATTGGATTTTCCTCTGCTGTTCCCAGGACTTGTGGCCTTCATAAGCCATCCAGTCCCCAGGCCAGTAATCCATGGATTCTGGTACAGCCCAGGGGTGCACTTCAGTCTTATTAAAAATACAAAACTCTAGGCCAGAGAAACACGTATACTGAAGATGGTTCTGGAGGCCCGGGCAGAGTCACTCACTCCCCACCTCTCTAAGCAAGATGATGCCCAGAACAACCTGTGTGCAAGTCCACCTGCCCATGACCCTCATCAACTGAACAGACTCCAGGAGCACCGAGAGGATGGCCGGCCACCACCTCCCATTCCTCAGAGGGGGCACTGAAGCCACAAGTGGGGAAGCAACTTACCAAATGCATATGCTAGTTAGTGCAACTAGCTGGCACTGGAACCAGAGCCTACCCAAGTGTTGTTCATTTCGGCTGAGATTGCTTTAGGGAAGCAGGGATTCCACTCTGCTTGATACCCTCAGCACCAGGCAGAGCCTGGCCACAGCTGGTCCCCCTGAATCTTTGCTGGACACAACTGTGCATAAAGAGACATCAGCATGTCACTTTCCTTGACATCCAACTACTGCCCCCAGAAGAGATTCTTTCCAGGCTAAGAAAGACCCCGCTGCCTGTCCAGGAGTGGGGCTCAGTAAGCCATGAAGTGATTTACAAACATCGGCCACCATGGTCTATTACAGGTAGAAGCAACAGTGAAAATCACGACGGTGAGATCAAGCAAAGCCGATGGACTGAAGGACAAGGACGACTCTGCCCAGCAGAGGGAGGAAAGCCCAGGCTGGACTCCGTGTGGCCGGAGCTCCCAGGGTTGGTTTTCATTTTATTTTATCTTTTCTGAGACGGAGTTTCGCTCTTGTCGCCCCGGCTGGAGTGCAGTGGCGCGATCTCGGCTCACTGCAACCTCCCCTTCTCGGGTTCAAGCAATTCTCTTGCTTCAGCCTCCTGAGTAACTGGGATTACAGGTGCCTGCTGCCACACCTGGCTAATTTTTGTGTTTTTAGTAGAGACAGGATTTCATCATATTGGCCAGGTTGCTCTCCAACTCCTGACCTCAGGTGATCCACCTGCCTTATTGGGATTACAGGCGTGAGCCACCCCACCTGGCCCCAGGTAGGCTTTTAAAGGCAGAAGTCCTTACTTTTGAAGACATCTTTGGACTTCTTCTTCTTCTTCTTTTTTTTTCTTTTTGAGAAGGAGTCTTACTCTGTTGCCCAGGCTGGAGTGCAATGGCACAGTCTCGGCTCACTGCAACCTCTGCCTCCCAGGTTCAAGTGATTCTCCTGTCTAAGCCTCCTGAATAGCTGGGACTACAGGCACCCACCACCACGCCCGGCTAATTTGTGTATTTTTAGTAGAGACAGGATTTCATCATATTGGCCAGGCTGTTCTTGAACTCCTGATCTCAGGTGATCCGCCTGCCTCGGCCTCCCAAGGTGCTGGGATTACAGGCATGAGCCACTGCACCCAAGCATCCTTGGACTTTTAAATGCTGTTTCAGGATGCTTTAGAACAGTGTGAGGCCAAATAAAATAAGTCTGACCACGGTGTCCAGTAGTCTGCCACTTCCAGGATGGACATCCATCTGACTGATGGCAACCGAGTCTAGGCTGCTGACACCCAACTACTGGGGCAAAACCTCTGGGGTGTAGGGGAAAGACCGCTGCCAACAGAGGGACCCACTTGATCTGTGTGAGCCTCAGTCTCCTCATTTGCAAGACAGAAACCATAGTACCCCGTAGGGCTGTTGGGAGGGTTAAACAAGGTGATGTAGGGGAAACTGTAAAATAATGTACCAAGTGTTAGTATACAAATAATAATGTCAATATGTAATATCTTTAAGCCACTAAGGTTAGATGATTCTGGGTTTAAGATCCACAACCCTAGCCAGATGCCGTGGCTTAAGCCTATAATCCCAGAGCTTTGGGAGGCCGAGATGGGCAGATCACTTGAGGTCAGGAGTTCAAGACCAGCCTGGCCAACATGGTGAAACCCTGTCTCTACTAAAAGTACAAAAATTAGCCTGGCATGGGGGCGTGTGCCTGTAATCCCAGCTACTCGAGAGGCTGAGGCAGGAGACTCGCTTGAACCCGGGAAGCGGAGGTTGCAATGTGTAGGGAAAAAATAGGTTAGCCTGTTGCTGTGTTATTATAGATAGA
>NC_045448.1:9560557-9603083 GCF_002776525.5 Piliocolobus tephrosceles | reverse complement strand
CCTAGCGAGAAGCACCCACAGGTGTGGAGGGGCAGGCCACCCCTTCAGCAATGAACCAAGATTGCGCCATTGCACTCCATCCATCCTGGGAGACAGAGCCCAGAGACTCCATCTCAAAAAACAAAAACAAGACTATTTTGGAGGGATAAGCATTTGTGAGTTCAGAATGAACCACGTCCACATTGCAGTCTCCACATATCAGAATTTTCATACAAAGGACACCATGTGGAAGAGAGAGAATGGAGTGTTGCCACCACAGGGCCATGTATCTCGGAGTAAGTTCTCTCTTCTCTCTCTGGGCCTCAGTTTCTCATCAAGAATGTAAGTGATTGAACCAGCCTCCTTCCAGCTCCGAAGTTCTCAGATGTTAGCCTCCACATCAGCCCTGTTTAAAAAGGGCCAATGCAACAGATGCAGATGGGCTCCTCCGGGGTCCCATTCCGGTATTTCTGGCAGGGAGGAGAGAAAGGAACCTGAAGGCCTGGAATCTTCCACGCCCTGACTCACACCGGCTCAGCTTCTTCACAGTGCCCGGCCTGTGCCCTGCCCTGGGCTCTGCCTGCACGGACGGCTGGCACGGTAGCCAGGCCCTCATGAGCTGGTACTGTCATGTCACAGCCAAGGCCTCTGCCTTGTCCCCAAGCACAGGTGACCCAGTAATGGGACTCTCTGAAGGAGTTGGTGTGGGGGCTCAGTGCAGACATGGGCTGCCTTGGGCTAGAATTGACTTCTCAGATTAAAGTCAGACAGATGGGCTGCTGGTGAGGGCCTCGTGCTGCCTCCTAACACAGCAGGAGGCATCACAGGGCAAGGGCGCACGAGAGAGCTCACTCTCCAGGTAACCAACCCACTCCCGGGATAATCCATTAATCCTTTCACCCACTCAGGAGGGCGGATCCCTCACTCAGTCACCTCTTAAAGGCCCCACCTCTTAATACATTAACAATGGGGATTAAGTTTCAACATGAGTTTTGGAAGGGACAGACGTACAAGTCACAGCCACCCAGGTCTGTACTTAGAACCAGATCACCGATAGGAGTAATCACCGCAAAGTCATTCCTCACTGTCCACCGGGGATTGGTCCCAGGACCTTCTGTGGATACCAACATCCAAGGATGCTCAAGTCACCAATGGTGTAGCATTTGCATACAACCTACTCATGTCTTCCGCATACTTTAAATCTTCTCAAGATGGCTTATGATACCTAGTACAATGTAAGCGCTATGTAAATTGCTGTTATCCTGTATCCACGTCTTTTTGGGTTGTTTGTTCGTTTTGAGATGGAGTCTCTTTCTGTCACCCAGGCAGGATTGCAGTGGCTTGATCTCGGCTCACTGCAACCTCTGCCTCCTGGGTTCAAGCGATCCTTGGGCCTCACCCCACACAGCTGGGACTATGAGCACATGCACCACTTCTGGCTAATTTTTTGTATTTTAAATGAGATGGGGTTTTGCCATGTTGGCCAGGCTGGTCTCGTGTGATTCTCCTGGCCTCAAGTGATCCGCTCACCTCAGCCTCCCAAAAAGCTGAGATTACAGACGTGAGCCACCGTACGCAGCCATTTTTATGTTTTTTTAATTGTTAAATTGTGCGGTGGCTCATACCTGTAATCCCAGCCCTTTGGGAGGCCAAGGCAGGTGGATTACCTGAGGTCAGGAGTTTGAGACCAGCATGGCCAACATGGTGAAACCCTGTCTCTACTAAAAATACAAAAACTTAGCCGGGCATGGTGGTGGGCACCTGTAGTCCCAGCTACTCGGGGGGCTGAGGCAGGAGAATCCCTTGAACCGGGGAGGCAGAGGTTGCACTGAGCCGAGATCGCACCATTGCACTCCAACCTAGGCAACAAGAGCGAAACTCCATCTCAAAAAAAAAAAAAGAAAAATTAATAAATTGTTATTTTTTTATTTTCGAACATCTTTTTCAAATGTTTTCCATCTGCAGTTCGTTGAATCCATGGATAAGGAGGGCCCACTGCCCTGGGTCCTGGCCCATGCGCACTTTCCAAGGTGCTTCCACATGCATCGTCTCCTTACAGAGTGGGCTCCCTCACCCCGAGGGGACAGTGGGGGAGATGGAGGCTCAGAGAGGTTTCCAGATCCCGCCTCAGACATAGTCATCGGGCGGGGTGGCAGCAACTGGCCCGGCCTCTCCCTGAAATGCCATGAACCCTATTTACTGTGCACCTCCAAGGTGCCTGGCATCGTGCTTAACGCTGTCTGCAGAGTCATTCCGCCTTTACGGCACCTCCGCGGGGCATGGGTTGTTTTACTAAGGAGAAAACCAAGAGACAGAGAAGTTGTGTAACTCAACCATATTCATGAAGCCACTGGGATCTGGAATCATTAATCGGATCCTTCGAAGTCCAGAGTGTGAGCTCTTACCCCTTCCCCTGCACCTGCTCCCCACCCCCACCTCCACCCCCATCTTCCTGAAGGAGCAGGGCGGTCTCTCCCAAAGCCAGCATTCCTGTTCTGTGACTTCATCTGTGATTTCATCCTGGGAGTCGGTAGCAGCCCTCTTAGGTTTGCTCTCATGATCTCACCCTTTCTCTCCTAACCACTTGGCACCAACCGGCTCTCCTCTGCATGACCTTGGGCAAGTCCTTTAACCTCGCTGGGTTGGTTCCTGGTGTATGAAGGGAGAAGAGAGGCCCACGATGGCTGCCGACACCTGGCAGGTTGATATCCAGGGCTCCTGTGTGGGCTTGTGGGTCTCCCTGAGACCAAACCCTGTGTGAAGAGCAGGCTCCAGGTTGGCCCTGTGTCAAGCAGGCCCTTGGGAACCCACAGGCCTGTGTTCTAGAAGCATATACAACCCCAGATCCGCACATACCAGCAGAGCATTAATGTCTCCTCAGCATGAATGCCAAACGCTCCAGCCGAGAACGCTGGAGGGACCCTGGGATCTTTAGTGGGCCCAGCGTTGCTGCAGAGGAGGCCTGGGGACCCACGGCTGCACCGAGGTATGGTCAAGCCTGGTTCTGACATCACTCAATTCCCTGGCTCTGTGCCCCAGCCACCCAATGGATGACACATTGCCAAGTATGGCAGCTCCCAGGGTGGTTTCTGTGGAACAGGGACTCCGAGCAGAGAGTTCTCGGAAGGCAGGAACCACCTAGGGGCCTCGGGTCCTGAAAGGCAGACATCCTCTTTCCCCACCTCCAGGAAGCCCTCTTCAATATTTCTCACAGGCAGGTAGATAGCTTGAGCCCAGGAGATCGAGGCTGCAGTGAGCTATAATCACACCACTGCACTCCAGCCTGGGTGCCAGAGTGAGACCCTGTCTCTTTAAAAAAAAATTGGGGGTGGGGGGCATGCAATTTGGACATAGAAACACACAGGAAAATGCCATGTGAAGATAAACACAGATGCAGGGGGTGCTTTCTTGTTTCCCCTATGGTTGATGTTTAGTTCAGTTTCTTTGTTTTGGTCTTACTCTGTTTTAGGGATCACCCCTCCCCATACCATCTGACTGAATTTTATTTATTGAATATGTAACATGTTAACAATGTTACAAAAGTTTGTTGAAACTATGCAAAAAAGGTATAGTGAGAGAAATATCCTTCTTTCCCCTTTTCTACTCCATTCCTTCCCACCTCTGTAAACTAATTTCATTAGTGTCTAGTTTACCTTTCTTGTGTCTCTTTTTGAAACATAAACAGATTTGTGTGTTTCTCTTTCTTACACAAAAAGTAACGTACCACATGTGGATTTTATTTTTTCTACCCACTAACATATTCTGAAAATAATTCCATAACAATTTATAGAGCTCTTACTCATTCCTTTTTCAGCTGCCTTCTTAATTCACTAGGGTTGCTTTAGGGGAATGGAGGCAGAAAGTCAGTGCAAGTTTGCCACCTTTGTAACAACAAAACCCTAATGTTCTTCTTTTCCTAATCATTGTTATTGAAATATTAAGCACTGTTTCTTTCCCTCCCTCCTTTCCTTTCCTATTTCCTTTCCTTTCCTATTTCCTTTCCTTTCCTTTCCTTTTTCCTTCCTTCCTCCCTCCCTCCCTTCCTTCCTTCCTTCCTTTTTTTTCCTAGCTTAAACACGCATAGTAGATAGAAGTCTACTACTTGCCAGGTCTTGGTCAAGGTGGCTGTTCCTGGGTGTGGGCAGCTTTCCTCCACTGAGTGACTCAGGGATCGAAGTTCCTCCCAGCCTCTTGCTCCCCATCCCCTATGGTCTCATCATCATCTGCAAGCAGCTGGGAGAAGAGGGTTTGTGAAGGAAGCACACTCACACCTTACTTTCTAACTAAAAAAGTCAAAGTGCACCAATCATATACAAAAAGTGCACAAGTCATAAGTATATAACTTGTTAAACTTTAACAAAGTGAACACATCATGTAAATCACTGCCCATGTTAAGTAACAGGACATTATAATATTATCATCATCCAGTCCTTACCTGCCAAAGGTAGCCAGTCTCATGACTACTATGCATTAGTTTTGTTTGCATTTGAACTTTATATAAATGTAGTCACAGTTTATACACACTCGGGTCTGGTTTCTTGGACTCCAGATTCATGTCATCGTGTGTAGTGGTATTAATAGTTTGCTTCCCTTCATTGTCATATAGCACTCCATTTTATAAACATATATTTATCCATTCTCTTGTTGATGGACATATGGGAAGAGCAATGGCTGCTGAGTACTGTACTTGTTTCTTGGCATCTCTGCATGCATTTCTGTTGGCTATAAACCTAGAAGTGGACTTGCTGGCTCATAGGGTATGCAGGTATGCAGATATTCAATTTAGTAGACACTGCCAATCTTTTTTTTTTTTTTTTTTTTTTTGAGACGGAGTTTCGATCTTGTTGCCCAGGCTAGAGTGTAATGGCACAATCTCGGCTCACTGCAACCTCTGCCTCCCAGGTTCAAACAATTCTCCTTTCTCAGCCTCCTGAGTAGCTGGGATTATAGGTGCCCGCTACTACGCCCGGCTAATTTTTTTGATTTTTTAGTAGAGATGGGGTTTCACCATGTTGGCCAGGCTGGTCTCGAACTCCTGACCTCAGGTGATCTGCCTACCTCAGCCTCCTAAAGTGCTGGGATTACAGGCGTGAGCAACCATGCTTGGCTATCATTTTTTTAAACTCTGGCCAGAGGAATTATAGAAGGTTCTTGAGAAGATGGCCTTAAAAAGACCATACATAGGCCAGGCACAGTGGCTCATGCTTATAATCCCAGCACTTTGGGAGGCCGAGGCAAGAGAATCACTTCAGGTCAGGAGTTCAAGACCAGCCTGGGCAACCTAGTGAGATTCCCCAGCTACATAAAAAATTTAAAAATCAGCCAGGCACGACGACGTTTGCTGTAGTCCTAGCTACTTGAGAGGCTGAGGTGGGAGGATTGCTTGAGTCCAGGAGGTACAGTGAGTTGTGATTGCGCCACTGCATTGCAGCCTGGGCAACAGAGTGAGACCCTGTTTCAAAAATAAAAATAAAAACAAAAACCTATAAACGATGATCAGGACCAGGACTGTACTGGGGGAGAAAAGAAAAAAAATGCTGGGGAGAGGGAGTCCACGGGCAAGATCTGCAGGCCAGAAAGTGCCTGGTGGATTTTCGGAATAGTCCAGACTAGTGTGCAGGACTGTAGACCCCCTGCAGATTGGACATCAGCAAGCTGTCCTTAAGAAACATCTGGCCAGGCACGGTGACTCAGGCCTGTAATCCCAGCGCTGTGGGAGGCCGAGGTGGGCAGATCACTTGAGGTCAGGAGTTCGAGACCAGCCTGGCCAACATGGTGAAACCCCATCTCTACTAAAAATGCAAAAAAAAAAAAAAAAACTTAGCCAGGTATGGTGGCATATGCCTGTAATCCCAGCTACTTGAGAGGCTGAGGCAGGAGAATTGCTTGAGCCCAGGAGGCAGAGGTTGCAGTGAGCCGAGTGACAGAGCGAGACTCTGTCTCACACACACACACACACACACACACACACAAACATTCCAGGGTGGTTAAACCTCCGGGCCTCTTCCTGCCTCTGATTTTCATCGGTGAGAATGGGAGAACACTAACTTCTCTCACAGGATACAGAGTATGTTAAGGAGTTGTAATTCATCAATGTTATATTGGTTTTTCTTTTCTTTTTTTTTTTTTTTTGTGAGATGGAGTCTCACTCTGTCACCCAGGCTGGAGTGCAGTGATCTTGGCTCACTGCAAGCTCCGCCTCCCGGATTCACGCCATTCTCCTGCCTCAGCCTCCCAAGTAGCTGGGACTACAGGTGCCCGCCACCACGCCCGGCTCATTTATTTTGGTATTTTTAGTAGAGACAGGGTTTCACCGTGTTAGCCAGGATGGTCTCGATCTCCTGACCTCGTGATCCACCCGCCTTGGCATCCCAAAGTGCTGGTATTACAGGTGTGAGCCACCGCGCCCGGCCTCTTTGGTTTTTTTGTCTTTGTTTTTTAGCCTTTGTTGGTGCTTTGCCGTCTGTGTGGAGGACACAGAGAGTCATAAACCACGATCTCCTCCCTTCTAGAGTTCCCTTCTTGGCGTCAGAGTCATTAGCCGGCTGTGTCGTGGCCAGTGTGCTGAGCTTTGTGGCTCCTGGAGCCGACTCCCTCCCTCTCTGCTGCCTCCATGCATGGAGGTCACTTGCTGGAACGCAGATGTGTGCAGTACCCAGAGATCCAAGTAAAATATCTCAACCGGTTCTTGTGGTTGTGGAAACAGCTTTGGCTCCCAGGTGGTTGACACTGAAAAACAGAAGTCCCTGCTGTGTCTGACATCACGTGGCTCAGGAGGTCAGTTGCCTTCTCAGAAAGTGAGCTTCCTGTGTGGATAAGGCAGCCCCACAGCCAGCCTGGCAACAGACAGCTTCATGAGAAGGGAAAAGATGACGACGGATTCCTGGGCGAGGCCGACAGTGGATCCGCCATTCCTGCCTGAGCCTCTTCCACAGCTGCCCTTTTTAGGGGTCACCAGACTTCCTCACACAGACCTCATGGTGCCCGCACCTGGACCCGTCAGAAGGTTCTGTTGCCTTAGCTTAGTAAATTTTCATAGAGAGTTTTAAGTTTTCCTTTTTGCATGTTATCCTCATGGTTGTACTCTTCAGGGCACTTGTTCCTTCGGTAATTATCCTTAATGAAGGTATTTCCATATTGACACGAGGTAGGTGGGGTGTTGAAGACAGAGGGAGACTCGAGACGGTGCATCGCCTCTGGATTACATGAGAGGGGTTAGATGGCTGAGTGTTAGTTACATCCCAATCAGAACACTTGCGCCACTAGGTTTCACCAAATGCCAATCATACTGGACTGAGCTCCTCTGCTCCTCTCCCTGAAATATTATGGCAAGTCATTAACAGAAAGGCTTCCTTTTCTGAAGGCAAATATCTATCTATCTATCTCATCAGTCTTAGGGCTGGAAGAGATGCAGCTCTGGGCTGGCTCTGATGCAGACTTGTCACAAAGGCTTGAGTAAGTGACTTCATCTTGCTGGGGAGAAATGGTCCCTTGCCCCAGGTTCAAATGGTTGCCACCTTCCAGCTATAGTAGGGATCCAGGGTGGGGCAGAGCTGAAGGCTAACCCTGGGCCAGAGGGTCAACATGATGTCATGTGCCTTAAGCAGGAGATGTCCTTGGGGACCCAAGAAGACGCCTAGGGTCAAAGGAAGCCGATTTTTCTGGTTATTAGAATGATCCCATTTCTCTGATTTCAGGGACTTCAGAAGACTTCTAGATTTGGTCACCCCCAAAGCCTGAAATGTCACTAGGGGTCACTCCTTTGACTAAGAGATTGATTGCCGAGGGCTCCTGTTAAAATGCTCAGCATCACCAAGCAGGGCTGTCTGCATGCACAACGCCTGCTCATAGCCGCACATTCACCCGTGAGCCTCCCTGGCTGCCTCTTAGCAGAGCCTGGACAGGATGGGATTAGGGAGGCCAATTCTGATAGAAAGACTGAGCCTGGGGCAGGGGGACAGGACATTGGGAGGACATGTCCTTGTGTGGCCTGCTAGGGAGGGTCTGGCAGACAGTGAGGACACTGGGCAGGTGCGCCAGGGCAGCAGACAGTGGCCAGTGGCTCTTGGAACCATCCCTCTCCACTCCACCTCCTTGTACCGTGTTTCAGTGCAGGACACTCTCACCTCGAATATTGCAGCAGCCCCTTCCCTGGTCTCCCCTAGCGTCCACCCCGCACTGAGGCTGTCCTGTGGGGGCTGCGCCTGGTCTCCGGCCTCCTCCCGTCTCCTCCAGTCCCACCCTCATAGGCAGCTAGAGGGGTGGAGAGCCTTTAAGAGGCTTCCCAAGATCTTCTGAGTCCTCAACAAACTCCTTGCCCTGGCATTCAAGACTTGCCTGTCTAGGATCCTGTCTTTCCAACTCTGCTCACATGACCGTATCCTTGGGGAAAACAAAAATGGGGATGCACAAAGTGACCAGATGATGACCGTGGAACCGCGACTGAGAAAGCAGGAGCCTTTCTGGCAAATCTGGGTTCAGATGCAGCAGCGGTGGGTAGTGTGCCTCAAACACGTTTTCATAGCTCAGTTCTCACAGAGTCCCCATCACTGGGCTCACTAAGCCCCTCATCCTGAAAGGCCGGGGGGCTCCTTTAGCGAGGCCGTCTCCCTCTCAGGTGCCCCTCGCCAACCTTGCTGGTTCATTCAGGGCGCCCAGGGCGATTAACCCTACGTGAGGGTTGACGGCGCCACCTGGTGGCACCGCGCCTCCATTGCGCTGAATGTGCTGATCGCAAAGCTTGGGGGCTCAGGGTCTCTGATGGGGAGACCTCACTCTTCCAGGTGGTGTGTCCTGGCTTCCCAGGCCATGGCAGTGCTGGGGCACTTAAAGCACCTTTGGGCCTCCACACAGACTTCTTTTTTTTTTTTTTTTTTTTTTTTTTTTTGAGACGGAGTCTTGCTCTGTCGCCCAGGCTGGAGTGCAGTGGCCGGATCTCAGCTCACTGCAAGCTCCGCCTCCCGGGTTTACGCCATTCTCCTGCCTCAGCCTCCCGAGTTGCTGGGACTACAGGCGCCCGCCACCTCGCCCGGCTAGTTTTTTGTATTTTTAGTAGAGACGAGGTTTCACCGTGTTAGCCGGGATGGTCTCGATCTCCTGACCTCGTGATCCGCCCGTCTCGGCCTCCCAAAGTGCTGGGATTACAGGCTTGAGCCACCGCGCCCGGCCGGGCCTCCACACAGACTTCTAACTCAGGGTGGACAAAAGAGAGCATTCTGGAACCTGCTGGGCGGTCCCAACCCCGTCCCCTGGGAGTTTTCAGCACAGGATGTGCTGGGGCTGGCCAGGCCTTTGGAGGAAGGGCATGCCTGGGGGTGAGGCCACAGCCCCCACTCGCCATGGCACCCAGGGGTTTCCAGGGAGCCTGGGCAGCCTGCTGGCCAGGGCTTGGGACGGAGGCGTCCCTGGGGAAGGGAGAGGCCAGGCAACTGGAGTCTTTGCTTCCAAGAGAACCACTGGCAGTCTTCCTGTGGGTGCTGCCCTCGGATCAGGACTGGGCCTGGGGAGCATGCGTCCTGCCAGAGAGGAGATGTGAGCAGAGGTTGGACAGGCCACTCGGGCACCCCGTTCGTGTGGGCAAGTGGACTTCCCTTCCTCAGCCCCCGACATGCGAGATCATTGCCAGGACTTTCTGCCAGCAGCCATGGCAGTGATGGGACACTTAAAACACCTTTGGGCCTCCACCAGGATGGGGGACAGGGGTCCTCGCCACCTCCTCCTCCCCCACGCTCCCCCCCACAGCATTATCTGTTCCCTGGACTCTGTGCTGAACCTCTGCACAGACTCACGTGGCTGACACTCCGCCATTACTCCCTCACAGTTCGGGAGCCAGGAGCTCCAAAATCAAGACGGGGCATTGCCAGGCCCTCTGATATTCTGGGCAGAATCCTGCCTGCCTTTCCAGCTGCTGGCCTGGCCGGGAGCCCCTGGTGTCCTGGTCTCTGCCCGTCCCCACGAGGCATCTCCCTGTGTGTCACTGTCCTCATGTGGCACTGTCTTCCTCTTATAAGGACAGTTGTATTGGATGACAGTGCATCCTAATGGCCTCATCTTAACTTGATTACTCTGCAAAGATTCAATTTCAAAATAGGTTCACCTTCACAGGTACCGGGGGTCAGGACAAAAACATCTCTTTTGTGGGGGCACAATTCAACCCTGAACGGGGGAGAAACCGAACTTTGGTGAGATGAGGGGCAGAGCCCGGCACTATGAGTTCCAAGCTTGACATTTCTTTCCAGTCCTGAGTTTTAGCTTAAAAATTCTTGCATTTCTGCATTATCCTCTATTCTAAGTCATGTTTGCTTTAACAGGAAATACAGGATGATTTCTTCAAATCTTTGCCACTTCAATATGAAGAAACATGTTTATCCTGTGGCTCCATAACCTTCAATGCATTTCTGAGTTTTCTCAAGGGAATTTATCCCCAGTTTGAAAAGTATAAACTAACATGAATTCATGTAGTTTTCATAAAAACCCAGGCCAGGCACGATGGCTCAGGCCTGTAATCCTAGCACTTTGGGAGGCTGAGGCAGGCGGATCACCTGAGGCCAGGAGTTCTAGAGCAGGTTGGTCGACATAGTGAAACCCCGTCTGTACTAAAAATACAAAAATTAGCCAGGCGTGGTGGCGGGCGCCTGTAATCCCAGCTACTCGGGGGGCTGAGGCTGGAGAAATGCTTGAACCCAGGAGGCGGAGGTTGCAGTGAGCGGAGACCATGCCACTGCACTCCAGCCTGGCCACAGAGTGAGACCCCATCTCATAAAAACAAACAAACAAACACAAACAAACAAACAAAACAACCCAGGGAGGTATGCATAGTTAACAGAAGAGGAAACTGAGGGGTTAATCTGCTAAGGTCATACCTCATAGGTATAATAGAGAGGTCCAGGTGAGAATTCAGTTCTTTTTCGGCTTCTTGGTCAGTTTAGGTATTTATTTATTTATTTATTATTTTTTGACAGAGTCTTGGTCTGTCGCCGAGGCTGGAGTGCAGTGGCACAATCTTGGTTCACTGCAACCGCCGTCTTCTGGGTTCAAGCGATTCTCCTGCCTCAGCCTCCTGAGTAGCTGGGATTACAGGCGCCCGCCACCACGCACAGCTAATTTTTGTATTTTTAGTAGAGATGGGGTTTCATCATGTTGGCCAGGGTGGTCTCCTGACCTTGCAATCTGCCCGCCTTGGCCTCACAAAGTGCTGGGATTACAGGCGTGAGCCACCGCGCCCCGCCTGTTTTGTTTTTTACCTTAAGTGCATGATGAGGGAGATGAGAAAAGGGAGAGAGAGAGAGAGAGAGAGAGTATTGTGGCCACCCCCTAGCCTGGGAGAGAGATTTGTAGGCCTGTTGTGAAAAGCAGGGATGGGAATTCTGAAATAAAAACACAGTTGGACAGTTTCCCACGGAGTGGTAACATAAACCCACTCAGGCCAATCATATTCAAGTGCTGTCTATCTACCCAAACACGCATGTCACAAATGCCCTTCGGTGCTTCCATGCAGAAGGGAAGGACGCACTTTTACATTTTAGTTCTGCTTGTTATTTGGAAGTTATTTTAAAGGTCATTGAAGTGGGGTTTTTTGTTGTTGTTGTTAACAGAGAGTTGTTTCCAGCCACTGCTATGAGCCCATCTGAATGAAATCGTGAGGACTAAGGAGGGGGCACCATGACTGCCTTCATCCACCCCCACATCATCTTTTCACCCATCCACCCATCCTTACTGCAGACCTTACTGGGCACCTGTGCCAGGAGACCGTCACTGCCCATCAGAAGCTCATACAGGGAGAAGCAGTGGCCACAGCAGGTGACCTGGGTCCTAGAGAACACTTGGAGAACAAGGGAAGGCTGCAGAAACCGCCCTGTCCACATGCGTGCACGCATGTTCTTGGGTGCATGTCTGTGTGTTTGCGTGTGTGTTTGCTTGTGTGGGTGTGCAGTGTGTGTGTGCGAGAGAGACACAGACTGAGAGTGCAAGCGGGTGTAAGCACACACACCCACCCGTCAGCCCCGCCTGTCTGCTCAGAGTTTCACCTGTCACCCGGCCACGCCCTGTGACCCCCCTCCCGGGTTGGGTGCAGCCAGGACACCTGTTGCCAGCTGCGAGCACCTGGCTGGTTGCTGCGCCGTGACCTGTGCATGTTCCAAGCCCGCCCCCTGGGGTAATCCAGGCCTTGATTCAGGAACGTCATGTTGGGACACCTGAGACCCCCTAACCCCTGCCCCAGGGGTCAGGGCAGCGAGTCCCGTCTCCCTTAGCTGGGCTGGCCCAGGCAGCCTGTCTCTCTGTTTGCTCCAGAGGCTGGGTGCGTCCCACTTGGGGGCTGGGTGCGTCCCGCTTGGGGGCTGTGTGAGGCCTGCTGGTTTTCACCCACAGATTCCAAGGGTTCTCAAGGCAGAGGAGAGAGACAATTAGGGTGCCTAACACCCATGTTGGCTGGATGACAGTGAATCCCAGGCCTGCTTGGGAGGCTTTAGGCATTCAGCCCGGCCATCTCTGAGGGTGAGGGCACGTCGGCCACTCTGTCAGGGCATCTCTGTGCTCAGCACCATGTGGGCTCATCACAGACACGAGAGTGCATCCTCTCAGTGGGAGTGGCCTGGCAGGTTTTGCCTGTTTTCTTGTGCACAGGTTGAGTTTCTTGGCCAGCATCACACAGCCAGGCTGAAGTGGAGCAGGGCTGCCTGCTGAACTCAGTGGTCTCTTGTCAATCTCGGCCTTTCAGTCCCTGCCTGGGAGAGGGTCTCAGCACGAAGGGCAGAGGGGTCTCCTGGAATCAGCCAGTGCTGTGTCGGTGAGAAAGGCCAGGAGGAAACTGGAGGGCCACCGGCCTGAAACTCTCCCGCGGCCTTGCCAGGTGCCCGAACCTGCTCGACCCGGGTATCTTCCTGGTGGGGGCAGGGGGGCTGCATCACTTACTCTGCCTGTGTCCTAGGGAAGCCTACCCGTTGCCCTCCAGCACCGGCAGAACAAAGACCCCCACGGTGGCCAGGCCTGTGCGGGGTGTAAACAGTGTCTCAGGGCGTCTTGGTGTCCTCACTACTATGTTCCTCCTGCATGTTCCAGAGGAGAAACCGAGGCCCCAAGGACACCCGGAATTGCCCAGGGTCACACCAAAGGGAAAGAGGTGACGTTGAAGTGGACACGGGGTGATGAGAGGGCTGCAGAGAAGGAGATACCCTGGCATGCCAAGCCTGGGGTTGGCTGTCCACATCCAGGAAGGTCCCTGCAAGACCATGGCATCTCTTCATGGCAAGGAGACGTAGCACCATGAATACCCATGGCCACTTCCAAGGACCCCTTCATGCGGCGGCTGTGTCCAGCACTGGGCACACAGGAGCCGAGGCCCAGAGAGTTCCGGGTGGGTGGGGAGAGCTAGAGCCTTCCTCCTGGGCTCCAAGGTTTTTCAGTAGCACCACTGGATTTCTAGAAGGTTGCTGTGTGATTGGAAACTTGTGCTTTGAAATGCAATTATCTATCTGGGGAGGAGGTTGTACTGGAGGCAGTAGTGAGGGGTGGCAGCGCCAGGCCAGAAATAGATATGGGTCCCCTTGCATGGATACTCCTAGACAGAGGGGCTCTGCCAACTGGACAGATGTGTGAAGTGTTGCTGACCGAGCTGCTTGCTCTGCGTGGGAGGGAGCTTGCCAGCTCCAGCCTTGTGCGTCTCCTTTTTCTATTTCCAAGCTTAAATAAGCACTTGGCTGTTCTGTTTAGCATTTTTAAAAGCTGTGTTAATAAGTTCAATTAAAATAGAAGAATCTCTCATTCTGTCATATCGGGGTTTTTTTTTAATTGCAAACCAATAAAACTTACATGAACTTAAGCAAAAAATAATTTATTGGAAGGATATGTGGGAGATTGTATTAGGGTTCTCAAGAGAAACAGAGACTGAGGCAGAGAGAGAGACCAACTTTAACAATGATCTCACACAATTGTGGGGGCTGGCAAGTCTGAAATTTGGCCAGCAGGCTGAACATTAGGCGAGCTGATGTTGCAGCTTGAGTCCAAACTCCACAGGATGGCAGGTTGGAAACTCAGGCAGGACTTCTGTGTTGCAGTTTCAAGAATTCCTTCATTGATTTATCTATTTCCTCTCAAACTTAAGTCCTGGAGGCTGGAAGTCTGAAATCAAGGTGTCAACAGGGTTGGTTCCTTCCAAGGGCTCTGAGGGAAGGGTCTGTTCCAGGCCCCTGTCCTTGGCTTGCAGACGGCAATCTTCACCTTTATGTGGCATTTTCCCTGTATATGTGCGTGTGTCCACATTTCCCCTTTCTGTAACAACACCAGCCATATTGGATCAGGAGCCCACTTACTGTTAACTAATTACATCTGCAATGATCCTGGTTCTAAACAAGGTCACATTCTGAGGTACTGGGGTTAGAACTTCCACATATGAGTTTTGAGGGAACCATCTTAGTTTGTTCAGGCTGCTATAATAAGACATCATAAATTGAGTAGCTTATAAATAGCAGACATTTATTTCTTGCAGTTCTGGAGGCTGGGAAGTCCAAGAACAAGGTGCTGGCGGATATGGCTGGTGAGGATCTGCTTTCTGGCTCATACATGGCACCTTCTAGCTGTGTCCACACTTAGTGGAAGGGGGCATGGACGAGCTCCCTTGGCCCTCTTTGATAAGGGCACTAACCCCATTCACAAGGGCTCTGCCCTCTTGACCTAATCACCTCCTGAAGGCCCCACCCCCTAATACCATCACATTGGAGGATAAGATTTCAACATATTAATTTTGGGAGGACATAAACATTCAGAGCACAGCAAGACAAATTAAACCATAACGGGCCCAGGTATGGTGATTCACGCCTGTAACCCTGCACTTTGGGAGACCAAGGCAGGCAGATCATCAGAGATCAGGAGTTCGGGACCAGCCTGGCCAATATGGTGAAACTCTGTCTCTACTAAAAATACAAAAAGTATCTGGGCGTGGTGGCAGGCGCCTGTCATCCCAGCTACTTGGGAGGCTGAGACAGGAGAATTGCTTGAACTCGGGAGGTGGAGGTTGCAGTGAGCCGAGATCACACCATTGCACTCCAGCCTGGACGACAAGAGCAAAACTCCGTCTATAAAAAAAAAAAATTAGCTGGGTGTGGTGGTGCGCACCTGTAATCCCAGCTACTCAGAAAGCAGAGGCAGAAGAATCACTTGAGCCCAGGAGGCAGAGTTTGCAGTGAGCTGAGATCATGCCATCGCACTCCAGCCTGGACAAAAAGAGCGAAACACCATCTCAAAAAAAAAAAAAAAAAAAAACCATAATGGAACATAATTCAGATAATAACAGAAACCAAGTTCAGAGGAGGTGGAACTCAGGCTTGGGCATGGCTAACACCCAGGACATTTCCAGAGGCTTTGGAGCAGGAATCACCACCTCTGACTCAGAGCCCAGCAGTCAGGGGAGGCAGCTATCTCTTAGCCCCTCAAGAGGAGTGAGGCACCCCAGCCAGTTTCTTTGTCCCTCTTTTCAATAGCCAGACTCCAGGAGGGAGCAGTGACTGACCAGGCTGTGCAGGAGCCTGTCCCTCACCTGCAAGAGGGCAGCAGGGGCAGTGGAGCAGGTGGGGACAGAGGGCCTTGAATGGTGGTCCCACCAGACCTTCTCCTGTGTGGAAGAGGTCATTCCAATTTTGCACCCTGGGATACTGTTAGGAAGAGGAAATGGAGGCAGGTAGCCAATGTGGCCAGCCCTGCTTCTCAAGCGACTCTCCCACCTCTGCCTGGATGCTTAGGTGTTGATTCCATGGCCTAATTCTCCGAGAGCACCAGCAGATGTGGATGCTGAGGCGCACAGGTATTGGAGCTGTTGCCCAACGTCTGGCCGGAAACCAAGAAGCCCAGGTGTCCCTGACAGTGCACCTTGAATCTGGGCCCGCCCTCTTATGTGGAGCAATCGGCCAAGTGTGCGCTGAAGACCTTCCGGTCCAAATGTCTACAGTGGCTGTGTGTGCAGAGAAAGCTCTGGGCTTGGTCCCTGGAGCCGTTTCTTCAGCTCTCACATTTCTTTTTCCCAATCCTCTTGTAAGAAACTAAGGCAGCACCTTTCCTGGCTTCAGGAGAAGAACTGAGGCCAGGTTTCAGGTGGGCTGTGGAGGAGAAAGTACTGGGCTCTCAGGATTTCTCTCCCAGGGCCCTAGAGGAGGTGGCTGGCATTCCCCCTAGGGACAGCACGCTGTGCTGCCCAGACCCCTGTCCCCTCCTTGATGGACAACACGGAGCTGTCCTGGGCTGCTGACCTACCAATGCCAGGAGGCTGGCCCACAGCCCCTCTGGACTCAGCCACGAGCCTTGCCTGGAGCCCAGCATCTGAACAGCCACAGGGCCTGGGGCATTTCCAAGGAATCAGAGGCAAGGATGCCAGAGCATGAGGAGCCTTAGATTCAGAACCAAGGCTCAGAGAAGGCAGCCCCTCAGATAGCTGGCTCAGAGAAGCTGGCCCCTCAAATGCTGCACAGCCAGCCCCAGGCTGATCCCACACCAACTCCCTGTTCTCTCAACAGGGCTCAAACTGGAGTCCCCCTGGATCTGTTTGGGGGGCATTTGGGAGTCCAGAATTATTTAGAAAGCCTTTTTTTTTTTTTTTTTTTTTTGAGACGAGGTCTCTCTGTCACCCAGCCTAGAGTGCAGTGGTATGATTTTGGCTCACTGCAACCTCTGCCTCCTGGGTTCATGCAATTCTCCTGCCTCAGCCTCCCGAGTAGCTGGGATTAGAGGCATGTGCCACCATGCCCAGCTAATTTTTGTATTTTCAGTGAGACAGGGTTTCACTATGTTGGCCAGGCTGCTTTCGAACTCCTGACCTCAAGTGATCCACCCGCCTTGGCCTCCCAAAGTGCTGGGATTACAGGCGTGAGTCACCGTGCCCAGCCTAGAAAGACTTAATTGTGAGTTTGTAATCCAAGAAAAAAAAATCTAAAAAGAATACTATTTGCTTATTCTGATCAGGCCGACAAACCCCTGTGCCCAGGAGCTGTCTGGGCTCCCAAGACCTGACCTGCCTTGAGGTTGGAACTGTTTTAACTACGGCAGGCTCAGTGAGAGAAGAACAGAGAAGCCAGCGACGACGACAGCGCCCAGGGACACGGTGGGGGAAGGCGCTGCAGCTCTGCGAGCTCTGAGGTCTGCGGGTTCCAGAGAGCCTCAGGCAGTTCGCAACCCTGTGATTCACGCCTCATCTTGGCTCAGCAAATGGAGCCCCAAGCCAGAGGCAGAATTTTCTAGGCTGTGTGGCAAGAGAACTGAGTGTGCGGAGGTTGGGGGTGGGGGCTGCTGCCAAGATGGGAGGCTCTGACTTCCCCAGAGCAGCGGGAGAGCCCGGAGCCTGGATGGAGCAGGGAGCGAGACTCCAGGAGGTGGGCCCGGGGCGGCCCTGCCGAAGCCCACCGTTTCTCCTGGGTCTGAAATGAGTCTACTTCCCTGAAAAGCAAACTGGAAGACTCACATTGAAGAAACAAGCCTGGAACACACACGGCACCCTCTGCCCTAGATCCCCCCGCCTGCCATGTTTCTGAATCCTCCCGGGGTGCCGTCTGCCCCCACCCACTGAGAGGCCAGCTTCCGGGAGAGGTCAGGGTCAGGCAGTGCCCAGGAAGCCACCGCAGCAGCCCTTTGAGCCCCAGGTGGAGCTGAGCTCCCCAGGCCAGGTGGAGGTTGAGTCTCTGTGCTGTTGGTCACGAATTCTGTTTGGGCTTCTGCGAAGCCATGCCTTGCCCCGCCCTGGAGGTGTCGACAGAGTGGCCAGGAAATTTAGGTCAGCTCCGGGCAAGTCCCTGCAGGTGGGATCCAGTGACAGGAGAGACTGGGCCTGGCTGTCAGCCGTGCGCTGTGCTGGGGACTGAGCACCCACTCGATGACACATCCCCATTTCCTGGGCCCGCCCAGAAACCCTTCCCCTGGAGACAGTGCGCTGTGAGTGGGCGTGGGAGCTAGAAGCCCCTGGACCCAGCACTGCTGTCCGGCCACAGGCTGCCACTTTGCCCTCATTCCCTAGGGCCGGGACTGGACCCAGCATTGCTGTCCGGCCACAGGCTGCTGCTTTGCCCTCATTCCCTAGGGCCAGGACTGGCTCGGCTCATGGGGCCCCCTGCCTCTGATTCTTTGGTCAGTGACTTCTCCGAAGTGCTGGTCCAGCTGACCTGGGACCCTCTGTGGGATCTCTGCTCAAAGCACAGGCCTCCTGCTCAAAAGCGCCCTCCTTGGAGAGGCCTTCCCTGGCTTCCCTCAGAGCACTCCGGCCCCTCCACCCCCTCCCGCTGCACAGTCCCTCGGGATGCTCACAGCCCAGACACAGCACAGCCCCGGAGGGGTGGCTAGGTTGTGTGTGTTTGATGAGGAATAAATACATGACGTTGGGTAAACCCTCCCAGTTAGCAGACTCCTCCCCTCACCCCCAGAAAGCTTAGACCAAGGGTCCTCTCAGGCCTCTGCCAGTGAGGAGTCCAGAAGGGACAAGAGGCTTCTAAAAGAGGACAAGCCCTCAGTGGACTCCACTCGAGCTGAGCTCCAAGAGGCTTAGGAGGCTTCCGGGTTCCAGTGGCAGTGGGTATGAAAATCCCTTTGCTACAAGTACTCTGAAGCCAGGCCTGAGTTTCTCCCATTCATTCACTCACTCACTCATTCATTCATTCATTCATTCATGCCTGCCTGCTCATTTATGCTTGAGTGGAACAGGCCCAGCTGATGTCCTGCGTGTACCCAGCATGGCTGCCACAGCTCCCAGCCCATCCACCCTGCCAGCCCCACCCCGCCCCACCGGGCAGGGCCTGCAGGTGTCCTCTCCCAGGCAGGGGGCAGAGGAGACTTAAGGAGGAGGCAGCTCACTCCAAAGGGCCCCTGGCTTTGCCTGGGTCACAGTCTGGAGCTCCCCATGGAGAGCTGAGAAACATGACCCTACAAAGGGTCCCAAAGCCCGAGGAAGGGAAGATAGGGAAATGCACCGAATTGGATATTAGCACTACTTCCTTATTTTACAGATGAGGAAACTACAACTAGCAGAGGTTTCTGGCCCAGAGTCACACAAAGTCAAAACTGGACCCTGGTCAACATTGAAGGGGAGGGAGGCAGTGGAAAAGAGATGGCAGGGGAATGGAGGGGAAGGAAGAGAAAAGGAGTCTCTGGAATCGGCACGGGAATTGAAGAGACTCCCCCAAGGCCCTGTCCTCATTTACCCTCTGCACCTGGCCCTTCCCTGCCTGCTGGATGTCCAGGGACCCTCCCAGCCCCACCTGCCCTCTGCCGCGCTGCTCACACTTGGCTGCTGTGCGCGCCTGCCCTCTGGTGGCAAGATTCGGAAGCGCGTTGTCACTGCATCCCAGCACTTCTAAAGGGGAAACGAGGAGCAAGTCAGTTCAGCACTGAGCTGGAGACCTAAGGAGGGAACACAGCCCCGTTTCTGAGAGTGCAAAGTTTAGAGGACAAGACAGACAAGCAAACAGACAACACAATGAGATAGGGACTTGGCTGGGGGAAGCTCAGATTGTTTTAAACCTAACAGGGTGTTTTAAAACAAGCAGCCCCCAAATCTATGAGTAAGAGCCTGCCTAGCAGAAGGTCCCACCATGTCCAGGAACATTTGGGCAGCACCTGCTCTGAGGGCTCTCGGCTGCCTGGCTGGGGTGGGACAGACCCAGGGTCCTTTCTGATCTGTCTGCAGCCAGAGCCCTGGAGCCAGAGGGGACCCGAGGAGGTTTGCAGGCTGTGGTCTGGGCAGGAAGAAAGGGCTGAGGTCCCCACCCTTCTTCTCTCTTTAACCTAGTGCAGCCCCAGCTGAAGCCATTCTCACAGGGTTAACAAGAATTGTGGACAGTCATGTAGCCATAATTAAGCATTCATCAGGCTGTCCTTCGACCTACTTCCTTGTAACCTAAAGTCACGTAGCCCTAGGTACGGACAGTTCGCCTCCCCATGGTTCCAACTGATAGGATCTCTGACCTTAGAGTCATAGGAATTTTGTTTAAGAATTGCTTAAGCAGATCCTGAATTCCATCAGAACAGCTGATGCCAACCAGCTTGAAGACCCCCGCAGAGGAACGGAATCCGCGTGAGAGTGCGGTTTCTTCATCTCCCTGTCCTGTAACTGCACTCTTCCACCAGTCAAGGACCTCCACACTTTGACCCACTTCAAAACCCTTAAAAATTCGAGCCCCGAACTCCTTGGGGAGCTGATGGATTGGGAGTTTCCTCCCATCTCCTCACTTGGTGGCCCTACATTGATTAAACCTGTCTCTCTGCTGTAAATGCGGCGTCTCGCATATTGACTTCCTGCAGAATGAACCTATTACAGTTCCACAGCTTCCGGCTGGAGAGGCAGAGTGACAAGAGGGTTCAGTAGAGGGCTGGGAGCCAGACTGCCTGGGGTCTTAACAGCAATTGTGTTCTCTGGGCTTCAGTTTTCTCTTGGTGAAAAGGTAATAAGAACAGTTCCCACCTCTGAGGGTCGCCTTGAGGGTTAAAGACACTGATACAGAGAAAGTGGGCAGAATGGTGTTTGGCTCATGGTCAGAGCTGGTCACACCTGCTCTTGCCAATAATGCCAGCTCACCAGCGTCCAGCCCTCCTTTCTTTGGAAGAGTTTCCCATCTCATGGCAGATTGGAGGTGCAGAGGCCCAGAGAGAGGTGTCTCACGCGAGGTCACTGGGCGAGCAGCAATTGTATTGAGCCTGGAACCCCGGCCTCTGGGCCCAGAGGTTGCAGCCTGGATACCCAGTCCCCTTGTGTACTTTCTGGGCATCCCTGACTTCCTAAGTCCCTGAATTGCCCTCCTCAGTGAGGAGTCCACTTTGCTGCTTATTAATAGACTCTCTCACGGGACTGCTGGACAGGTGCAGCCCGATTTCAGAGTCGCAGCATCCATAGCATTTGCTGAAGGATTGGCTACAGGCAACACCTGTGTTGCATTTGTCTTCCTGGAAGATAATGAGCTCTAAAGCCTCACTACGCAAAGTGTGGTCCCTGAGCCAGCAGCACTGGCCTCACCTGGGAGCTGGTTAGAACTGCAGAAATCTTAGGCCCCTCCCAGACCTACAGAACTGGAATCTGCAGTTTAATGAGAGCCCCCGGCAGTATGTGTGTCCCTTACAGACTGCCAGGGAAAGGCGTCTTAAGCAAATGGACTAAAGTGGGCAAATGAACTGTAGACGTGTCCACCGAACCTGCCCTGGGCAACACTTGTGCTGGCACGCGTGCCAGGGTCTGAGAATTCTTGCGGGAGTCGGCCAAGGTCAGAGTCTTCAAGGAGTCCCCAGCTCCTGCTGTTAGCAGGTCTTCATGCAACCGCACAAGCCGGCCAGAGAGTGCTGGGAGGGAAGGAACAAAGGCCATGGAGGCCTGTCTGCTCAGGAGAGTGAGAATCTGGGCTGAAACTTGAGGGAAGAACCAGATCAGTCAGGCAGACATGGGCAAGGGCCTTCCGGAAAGGGGGCTGCTTGTACCAATGCCTCAGCTGGGTGTTTTCAGAGAATTGGGTACTTTGTAGACTTTACCCTAATACTTCCAGGCACTGAAATTGGAGGCCCACCTACTCTGAGTCTAAATATTTAAAAGTCATATAGCTGACAAACTATTAAATAAAATGTGTTCCAGCCTCTTATAAATATGCCTTCACAAGGATCTAGAAGGCCAGCTTTACATTTAGTATTTTTGGACTCCTGGGAGTTCGGCACTACAACGCAATGGTGTGGGGTGGGCCGGCCCCATCTGCCCCCTTCTGCTCTGTACCCCAAGTATGCACCAGGGGCAACTGCTGAACAGGTCCCAGTCTCCCTTCCCCAATGATTGGAGGGAGGGGCTGGATGCTCAGCGGGCACTCCAGGCAGGAGCAGGCCAGGGAGGGGAGCCTCTGGTTGTAACCAGGGGTGCTCAGCCTTGGCTTTAATGGAAATCACCTGAGCACTTTAAAAAATACCAATGTCCAGACTCCACCTCAGACCAATTCAAGTCAACCCCCTACAGGCAGGGCCAAGGGACTGTGATGATACAAGTTGTTTAGCTGAGCAGCCAGGCTGGGAACCACAGGTGGGATGTGGGCGTTGGCTCAGTCAGTCCTGACCCATCCACGCCACCGTAGCAAGCATTGAGGAAGGCAGGGCAGCCTGGGAGGGGAGTTCAGGCTTTATCTGTTTAGAGTCTAGGTCTCTGTCGCTCAGGCTAGAGGGCAGTGCCTCAGTCATGGCTCACTGCAGCCTCAGGCTCCTGGGCTCAGGCAATCCTCCCGCCTCAGCCTCTCAAGGAGCTGGGACCACAAGCACGCGCTACCACTCCTGGCTAATTTTATTTTTCATTTTTGTAGGGACAGGGCCTTGCTATGTTTCCCAGGTTGGTCTCAAACTCCTGGCCTCCAGTGATGCTCCTGCCTTGGCCTCCCAAAGCACTAGGATCACAGGCATGAGCCACTGTGCCCAGCCCAGAGCCCGGACTTTAGGCTTACACTCCAGGCTGCAGTCCCACGTGTGAATCTCCAGGTGTGAGCCCCAGGTAAGTTCTGTGACCTTGGATACTTCACGTCTCTGAGCCTCAACCTACCTATCTGTAAGACAGAGACAATAATACCTGCCTTGAGAGGTGGGGTCTGGGCCTCTGAGCCTAGGCTGACCTGTGGAGGGCACCGCAGAGGCGACTGTGCCAACCTAGACTGGGCCTGGACTTTACAAGGATTGCTGGTTTCCACCTTGGTCTCTTGAAGCAAGCTCAACCCCCAGGTGTGGAGAGGCCCTGAGAGTCCATGGAGAGGGACAAGGACCCGGTCATTTCCTTGCCCTGCCGAGTGCCCAGCATGAGGGCCGCTGTCTGAGACCTTCCAGGCCAGCCCCTCCACCAGCTGCACACCACTCAGTGACCCCAGTCAGTGCCGCAAGGAGCAGAAAATTGCTCAGTCCAGCCCCACTGAATTCCTAACCCACAACGTCGTGAGACTGAATAAAACAGGGCATGTGTCACGTGACTGGAGGGAACTGTGACGTCTGTGTTCACACAGATCATCTCACACATCAGAAACCACAGACAGGAGTGTTGACCTTTGTCCTCTGGGCACTTGCAGGCTCCCCTCCTGCCTGATGGGGGGGTGCCAGGGTTGTGTCCCCAACTCCACAGCTGGCTGTTGTGGCCACGGCTGGATAGACAGGCACCCCGGGCCCAGCTCCACCTCTGGCAAGTCTCTCCTCATTGTTCTGGGTTCAGCCCCCGTCCATTAGTGGGGAAGGCCTGTCCATGTTAATATCACAGATGCTGACTGCATGGTGGGCACTGAGCTAGGCCCAGGGCACTGGGGGGCCAGAGCTTGGAGAAAAACAGATGCAAACCCTCCCCCTAGAGCTTATGGCCGTGTGAGACGGACTGAGGTTAAACCGGTAAAATGTAAGTACACATGGAGACACCAAAGAAGATAGCAAGACACTGGGGCCTACTGGAGGGTGGAGGGAGTGGGGGCGGCGAGAATAAGAAAACCACCTACTGTGCTTATTACCTGGGTAGCAAAATAATCCGTACACCAAGCCCCCATGACATGCAATTTGCCTATATAACAAACCTGAACACGTACCCCTAAACCTAAAACACAAGTTTTTAAAGAAGTAGACAAAATGCAAATAATGCCACCATTGGCAGCTCTGAGAAGGTTGGGAAGGAAGGGAATCTGTGGGCCGAGTCTATCACGGGGTGAGCCCCCTGCGGCCGCGGGGCTGAGGGTGTCAGGGTGGGCTGGGCTGAGCTGAGAAAGGGGAGCGGGGCTACTGCGTAGAGGGCAGAGAATGTCCTAGGCCAGGGGAAGAGGGAGCTCAAAAGCAGTGAGGGATGGAGGGAGACGGGTGACCAGTCCAACACACACAGAGGGGAGATCAGAGATGTGGGAGAGGGTGACAGGCAGAGCAGGGGGCCCGGCAGTGCGGTGGGTGGGGAGGGGGGTGCCCTGGTGAGGGCTTGGGCCTTGAGCTTAAGGAAAACAAGAAGCCATTGAAGAGCTTTAGGCCAGGGCCACCAGGGTGGGTTTGTGCTCCCGACTGTCTTCTGGGTGATCAAGGTCAAATCAGAAGGTAGACGAGAAATTGCTTTGAAAAGTACAAAAAAGAATACAAATATAAAGTGTGAGTGGTATGAGGGACAGAGGTCAGTGAAGGGCACGGGCTGGGGGTCCCGGGAGCTGGTTCTCCGCTGAGACGCACCCCACCCCTCCCTGTGGACCTCAGCGTTCCCATCTGTGGAATTGGCGTGGCTACCGCTCAGAAGCGCCTCGCCTGGACCAGGTCTCCACGTTGGCTGCACCTGACCTCACATTCCCAGCTGTGAATGGGCTGCTTACCTGACTTTGCCTGTGAGGAGAGTGAGGCTGAGGGGCAGCGACTTACCCAAGCAGAGGGAACAGGCTCAGCCCCTCACTATTTCCTGGCTCAGAAGGAGGAACAGGCGGTCGGGCGCGGTGTAATCCCAGCACTTTGGGAGGCCGAGACAGGAGATCGAGATCATCCTGGCTAACACGGTGAAATCCCGTCTCTACTAAAAAATACAAAAAAATTAGCCGGGCGCGGTGGCGGGCGCCTGTAGTCCCAGCTACTCCGGAGGCTGAGGCAGGAGAATGGTGTGAACCCGGGAGGCGGAGCTTGCAGTGAGCTGAGATCCGGCCACTGCACTGCAGCCGGGGCGACAGAGCAAGACTCCGTCTCAAAAAAAAAAAAAAAGAATGAGGAACAGGCAACACGTAGGGCCACAGACTTGGCCACACTGCCGGGCTTGAGCTTGGCTCTGCCACTCCGGAGCTGTGGCACTTTGGGCTGGTTAATTAATATCTCTGTGCATATGCGTCCTCTTTTGTGTGCAATGATGACAGTGGTGCCTGTGTCGGTCTCTTCTCATACTGCGATAAAGAAATAACCGAGACCAGTAAAGGAAAGAGGTTTAGTTGACTCACAGTTCTGCATGGCTGGGGAGGCCTAAGGAAACTCAGAATCTTGATGGAAGGAGGAACCAACACCTTCTTCACAGGGCAGCAGGAGAGAGGGCAGTGAGCAAGAACAGGGAAAACTGCCCTATAAAACCATCAAGTCTCCTGAGAACTCACTTGCTATCACGAGAACAGCAGGGGGATACCGTCCCCATGATCCAGTCACCCCCCAGCCTCCCCATGTGGGGATTACAATTCAAGATGAGATTTGGGTGGGGACATAGAGCCAAGCCAGGCCAGTGCCCACCTCACAGGGCTGATGCGGAGTTTAACGGAGAGCAGCACTAGGAAGCCCCACGTGTGCTGTCTGTCCCTTAGCCTCAGGGGGCGGGGACGCCTTTCCCTCATGGAGAGCGTGAGTCCCGTGGGAGCCCCGAGCTCTGTCCGGATGCAGCAGCTGCAGGTTATTTATTTTTTGAGACAGAGTCTCGCCCTGTCACCCAGGCTGAAGTGCAGTGGCACCATCTTGGCTCACTGCAGCCTCCACCTCCCGGTTCAAGCAGTTCTCCTGCCTCAGCCTCCTGAGTAGCTGGGACTACAGGTGCGTGCCACCACATCTGGCTAAGTTTTTGCATTTTTAGTGGAGACGGGGTTTCATCGTGTTAGCCAGGATGGTCTCAATCTCCTGACCTCGTGATCTGCCCACCTTGGCCTCCCAAAGTGCTGGGATTCCAGGCGTGAGCCACCGTGCCCGGCCACTGCAGGTTATTTTTAACTGAGGAGGCTCCACCAGCCCTTGCTGTGAGGTTATTTTGAGCACAGCTGCGGCTGTACTGGGCTGACCGGATGTTTTTGAGGAGGAAGCAGGTCCCCAGTACGGAAAGGCCTGGGAAACCCCCTATGTCCAGAGGGTCCCCCCTTCTCCGCTGTGGAAACAACAAAGCCATCTGAGGGTGGTCAAGGTGAGGCAGGATTTCCCCTCTTGGGGAGGGGCCCTCACTTCCCCCCAAGGGTTTGTATATCCCGAAGCCAGGTTCGTAGGTCTGGCTGGGGGCTATTTAGGCAGCGGAAGATCATCTTCCACGGGAATCCCGGGGTGCTGTGTCCCCACCACCTCCTCCTTTTTTTTTTTTTTGCCACGGAGTCTCGCTCTGTCACCCAGCCTGGAGTGTAGTGGCACAATCTCGGTTCACTGCAACCTCTGCCTCCTGGGTTCAAGTGATTCTCCTGCCTCAGCCGCCCGTGTAGCTAGGACTATACGCGCCCACCCCCACACTCAACTAATTTTTTTCTTTTTTTTTTGAGACGGAGTTTCGCTTTGTTGCCCAGGCTGGAGTGCAGTGGCCAGACCTCAGCTCACTGCAAGCTCTGCCTCCTGGGTTTACACCATTCTCCTGCCTCAGTCTCCCGAGTAGCTGGGACTATAGGCGCCCGCCACCTCGCCCGGCTAGTTTTTTGTATTTTTTAGTAGAGACGGGGTTTCACCGTGTTAGCCAGGATGGTCTCGATCTCCTGACCTCGTGATCCGCCCGTCTCGGCCTCCCAAAGTGCTGGGATTACAGGCTTGAGCCACCGCGCCCGGCTCAACTAATTTTTGTATTTTATTAGAGACGGGTTTCACCACGTTGGTCAGGCTGGCCTCAAACTCCTGACCTCAAGTGATCCACCCGCCTCAGCCTCCCAGAGTGTTGGGATTACAGGCGTGAGCCACTGTGCCTGGGCGGTCCCTACCTTCTTTAGGTGTCACTCAGATGCCTGGACCCTGGAGACCTGGGTCGCGTCCACTCCGCCCTCTGTGCTCCATGGCTGGAGGAGGCTCAAGGTCTTGCCCAAGTTTGCTGAGTTCCCAGGACCGCAGCAGCCTCTGGGCTTTGTTCCCTCAGGAATTCTGCCCAGGAATTTCAGCCCCTCAGTGCCTCTATCCTGACAAGAAGACCTCCCTGGGCAGCACTGACCACCTCCACACTGCGCAGTGGGCACGGTTCCCAGCACTGAGGTTGCTGCTCTTCCACACCCCAGCCTTCTCCATCATCCGGTGCTCCGTCTCCCCCTCTTCCCCTCCTCCCCCATCTCAGGGGCCTCCTCTACCCCTGCCCTGCTTAGGAACAAAAATAGCCGATTGTCCCCTTGGTCTTATGCAGAACAGCCCCCACCCTCCTGGAGGCCCAGAGCCTTGGCCTGTCACCCACAGCAGGCGCCACTCATAGTATTTTCTGGACAAAGACAGTCCTCTCCCCCTAGCCAAGAGGAAATCTGGTGCCAATTGCTAAAGAGATATTTTTAAAAAATCCTTCTCACCTTGTTATATAAGTACTTGGATTTAACCTTTGTATATATTTAGTCCTTTGACTTCTCATCCTATTTGGGAGACTGCATTTGGAGACAACAAAACGTAAGATAAGTGCTGTTCTCTGATTTTTGGCTGCTGTTGCCAAAATGTCTCTCCCACCTGTCTTTATGCATTTTTTTTTTTTTTTTGAGACAGTGTCACTCTGTCACCCAGGCTGGAGTGCAGTGGTGCCATTTCTGCTCACTGCAACCTCTGTCTCCCAGGTTCAAGTGATCCTCCTGCCTCAGCCTCCTGAGTAACTGGGAGGCGCCTGCCACCACTCCCGGCTAAATTTTGTGTTTTTCTTAGTAGAGATGGAGTTTCGCCATGTTGGCAAGGCTGGTCTTGAACTCCTGACCTCAAGTAATCCTCCCTCCTCGGCCTCCCAAAGTGGAGGATCACAGGCGTGAGCCACCGTGCATGGCCAAAGGTGACATCTTAGACTTTACAGTGTAGAATCTGAGTACCTTAGAGTCTTAGAGATGACCTGGTCTGATGTTTGATTGATTGATTGTTTTCTTGTTGTTTTTTTTTTTTTGAGATGGAGTCTCGCTCTGCCGCCCGGGCTGGAGTGCAGTGGCCGGATCTCAGCTCACTGCAAGCTCCGCCTCCTGGGTTCACACCATTCTCCTGCCTCAGTCTCCTGAGTAGCTGGGACTACAGGCGCCCGCCACCACTCCCGGCTAGTTTTTTGTATTTTTTAGTAGAGACGGGGTTTCACCGTGTTAGCCAGGATGGTCTCGATCTCCTGACCTCGTGATCCGCCCGTCTCGGCCTCCCAAAGTGCTGGGATTACAGGCTTGAGCCACCGCGCCCGGCCTGATTGATTTTTTTTTTATTGTGGGAAAATATATGTGTGTGTATTTATATATATGTGTGTATATATATGTGTGTGTATGTATGTGTGTGTGTATATATATGTGTGTGTATATATATACACAGACACACACACAAACACACACACACACACACACAGAGGATTTACCATTTTAACCATTTACAAGTGTCCTGTTCAGTGGTGACTGATTTGTGTAGCTGAGGAAATGTTTGTTCAGATGAAATCTTGAGAAGAAGCCTGATATAAAACTGATCACCATACTGCCAGCCCTGGAACCACAGCTGGAGCCAAGGCCAGCTCCTCCACCAGAGGCTGGGAGCAGGGCTGCAGAGTGCAGGTGCAGGGAGCGGGGGCTGCGGCAGTGTGGCCTGTCCTCCCTGCAGCCCTCACTCAGCTTCCGAGACCTCTTGGCTCCTCATCAGGCATTTGGTCCCCTCATTCTTCCCCTCTAGGCCAGTCCCCGACATCCCAGGGGACCTGTGTCCTGCTTCTAGGTGCCTATCTGGTCCCTCAGACCCAAGGGGAAATCACTGCAGATGGGCGGGTGATCGGCAAGGGGGTTCTGATCTGAGCCTGCCAGAGAGGCCTAGAGAGGCAGGTGTTGTTTAAAGAAATAAGAGGTGGGCCGGGCTCACGCCTGTAATCCCAGCACTTTGGGAGGCCGAGGTGGGTGGAACACTTGAGGCCAGGAGTTGGAGATCAGCCCGGTCAACATGACAAAACACTTCTTTACTAAAAATACAAAAATTAGCCAGGTGTGGTGGTGCGTGCCTGTAATCCCAGCTACTTGGGAGGCTGTGGCACGAGAATCGCTGGAACCCAGGAGGCGGAAGTTGCAGTGAGCCGAGATCATGCCACTGCGCTCCAGGTTGGGTGACAGTGTGAGACTCTGCCTCAAAGAAAGGAAAGAAAGAAGGAAAGAAAGAAAAGAAAGAGAAAGGACAAAAGACAGACGAGGTGACAAGTTCAGTGGAAGGAAGGCCCCACTGCTGGGACAGCCACTCCACAGAGCACACTTCTGAAGACTTGGCGCCCTTGTGGACTCCAGGCAACCGGGGAACTTCATGCTCAAACCCTGGTGGGGTCTGGTCGTGGTTACACCCAGGAGAATTTCCTCTCACCTTCCAGGAATGCTTAGATTGAATGGGGACAAAGCAGCTCCACTGAACACCCGTAAAACCTTAAGACATGGCCTGTTCCATACATTTCTCCCTGTTTCTCATGAGTGAAAAGTAGGCCTTCCCTGAAGCCCTTTGGTCCTCTGCCCCTGCCCAGCAGATGAGCAGACACAAATGAGGGAGGGGCCTTCAGGAATAAGGACGGGGCAGGGAGAGAGGGGACTTTAAAGAGGGCCCTGTGACCTCGTAGGCAGGTTAGGCTTCTAGCTGCAGGAGACAGCTAACATGAGCAGGTGGAGCCTCACCTGGGGACATGGCACTCAAGTGCCCTAGGCGGCCTCTGCACCCTCCATGTGCCCTCATGAGCTTTTGAGCACACAAGAGGTCCTGGCTGTTGCTTTAGGTTTCCTGGCTGGGCCCTGCTTTGTTCCTTTAGGTTTCCTGGAGGCCCAGGAGGGCCTGTGCTGCCTTAACCTTTCCCACTTCCCCAGTGTGCTGGACATGGGATCACAGTCCATTTGAGCAGTGGCCAGAGCAAGCGACCAGAAGGCATGGGCTCATGGAGCCTGGCCTCTGCTCTCCAGCCCATGGCGGGCTGCCCTGGTAGCTGGGCACTTGTTTGGGCTTCCATGTGGTCAGTTGTAGTCAACAGGACACTGGCAAACACGGGCAGAGCTGCGGGGCCCCTTGTAGCTGAGGAGGGCCTGCTGATGGCCAGTGTGTGTCCTTCCAGCTGGGCCTGGGGCAGCTGTGCTCTGCTCTGCTCTGCTGGCGTGGTCTGAAAGACGAGACCCAAGGCTCTAGGTTTGCTTGGAAGATTCTGGTAAATGCTGCTATCATTGACTCTATGTAAAGTTCCGACACACTTTAAAAAGAGAAAAAGAACTAGCCAAGAGACTTTCCACCTGAGTTGAAGAGTCAAGTCAGGGAGCACCTTGGAGTGATGCCACAGGTGGGGAGCCCACGATGCCCTGCTGTGGCGGTCAGGCCCCTGGAGATACAACCAGCTGGCAGCACTTGATGAAGATGTGGCGGGTCTGCCTCTTCACTTGACGATGAGGGAGACCCTTTAGAAAAAAAATAGATAACAACCCCCAAACCTTCATTCCATGTGGTGACGTGCACTCACCTTGGTGCGCAGACAGGGCCCCTGAATGATGCATCGAAATCCCACCAATCCCAAGTGACTGATGCCAAACACATCCTGAAAGCATCTCCAAATAATACAGAATGACTTCTAAAGGAGATACCAGTGGTTTGGCTAAAAACCTTCATCTTCACGCTTCTTCAGGAAAGCCTGAAACTGCCCATTTTGCATTGCTATAAAGGAATACCTGAGGCTGGGTAATTTATAAAGAAAAGAGGTTGGGAGGCCGAAGCAGGTGGATCACAAGGTCAGGATTTTGAGACCAGCCTGGCCAACATGGTGAAACCCTGTCTGTACTGAAAAAAAAAAAAAAAAATTAGCTGGGCGTGGTGGCAGGCACCTGTAATCTCAGCTACTTGGGAGGCTGAGGCTTGAATTGGGAGGCAGAGGTTGCAGTAAGCTGAGATCTCACCACTGCACTCCAGCCTGGGTGACAGAGCAGGACTCTGTCAAAAAAAAAAAAAAAGAAAGAAAAGAAAAGAGGTTTATTTGGCTGACAGTTCTGCAGGCTGAACAGGAAGCACAATGCCAGCATCTGCTGCTGGTGAGGCTTCAGGAAGCTTTCAGTCATGGCGGAAGGTGAAGAGGGAGCTAGCATGTCATATGGCAAGAGCAGACGCAAGAGAGAGGGGAGAGGTCAGGCTCTTTTAAACAATCAGATCTGGCATGAACTCATGGAGTGAGAACTCACTCATTACTGCAAGGACAGAACCGAGCCATTCACGAGGGATCCGCCTCCAAGACCCAAACCCCTCCCTCCAGGCCCACCTTTAACACTGGGGATCACATTTCAACATAAGATGTGCAGGGAGCAAACATCCAGATCAGGCCAGGCACGGTGGCTCACACCTGTAATCCCAGTATTTTGGGAGGCCGAGGTGGGTGGATCACCTGAGGTTGGGAGTTCAAGACCAGCCTGGCCAACATGGTAAAGCCCCGTCTCTACTAAAAACACAAAAATTAGCCAGGCGTGGTAGCTGGCACCTGTAATCCTAGCTACTCGGGAGGCTGAGGCAGGAGAATCGCTTGAACCCAGGAGACAGAGGTTGCAGTGAGCGGAGATCACGCCACTGCACTCCAGCCTGGGTGACAGAGCAAAACTCCATATCAAAACAAAACAAAAGAAAACAAAAAAACACCATAAAACATCCAGATCATACCAACTGCTCTCCCCAGCACCTATGGCACAGAAGGAGAGAGGGCAAGAACGAAGGAACGAAGGCATGGAGAGAAGTCTTGGAAACCAGAACATGTGCATGGGACAGGATGCGGTGACAGCCCGCAGAGACCTCTGACTGAACCATGCTGGAGATAAGCTTTCGTGCTCGCTTTAGAGAAGATTGCAGCTTGGAATCAGATAGAAAGAGGGCACTGGAAAATGGAGACCAAGACACTCTGTCAGAAAATGATTTGAAGAAACAATCAATGCTGTTAGCTTAGACGATTCTTTAAGGAGGCTTGAGGGAGAAAAGCCAGATAAAAGCCACGTGAAGAAAATCAAACAAATGAATCGCTTCCAGTTGAAATGAAGAGTCTGCAAATTGAGCCAGCATCTTTGCAGTCTGCAAGGCCACAGCTTGCAAGTGAGACTCAGAGGCTTCAGGCGAAACTCCCCATCCTGCCTGCCCTACAATAAGAACATCCGGAGAAACTCACAGAAAAGTCATCAAGGAGGAAATTTACTGCTAAGAAATGGAGAAGACACTTTCCAGTGTGCCTGAAAGCTTCAGCCACACACCCGAGAAGTGCAACTCTGCAGGAAGATGCCCAAGACCTTGGGAAGGACCTGGAGGGAACCCCCTCCTCCTACGCAACCCACTCAAGAAAGGTGCCTGGCAGCTCTTTCCACAGAGAAAAAGCTCATTAAACTAAGAAATGAAAGTGACGACAGCAGAGAGAAGTTGGGGGAAGCAGAGTTTAAGTTCTAACATTTCCTGAAGGGCCCTTTGTCCCTGCACAGCCCTGGATGACCGGGGATCTGGGCGTCATCAGGTGCCCAGGGAGGAAGTGGGCCAAGCTATGGGGGTTCTCAGACCCAGAGCCACATGCAGGCATAACTCAGCATTTATAGCAGCTGGCCCCACGGCAGAGGATGTTTACCTGTTTTTTCTCTTTAAAGTAACTTTGAGCCAGGCGCGGTGGTTCACGCCTGTAATCCCAGCACTTTGGGAGGCCGAGGCAGGCAGATCACCTGAGGTCAGGAGTTCGAGACCAGTCTGGTCAACATGGCGAAACTCCATTTCTACTAAAAATACAAAAATTAGCTGGCCATGGTGGCGGGCACCTGTAATCCCAGCTACTTGGGAGGCCGAGGCACAAGAATCGCTTGAACCTGGGAGTCAGAGGTTGCAGTGAGGTGAGATCGCACTACTGCACTCCAGCCTGGGTGACAGAGCAAGACTCTGTCTCAAACAAAACTATATTTCCTAAAATAGTGTTCTTTATATATTTGATAACTTTTTGAAAAAGAGATGAGGTCTGACTCTGTCGCTCAGGCTGAAGTGCAGTGGTGCCATCATAGCTCACTGTAACCTCAAACTCCTGGGCTCAAGCGAACCTCTTGCCTTAGCCTCCTGAGTATCTGGAACTGCAGGCATGTGCCACCATACCGAGCTAGTTTTTTTTTTATTTTATTTTTATTTTTATTTTTATTTTTTTTGTTGAGACGAAGTCTCGCTCTATCACCCAGGCTGGAGTGCAGTGGCCGGATCTCAGCTCACTGCAAGCTCCGCCTCCCGGGTTCCCGCCATTCTCCTGCCTCAGCCTCCTGAGTAGCTGGGACTACAGGCGCCCGCCACCTCGCCCGGCTAGATTTTTGTATTTTTTTTTTTAGTAGAGACGGGGTTTCACCGTGTTAACCAGGATGGTCTCGATCTCCTGACGTCATGATCCGCCCGTCTTGGCCTCCCAAAGTGCTGGGATTACAGGCTTGAGCCACTGCGCCCGGCCTTTTTTTTTTTATTTTTTATAGAGACAGGGTCTTGTTATGTTGCCCAGGCTGGTTTCGAACTCCTGTGCACAAGCAATCCTTCTGTCTGCCTCAGAATCCCAAAGTGCTGGGATTACAGTCATGAACCACTGCGCCTGGCCCATGTACTTGATGATTTTAATATAATCCTTGTAAATACATTCTTTTTTTTCATTGGCCCTCGAATGAGATATGCAAGTAGGGTAATTTGATTGAGACAAAAGATCCACTGTTATACTTAATCTTAGCCAAAAGGCCGAGGAGTGATAAAAAGTCCTCTATGACTTAAATCATAATTGAACTTTGACATGCCCAGATGGAGACAGGAGAAACCACAAAGAACATTTCTATATGCTATGCACTGTTATCAGAACTACACAAAAGCACCCTAATATTTACCTCAAAAGAGTTTTGCAAACCCTACCAAAAAACCCCAAAAGATACTCCTAACTGAACCTATCAGTAGTTTTATTCATTTTGCAACAAATTCATAGGCTAAAGGACTTAACATTTTCCTACCACTACTTTCTTGTTTTACATTTCATTTTTAAAAATAAATATTATTCTGCTTATAGTATTCTTTGTCACTTAAATGCTTCAAAATTTTATGCAATAAAAATAAAAGAGTTCCCTTGAAAAACATAAATCAATATCATTTTCAGGCCCACAGTGTCCCCTGAGGGTGCCAGGAAATCCTTCAAGGGCCTTTCCCCAGGTTTAATATAATCTTTCCAGTTGGAGAAACAGAGAAAAAGTAATTTCCTGGAGGAACATAGCAAATACAAGTACACCTTGGATATATTCCAGATTCAGTTCCTGACTATGGCACTAAAGCAAGGCATACAATGTTTTCAGTTTCCCAATGCATAGAATAGTTACGTTTACAGTGTACCATAGTCTGTCAAGTGTACAATAGTATTGCTCACATTGTGTCTAAAAAACCTAATGTACGTTAATTTAAACATATGTGGCTGGGTGCAATGGTTCATGCCTATAATCCCAACACTTTGGGAGGCCGAGGTAGGCAGATCACTGAGGTCAGGAGATGGAGACCAGCCTGGCCAATATGATGAAACCCCATCTCTACTAAAAATGCAAAAATTAACAAGGTGTGGTGGTGTACGCCTGTAGTCCCAGCTACTTGGGAGGCTGAAGCAGGAGAATTGCTTGAACCCAGCAGGTGGAGGTTGCAGTGAGCTGAGATTGTGCCACTGAACTCCAACCTGGGTGACAGAGCAAGACTCTGTCTCAAAACAAAAAATAAAAATACATTTTTGCTAAAAAATGCTAATGATCATCTGAGCCTTCAGTGAGTCCTAATATTACTGGTGGAGGATCTTGCCTTGATGCTGATGGCTGCTGACTGATCAGGGCGGTGACTGCTGAAGGTTGGGGGAGCTGTGGCGATGTTTAAACACAGCAGTGAGGCTTGCTGCATCGACTGGTGCTTCCTTTCATGGAAGATTTCCCTGTAGTATGCCGTGCCGTTTGGTAGCATTTTACCCACGGTAGAACTGCTTTCAAATTTAGAGTCACTCCTCTCAAACCCTGCCTTTATCAACTAAGTTTAAGGAATATTCCAAATCCCTTGTTGTCATTTCAACAATGTCCATGGCGTCTTCACCAGGGGGAGATTTTGTCTCAAGAAACCACTTTTGGCCGGGCGCGGTGGCTCAAGCCTGTAATCCCAGCACTTTGGGAGGCCGAGACGGGCGGATCACGAGGTCAGGAGATCGAGACCATCCTGGCTAACACGGTGAAACCCGTCTCTACTAAAAAAAAAAAATACAAAAAACTAGCCGGGCGAGGTGGCGGGCACCTGTAGTCCCAGCTACTCGGGAGGCTGAGGCAGGAGAATGGCGTGAACCCGGGAGGCGGAGCTTGCAGTGAGCTGAGATCTGGCCACTGCACTCTAGCCTGGGCAACAGAGCAAGACTCCGTCTCAAAAAAAAAAAAAAAAAAGAAACCACTTTCTCTGCTCATCCGTAAGAAGCAACTCCTCATCCATTCAAGTTTTATCATGAGATCACTCACGGCTTCAGGCTCCACCTCTCATTCTAGTTCTCTCTTTTTATCTTTTTCAACTTTTATTTTAGATTTAGGGGCCACATGTGCAGGTTTGCTACTTGGGTACATGGCATGATGCTGAGGTTTGGGGCATGACTGATCCCGTCACCCTGGCACTGAGCATAGCACCTAACATTTTTCAACCCTTGTCCCCTTCCCTCTTTTCCCCGTCTAGTAGTTCCCAGTGTCCATTACTATCTTTATGTCCACGGGTACCCGATAGTTAGCTCACACTTGTAAGTGAGGACGTGCAGTATTCGGTTTTCTGTTCCCACATTTATTTGCTTAGGATCTAGCTCTCTTGCTGTTTCCACCACATCTGCAGTTAATTCATCCCCTGAGCCCGTCAAAGTCATCCACGAGGGGAGGAATTAACTTTTTCCAAACTCTTGTCAATGTTGATATTTTGACCTCCTCCCACAAATCATGAATGTTCCTAATAGCATCTAGAATGGTGAATCCTTTCCAGAAGGTTTCCAATGTATTTTTCCCAGATCCATCAGAGAATTCACTACCTATGGCAGCTGTGACACCTACAGCCTATGAAAAGGATTTCTTAAATAATTCCACTTGAAAGTTGAAATTACTCCTTGATCTTGGACTATAGAATGGATGTTGTGTTAGCAGATACGAAAACAACACTAATCTCCTGTACATCTCCATCAAAGCTCTTGGAGCATTTCCATCAAAGACTAGGTACATTGTCAATGAGCAGTAATGTTTTGAAAGGAATCTTTTTTTCTGAGCAGTAGGTCTTAACAGTGGACTTAAAACAGTTAATAAACTATGCTGTAAACAAAGGTGCTGTCATCCAGGCTTGAGAGTTTCATTCACAGAGCACAGATGAGTAGATTCAGCATAATTCTTAATGACCCTAGCATTTTTGGAATGGTAAACGAACGCTGGTTTCAACTTAAAGTTACCAGCTGCATTATCCCCTAACAAGGCAGGCAGCCTGTCCTCCAAAGTTTTGCAGCCAGGCATTGACTTGCCCTTTTTCTCTATGAAAGTCCTAGATGGTATCTTCTTCTAATAGAAGGCTGTTTCATTTACATTGAAAACCTGTTGTTTGGTGGAGCCGCCTTCATCAAGGATGTTAGCTGGATCTTCTGGATGACTTGCTGCAGCTTCTTCACCAGCACTTGCGGCTTCCCCTTGCACTTTTATGTTCTGGCTTCTTTCCTTCAACCTTGATAGGGTGTGGATTTGTGTCCCCACTCAAATCTCATGTCAAATTGGAGGAGGGGCCTGGGGGAGGTGATTGGATCATGGGGGCGGATTTTCCCCCTGCTGTTCTCATGATAGTGAGTGAGTTCTCATGAGACCTGATGGTTTAAAAGTGTGTGGCACTTCCCCCCGGCTCTCTCTCTCCTGCCACCATGTGAAGAAGGCCCTTACTTCCAGTGCGCTTTCTGCCATGATTGTCAGTTTCCTGAGGCCTCCCAGCCACGCTCCCTGTTAATCCTGTGGAACTGTGAGTCAATCAAACCTCTTTTCTTCATAAATTACCCAGCCTCAGGTAGTTCTTTACAGTAGCGTGAAAACGGACTAATACAAACCTTATGAACCAACCTCTACTAGCTTCAAGCTTTTCTTCTGCAGCTTCCTCACCCCTCTCAGCCTTCATAGAGAGTTAGGGCCTTGCTCTGGATTAGGCTGTGGCTTAAGGGAAGGTTGCGGCTGGTTTGAGTTTCTATCTAGGCTACTAAAACTTGCTCCCTTTTGGTAATAAGTCTGCTTTGCTTTCTTATTATTCATGTGTTCACTGGAGTAACACTTTTAAATTCCTTCAAGAACTTCTTTTTCTCTGCCTTCACAACTGGGCTGTATGGCATAAGAGGCCAAACCTCCAGCCATTCTCAGCTTTCAGTGTGCCTTCCTCACTAGCTTCATCACGTCTAGCTGTTGAAGTAAAGTGAGAGACTGACTTTCCCTTTCACTTGAACACTCAGAGGCCATTGTAAGGTTGTTAATTTGCCTGATTTCAATATTTGTCGTGTCTCAGGGAATAAGAAGAACCAAGGAGAGGGAGAAAGAGAAGAAGAGGGAGAGAGAGACAGGGGAATGGCTGGTCAGTGGAGCAGTGAGAACACATGCCATTTATTGATTAAATTCACCATCTTCTGTGGGCACGGTTCATGGTGCCCCGAAACAATTACAGTAGTCACATCAAATAACACCAAAGGTTGCTGATCACAGATCAACACAGCAGATAGAATAATAAGGAAAAAGTTTGAAATATTGCGAGAATTACCAAAATGTGGCACAAGACATAGGGTTAGTAGGTGCTGTTGGAAGGATGGTACCGATAGGCCTGCTTGACACAGCATTGCCACAAACCTTCAATTTGTAAAAACTGCACAGTATCCGAGGTCCAATAAAGTAAGGAGTGCCTGTGATCGCGGCACAGACGTGAGAACCCAGGCTTCTTATTCCCAGCCCAGCAAGGATGGCTTTGCGCTGTGAGTTTCCTGAGGAGAAGGCTTCTCAGCTCCCATCTGTGATTCTAAAAGACTTAATCAGCTTCCTGGCAATTTCCAAGGTGAGAAGAGCCTGTTGTTTCTACCTGTTTGCAGACTGGCCTGCTGTTACCTTGGCAACAGCTGTCACCAGGCGCCTCAGCTCCCTCTGGCATGTCACATCCTTTATTGCCAACATCAGCGTGCCTGGGTCAAGGATAAAGTGGTATGGGCCTCCCAGGTCCAGTGTGGGGGACCTTCCGCTAAGAACTGCTTATTTATAACCCAAAGGAAATTTGCCCTAAAAACAGGATTTCCGTGCTTACCTAGCTGATTTTCTTTTTATATTCTACAGGGGTTAGTAGAGAGGCTTTTGCCATTTGAAGAGGTTGCTTTTCTTTCTTACCAGTCAGTACTAGCTTGAGATTTTAAAACTGAGATGTTGGCTGGGTGAGGTGGCTCACGCCTGTAATCCCAGCACTTTGGGAGGCCAAGGCGGGTGGATCACCTGAGGTCAGGAGACCAGCCTGGCCAACATGGTGAAACCTCGTCTCTACTAAAAATACAAAAATTAGCCGGGCGTGGTGGCACGTGCCTGTAGTCCCAGCTACTCCAGAGGCTGAGGCAGGAGAACAGCTTGAATCCGGGAGCTGGAGGTTGCAGTGAGCCGAGATCGCGCCACTGCACTACAGCCTGTGCAACAGAGCAAGACTCCGTCTCAAAAAAAGAAAAGAAAAAAACAAACAAACAAATAGATGTTCAGATCCAGTGGGAAACCCACCCCACCTCATTATATGGACAAGGATGGTAAAACTCAGAGAGGAGAACTGACTTGCTCAAAGTCCACAGAATGTATTGGTGCAATGCAGGACTTGGACTTGGCTGAAGTCCTGGTTGCCTTCAGGGGTTGGCGTTACCGTAGGTTTGGCTTCATGACAGTAACATCACATAGAAACCATCATCGCAGTGGATGGGCACAGGCTTGCTTCTGGACTTTATCAGTGATGGAGACATATTCTGGGGCTGCCTGAGTCATCTTCCGGGAACCCCATTTTCCTGGCGCCCAGTATTCCCTTTCCACACCTCCCAACCGCCTACCAGGGGTTGGAAGTCTGGAGTCTACAGGGGTCAGGCAGGGGACAAAACCAAGTGACATGGACTGGCTGGGGACCGTTGAGGTCATTCCTCTAGCCACTAGGCCCATGCCCCATGTCTGCCTGTCCTTGCTTAGCCTATGTGATGCCTGAGGCTAGAGGTCTGAGGTCTGAGATCTGCTGTCTCTTAGCCCTGTCAGGTTCAAGGTCCTTCCTTCTTACAGGAACCTCCTTCACTTTCACCAGTGCTATAGGAACCCCTGAGGTCTGGCTGTGCCTCCCAACCCATCCTGGGCCTGGTCCATCTGCCCAGCAGCCTCTGTTACAAGGGCACAGCCCCTGTCCCCTCAGAACCTCCTAACTGCAGGTGAGGTCACCTGGGAGCCAGGGAAGACCCGAGGCGGACAAACCTGGGTCATCCCTCCATCTAATCACCGACAGAGCAGAGCACTCTCATGCTAAAGCAGAAGGTCCCAGGCAAGCCTAGATGAGTGGTCACTCTAACTCTAGTCTTAGAATAAAGACATGTAAACAGTAGTTCAGGGACCAAAAGCCAGCCTGGCATGTCTTTTGTATAGCCAGCTGCCTAAAAATGGTTGCTACATTTTTAAATAGTTGAAAAAGATCAAAACAAGTATAATGTTTCATAACATGTGAAAATTATAGGAAGTGTAAATTCCAGGACCGATAAAGTTTTATTGAATCACTGCCATGTCTGCGACAGATAACGTTTGATTGAATCACTGCCGTGTCCGCTCACTTTCGTGTTTCAACAGCAGCGTTGAGGAGTTGCAACCGAGACCACAAACCTGCCAACCACAAACCCACTGACCTAAAAGATTTCCTTCCCAGCCCTCAGCAGAAACATGTGCCAACCCCTAAAAATTCTCTGTGCTCTAAAAAGTGAACTTTCAGTCTCAAAGTGAAGACCTTTTATTGGGCCCTGGGTAGAAACCTCAGCTCCTTCTCTGAAGCCATAAACTCATTCCTCGCTTTGGAGATGGGAGGCTGCAAAGAAACGTGATTTGAAAGGAAATTGCAAATCCACCTTGTTAATGTCTTCAGTATATTGTAGCCATTATACAGACAGGCAAACAAGAACCACGCAAGCTGAATAAAACCGTCTGTGGCCAAATGCGGCTCGCGAGTCTCTAGCACGCGGACTCTGGACTTCGTGAGCTTCTCCGTCTTCTCCTCCTGACCCCAGGGTTCTGCCAGCTGGAGCCAATGCCTCTTCCTGCCTCACCTTCCCCGGCTCTCTAGCATCCTGCTCAGGCCACACATGCCGCCTGACCGGCCTGCCTTTGAGAGCAACTGTGGCCTGGAGAGAGGCGTGGCCTTGGGGCTGCAGGTTACTAACTAGAATGGGGCTTTGGGCTCCAGCAGGTACCCACGGGAGTGGCTTCCTGGCCCAGCAACTTCCCCTCCTAGCCATCATAGGTGGAGGCAGGCTGGGTCTGGATATCTCCTTCCCGTGAAGTTGGGATCCAGGTTCATGGAGCCTAGAACTTGCGTGGAGCCCCCACCAGGCGGGTGCCCCGAGAGCAGGGCAGGAACTTCTTGCTCCGCTGATTCACCCAGAGCCTCTGTGTTTCCTGCTTCTTGTGAGTGGTTGCTCAGCACTTTGGCCCTGTGAGCTGGGACAGTATCTTTTCATGCATTTTCTGGGTTTTTTGTGCGCTTTTTTTGCTAAAGGTAGCTAAAGCTGATGTCTGTTTCTTGCCACTCTGACAACACTAACACATACAATAACAGTTGGATACATACTTGTATCAATTTCCTATTGCTGCTGTCACAAGTTACCACAAATTTCGTGGTTTTAAGCCACCAATTTGTTATTTCACAAGACACATTAACTATCTTATAGTTCTGGAGGTCAGAAGTCCGCAGCAGGTCTCCCTGGGCAGCAACGGGAGCATCAGCAGACCATCTTCCTTCCGGAGATTCTGCGGGGAAGCTGATTCCTTGCCTTTTCCCACTTCTGAGGTTGCCCTGGTCCTTAGCTCATGGCCCTCCCTCCATCTTCAAAGCTGTTTCTAAGAGCCATCGTCACCTCCCCACCCTATCCCATGCCACTCCCCGAATCCGGGCAGATTCTCTGGTTGCTCTGGCAAGTGAGAGGCAGCCAAGGAAGGCAGGTGGTGGCCACGCTGGGCCTCGGGAGGCCAGCAGCTTCCACTAGCCCCTGTCATGCTCTCTGGGAGCCCTGAGCCACCCCAGGAGGAGGTCAGTCATCTTGCACTGTCAGGGACATCATTTTCAAACAAATGATAGATGCGTATCAGGGCTCGTGCCCAGACGTTTGTTCCTATGCATGCATAGTGTGGCCTCTCTGGGGGGGACTGGAAGGAAAAGGAGCTTGGCAGTGAGGGAGTCGGCAGAGGGTGAGCTAATGAACTCTGTCCTCACTAAAATGAGCCTGCTATGGCTTCTGAGCAGCAGGGAGCTAATGGCTGTGGCTGGGCAGAAGGTCGCTGGGGAGGGTGGGCTGCGTGGACAGGAAGGGAGTGAAGCCGACAGCAGCAGGGAAGCCAGGCAGGGGCTTCAGCGGGTGCTGCCTGGGATTTGGAGACATCTGTAGGGAGGAGGCTGGGGACAGCTGTGCGTGTTCCCGAGAGTCTGCGATTCTGAGATTCTGTGATGTTAAACCCTGTGTCTCCACAGTGCTGTGATCTGGTGATTTGCAGAACCTCTCGCCCAGCAATTCTCAAATCCCCTGATTCATGCGGTGCTGACCCAGCCCATTTGGTTCCTGCCAACCCCTGGCCGGCCCACGACTTCCCCAAGAAGCTGAGGAAAGGCTCCACTTTTATTTATTTTCTTTTTCTATTCAGTCAGGCAGGTGTTGGGGGAGCCCTGCCTTCCACCCAGGATGCCCAGATGGGGAGGATCCAGGTCGGGAAGGTCTGGAGGTAGGTTGGAGTAACTGGGAGTGTTTGCCTGTGTGGGTGACCGTGCATCCATGTGTGCCTGTGCGTGTCCATGTGTGCCTGTGCGTGTCCATGTGCGCTTGCATGGGCCCATGTGTGCCCCGAGTGTGCCCACATGTGCCTGTGTATGCCCGTGTTGTGCCCACGTGAGCCCGTGTGCCTGTGTGTGCTCCGAGTGTGCCCATGTGTGCCTGTGTATGCCCATGTGTGTGCCCATGTGAGCCTGTGTGTGCCTGCATGTGCCCACATGTGCCTGTGTGTGCCCGTGTGTGCCCATGTGTGCCCGCATGTGCCCGTGTACCCACGTGCTGAGTGAACTGCCAACTCCTGCGGAGGCGGAGAGGAGAGCTCCACCTTGAGGAGAGGAGCTGGCAGTGCTGCCTGGCCTGGGGCTGTCAGCCAGTTCTTCAGCCTCATGCCCTGGAATGGTTTGCCTGAGACTGTGGTTTCACGTTAGGACCCTCTAGAGACCAAGCACGTGGGGTGGAAACTTGGAGTGCCTTTCCTTAAGCCACAAGCCATAGTTACCCACTGAGTGTCATCATCTCCACAGTTGACAAAAGGCCTGAGGGACATGAGAGACAAGCAGGGTAGCCATGGATTAGTAAGACAGGGAGCGGTGGGTGAGGGAGGGGGCATGCCAGGGAGCAGGGCCACTAAGGACAGAGCCGAGGGCAGGGACAGGGCCAAAGGCAAGGCCAAGGACAGGGCCAAGGGCAGAGCCA
>NC_045448.1:9518861-9560547 GCF_002776525.5 Piliocolobus tephrosceles | reverse complement strand
GGACAGGGCCAAAGGCAAGGCCAAGGACAGGGCCAAGGGCAGAGCCAAGGACAAAGCCAAGGACATAGTCAAGGGCAAGGACAGGGCCAAGGGTAGAGCCGAGAACAAGGCCAAGGACATAGTCAAGGGCAGGGACAGGGACAGGGACAGAGCCAAGGGCAGGGACAAGACCAAAGGCAAAGCCAAGGATAGGACCAAGGGCCTAGTCAAGGACAATTCCAAGGGCAGGGTGCATTTAAAAGGGGAAGAAACATTCAGCAGAATCTGAGGGCTTTTGAAGGTAAATTGTAAAGGGACTCAGGTAGACCTGGCTTAATTCTGCCCCATCCCTGATGCTGTGTTAACTCTGGCAGTCCTCACCCTCTGTAGGGCTCCATGTCCCCCCCTAGAAGTGAGGAAGCTGAATCAGGGGACTTCTCAAGGCCCTGCTGACTCTCCTGGTCCCCGATCCCCCGAGGTGGGACTTCCTCCTCTCCTTCTCCGCCACCCTCTCAGCACCAGCTCCCAGGAGGAAGGCCTGCCACACCAGGGACTTGTGAGGTCCAGAGAGGAAACAGGCAGAGCCTTCGCCCTGTGCCTGGGACACTTGCTATCAGCTGCTGGGGCTCCTTCCAGGCCTTGGGTGACCCTCTCTGCCCTGCCAGCCTCCTTGCAAGGGGAGGCTACTTCCAAGATGGTCCTAGGAGAGGAGGATGCAGTGCAGGAAGGGCACCAGGCCCACGTCCACTCAGAGCCCCCTTCTCACTGCTCCTTGGCCCAACTTGGGGCGTTGGCAAGCTCTTCTGAGAAGGAGATACTGTGGGTGACAACCAGGACCATTGTTGGTTATGAGAGGTGGGGGTATGAGGCAGCCTCCATCGATCCATCCATCCATCCATCCACCCACCCACCCTCCATCAATGCATTCGTCCGTCCATCCATCCATCCATCCACCCATGCATTCAGCATTTATTAATGCCTATGGTGTCTACAGAGAGCACAGCACCCTCCGTGGATGACTCTACACCCTTGCCCTGCTCTGCTATTCTTGTTTGAGTCGTGGTTATCTGTTCACTGTGTCCTCCATTAGAATATTCACTCATACAGGCTTTGTCTTTTTTGATAAATGCCTAAAGTCAGGCCTGGCTTTTTTATTTTTATGACTAACATGTAAGCGTGTATTTTTAAGCCTGGATTTAATAGATGCTCAAAAGTATTTCTTCCATGTACAAATTTAACCCTCCTCCCCCCAGCACCCCTGGGAATTAGACTCAATTATAGATAAGGAACCAGGCTCGGAGAGGTGAAGTGCTTGCTCGCGTTTCACAGTCATGGTGCGGTGGGAGGAAAAGCCAGGTTTCCAGAGCCGGGCCTCACCCTTTCCCCTGCTCCACACTTCGTGGCCAGGGCCGGGAGGGCAGAGTCACCTCCAGCTGGCTGTGAGGGGGGCTTCCCGGAGCAGGCACCATGGGCAGGTGGTTGAAGGGTGCTGCTCCCCAGCTGGGAAGGAGTGGGAAGGACAGCCAGGCTGAGGGGACATCTCTGGCCAAGGCCCCGGGGGCAGGATGGTGTACCTGGCCTCCAGGAGGGAGGAGGGAGGCGGGAGGAGGGAGGAGGGAGGCAGTCCAGCCAAGCCCTGCCAGCCTTCCCTGGAGTCAGGAGCTTCCTCAGTCCGCACTGTTACGCAGAGTCTGACTTGTCCCTGTGAAAATAACCAACAGTAAGACCTGTCCCCAAACACCTTGGGCTTAAAATGCTTTATCCCAGGCTGCTGCGCCCAGGAGCACCTCTACTGTGCAAAGGGGAGCCACCCGCCACCCCCTGCAGGCCCAAAGGAAGGGCTGGTTCAGCCAGGCCTGGGGGTCGGCAGGTCTGGGCTCCCCGCTTGCTCTATCCCCACCTGCCATGTAGACTGAACTTTCCCCCTTCTCTCCCTGGAGCTGAGTCCCCGTGGATCATTGGCATGGCTTCTGCAGCTCTTCGTTGCCAGAGAACTCTAGTGGCCCCACCCAAAGCTGACACCTCTGTGGCATTTCACAGCATCCGAGGCATTTTTCACATTTGACACCGGTCCTCTGATCGCCTCAATGGCTCCATGAAAGGGGCTGGGTGAGGTTAGAGAGCTCCCTACCTCAGGTGAGGAAACGGAGGTTTGAGGGAGAGAAAGTCATTGCCCCAAGTGGCTGGGTTGGTCCATGGCAGGTCCTTGTCTGGAACCCTCACTTGTCCCATGGCAGTGAGGACTCGTCCCACAGCGGAGAGCAGGCAGAATGGCGACACGTTCCGTTTCCTGAGTCCCCGACCAGGGCCCATCTCTGAGGTCCTCTTGTGCCCCCCTCCCAGAGGGACTCATTCTGGCCAAGGAAGAGAAAGGAAAAAGGACACCCCCAGAATACATTGGAAATGATGTCCCCCTTTCTCTTATCTAAACCCCACTTTCCTGATTGGGCCAGCTCACTCAGAGGCAGTCTGAAGGCTTCTGGACGGAAATGGCTGAAGCCAGCCCTCAGGTCCACTCTGTCTGGCACTGGGGAAGAACACGGAGTGTGACTTACAATCTGACCTCATTTTCGGGAGACACTTTTCATTTTTTCTTTTTTTTGAGACAGAGTCTTGCCCTGTCACTCAAGCTGGGGTACCGTGGTGCAATCTTGGCTCACTGCAGTTCTCCTGCCTCAGCTCCCCAAGTAGCTGGGACTACAGGCGCATGCCACCACGCCCGGCTAATTTTTTTGTATTTTAGTAGAGACCGGGTTTCCCCATCTTGGCCAGGCTGGTCTTGAACTCCTGAGCTCAGGCAATCCACCTGCCTTGGGATCCCAAGAGATTTTTCTTTTTAACCCAGTGAAGAAGATTGTGCCTGGAGCCAGGTATGGGGGCAGCTGGGTGTGGGGTGGCATCTTGGTTTGGGGGCTTTTTGGACACTAGGAAAGCAAGCTTGGTCTCTTCTGGGGTCAGGTGGGAACTTGCTGTCCCTGCCTAGGTGAGCTCAGGCGCTGTCCCCACAGCAACCCTGCAAAGCCCCATTTTTCCTGGAGGAGAAAACTCAAGTTCAAAAGGGAAAAGTCAGTTGTCTGAGGATACACAGCTAACACGTGGGAACTGGGATCCCAAGCAGTCCTGTGTAGACGTCCTTCTGCCATCCCCACTCCTGCTGCCGCAGCCGCTGCCTTTAAGGACCACAGAGATGAGCACTGGGACCGGAGTCACGGGCAGGAGAGTGGATCTCGGGGACTGGAACTGCAGACTCTGCCCTCAGTCCAGGTCCAGGCTCTCAGGATGACGTGTTCTCCCGGGGGAAGTGGGACGGCCTCCACATGAGCTCCTTCCTTCCCACTCCGAGTGCTCCTCAGCCTTTTGGTAGAAGTCGGAGTCCTCGGGAAGCTTTCTTGGGGCCAGGCCAGGTGCCTCTGCAGTGGCTTCTGTGGGTCAGGATGGGATGAGCACACTCGTCATTTCTCCGGCAGAGGCTCGGGGCTCGTGGCCTCTGCTTCTCAGAGCACACCCCTGAGCCTCCCTTATGGCTGAATTATGTCTCCCAATTCCCACGTTGACATTAACCCCACAGAACTCAGAATGTGACCGTATTTGGAAACAGGGTCATTGCAGATGTGATTTGTGAAGATGAGGCCACTCTGGAGTAGGGTGGGCCCTAACCCACGATGACCAGTGTCCTTATTTTTATAGGACATTTGGACACAGACCCAGGCCATGTGAGCACGAAGGCAGAGACTGGGAGATGCATCTGGAAGCCAAGGAACGTGGGAGATGGCCAGCAAACCGCCAGGCACGGGGGGAGAGGCCTGGAGCAGTCTCCCAGCCCCAGCAGGAACCAACCCTGCTCACACATTGCTGTTGGACTTCTGGCCTCCAGAACTGGGAGACAACATGTTTTGGTGGTTTAAGCCACCAAAGACATTCATGCAGCCCCTGTGGAGGTCAAGGGATTTGTTTCAGAGCTCTGGGCAAGTCACTTTGCTTTTTGAGGCTCCCTAGCCTGTAAAGTGGGAGTGGTAGCTCTCCACAGCTGTCAAGATCAAATGAGATAAAGAAGGCTGGAGAGAAGGGAAGGGCAGGAATTGGAGGCGGAGACGCTGACCTCCATTTCTGCCCTGCTTCTGCCACTCTAAAGCTCATGACCACTTGCCCGTTACTCAGTAATAGTATTTACCTCCCAGACGGTTTGGGCGTGGCGGTGTTTATTTGGTAGAAATCACCTGGAGAGCTGCAGCGCCCCCAGAGTTTTGCAGTGCTTGTTCATCACAGAGCCCAGCGGAGGGTCCGAGGGTGAGGGAGGAAGGTCAAGGGCGGTGTGGCGGGTGCAAGAGCTGGAGGGGGCGTGGGGTTTGGTGGGTGGCCTTCGACCTTCTCCAGCGGAGATGCAAATGTTACAGATGGGGTCTGGGGACAGCGAAGCGGGGAGAGGCGGACTGGAGTTGAGTGTGCTCTGGTTTGGAAGCGAGACCTTGACTTGTGGTGGCCTACCCTGTTTGGGTGACGTCTGTGTTCAGAGCTAAGCCCCAGGGGCACACGACAAGGAAGACAGATGGGGGTGGTGGCGCTTGGGAGCCTCAGTGAGATTCTGTCTGGTGCTGGGCTGGAGCTGTCGTTGGCTGCTTCCCATGGAAAAGAAGCTGATCTGTGTGATGCAGGCTTGGTAAGATACTGAGGAACAAGGGGCGGGAATACTGCAGAGCACAGTGGTGAGCGGGAGCCCCTGACTGGCTGAGTTTTGGGGAACTGATCCGGATTTTCAAAGCCATAAGATCACCCCAGTGGCCAACTGTAGGCCGGTGTGTCCTGGCTTTCCCTCCCCAACCCTTTCTTCTCACACTTCTTGGCGATTTGGTTTTCTTCCTTTCTCTAAGGCCTGTCCTTGAAGGATGGAAATGTCCATAGGTTGGGGGTCTACGGTGTGTCAGGTCTGGGGACAGAGATGGGACCCCCCCCCCACAGACACCCAACGCAAGATTCTTTCAACATCTCCAAGCGGTGCTGTCATGATCCCCGTGTGCCCGGGAGGAAAGAGGCTGGCGGACTTCCAGGGCCACCCGAGTCTTGCGGGAACAGCGGGGCGCTGACCACCCATCTGAGGACCAGGTGTGGAGTGGCCTAAGGCAAGGGGGAGGCTCCAGGATGCCAGTCACTCGTCATTTCTCCGGCAGAGGCTCGGGGCTCGTGGCCTCTGCTTCTCGGCCTCTGCGTCACAGCCGCTGCCACAAGCAGGACACTTCAGAGGCCCGGGCCCCACCTCTGCGCCCACCTGCCACTTTCAAGAGAAATCTAGAGTGAAAGGAAGAGAGTTTCTGTTTTTGATGAGACTCAGTGAAATGGAGGCTTTTTAAATAATTAAAATCCAGAATACATTATTTATTCAGGTCAGATATGAAGCTGCCTTTCCTTTTATGACCCTGGCAAGTCATTCACCCTATCTGGACCTCAGTGCTCTCCCCTGTAACATGGGTGCAGCACCAGGCAGGGGGTCGGGCTCTAAGGGCTTCCAGGGTCTAGAGCAGCCCAAAGACCCAGCCAAAGCAGGCCTCCTCCAGGAAGCCCTCCCACCTTCCCTTTGTGCTTCTGCAGCATTCCTCCATCCCCTGTCAAAGATCTCACCACCTCCGTGGATTCACGTTTACACACCCATCTTCCCACCAGACTCTGAGCTCCTTGAGTTCTGGGACCGAGTTGGATGAATTTCCACATCCCCAGGCCCAGCACAGGGTGGGGCGTACAGTCTCAGTGATTGTCGAATGAATGAATGAATGAATGAATGAATGAATGAATGAGGCTCCAGTGTTTGAGCGAATGTGGCTCCTTCACCCTGCAGGGAGGCCTGGGTTCAGGAAGCTTCCCCTAAGTGCAGCCGGCCACGCATCCCTGGTAATTCTGAGACGATTTTCCCTCTGAGGACTCAGCTGGGGAGAGAAGACATAGGTTACCATGGCAACAGATTTTTTTTTTTCCTGCCAGAGCAAACATTTCTACAGAAACCTCAAGAGATGCCAGCCAGTGCGGGGGCACTGCCTCTTTCTCCCACGCCCTCCCTGGCCTCTGAGCCCAGAGCTGGCCCTTCTCACAGGGTTTCTCAAAGCTGCCCACTGTAAGGCTGTGCCTGAGACCTGGGTCAGCCTCGGCCTCACATCCTCCCTGGGGAGGTGGGGGCATCCCCACCCGTGCAGGCCCTCCCACAGGCCTGTTCACAGCCCAGGCTGTCAGCGGTGGGGGAGCCAGGCCCAGAGAGGGGAGCCGTAGGGTGCCCACTCCCAGCCCAGGCAGGCTTCCTCTGCCATCCGCCAGTGCCCCCTCAAACCCAGGTGACAGCTGCTTCTTCCCCCTCCCCCATTCACAGGGCCCAGGGAGGCTACCAGGGGGCCACTTGGAGGAGCTGGGTGGGGTGCTGGTCCTCTGGAGAGGGGCAAGATCTCTGAGCTCAGATCCTGCCAGCTCAGACCCACGGCCCTCGGGTCCTGCTGCATCCTGTCTGGGACCCTGGGGTGGGAGGCCCCAGGAACAAAACTCAGAGAGGCCTTGTGATTTTCCCCAGGACACACAGCGAGTGAGGGAGGAGGCAGGTTTCTCTGGAGACAAGGCCCAGCCTCTGCCTCCTGTCCTGCCAGGCTTCTCCACCTTCCACTGCCTGGAAACAGGGGACAGATGGCCCCTTCTGGAAGCACAGGGGGGTGCAGAGTGCCTCGTGAGCACTGAAGGTGTTGAGGGCCCGGCTCATGCCCCGCACTGCCCCTGTGTGGACTGCAGCACAGAAACAGCGCTCAGAGAGCCTCCATAGCCTTGCCACAGCTCGCAAGTGGTGGCGCAGGACGCTGATGTCAGTGCTGTCGGGCTCTGTGACACTGTGCTATCTGTCCGCAACCCCTGGTCTGTCTTATTGAAGGCAGGCAAGGAGGAGGGAACGGGGCAGGCGGAGGGGTGAGCGGCTGGTGGAACCACAGCCCAGGCCAGGGTCGGGGCAGGAGCAGGGGAGGGCCTTTGACACCAGGCAACTCCTTCCCAGAGGCCATAGACACATGGAAGGGTGAGGCCATGAGAAGCAGCTGAGCTCAGTGGCCCAAAGCAGGGACTCTGGGATCTGCCCAATGGGAGTCAAATCCCAGCTCCACCCCTTCCCAGGGTGCGTTTGCACTTGGGACAGCTGTTTATTCTTCTGATCACAGCTTTCTCACTTGTAAAATGGGGAGAGCATTCAGTGGCTCCACCTGGCGGGTTATGAGGATGAAGGAGTCGGATGCATGTGAGGGCTGCTCTAGGGGAGGCCGCCGCTTTTCTGTGATTTGAATCCCATGCAGTCCCTGGGCTCCTCGGCCGCTCTTGCCTCTCTGTACCCCAGTACTTGGCCCTAAGCAGGCATTCCCAGGAGCTGCTGGAACAGGCTGAGTCCTGGCGCTTATCCGAGCTGTCTTGTTTGTACGTACTCTTCTCCCACCCACTCGCGGGTGAGCTCTGCGAGAGTGTGCTCCTCTCCCTCCCCGGAGCGCCGCAGCGTGCTGGTGCATAGTAGGCGTCTGTCCATATCGGTCTAGTTGAATTTCTTGAGAGTCATTGGACCTTCTCAGCAGCTCTGGAGGTAGGTCGATCGGGGTTCCTCGTCCCATTTTACAGATGTGAAGACCCAGGTTGGGATTCACTGGGCAGGTTGCTCACTGTCCCAGAGTTGGTCGACAGGGACCGGCATCCTGATTTACTATTTAACTCCAATCCTGTGTGATTCCCATTGCACTAGACTGCAAAGGAGGGACCATTGGAAAAGAAAGAGCAGGTCAGGTGATGCCAGGAGGTGGGGAGAATCAGCCTGACCCTCCTCAGCTGTTTTCCCCAAACCAGCCACGATCCTTAGCTCCCCGCCTCTGCTCGCCCTCCCTGATATAGCTTTGCCTTGGCTGTGAGCTCAGCACAGTTGCCGGTGAGGGACAGGAGTGGGAGTGAGTGGCACTGATTAGGGGAGGCAGAGGCCCCATAGTCTGTCTGTGCTCCCAGCCAAGACCACAAGTTCATGACCCCACACCCGGGCCTGCAACACAAGCAGCTGCTCCCTCAGCCCCACCCCCACCTCAAGAGCCTCCTCCTGTGCTGGAGCCTCCAGCACTGCCCAGTCCCTCCGGAGATCTGTGGATCTGTGGGCTCACCCGCCCACACGGAGCTCGCCTGCAGTGCTGCCTCTCCGGCTCTCATCTCCATGGCAACGCCCACCACCCCCACTCATGGCCGCTGTGCTCTGTGCACCTGAGGCCTGACCCTGCTTTCCAGCTGCACATTTGAGTGTGGGGGGACACCCACGCACCTGCTCAGGCCAAGGCTCAGTGCTCACTCATGTGCCTGCCCCCACCCACAGGTCAGAGTGGCAGCGTGTGGGCGTACACAGGTGTGTGTGTGGGCCTGGGTGTTGAACGTACCGACACCTCATTCGAGTCCTTGAGCTTCTGTGAGGGTCTCTGGGACCTGGGGGCCGCCAGCAATGACTGAGTGTGTGTGGTGTCTGTGTCCCCGGCATGGGTTTGCTTTTGTCGGTGTGCCTGTGCCTCCTGGGGCCTGTGGTGCTGCCTGAGTGTCTGTATCCCTGGCAGAGTGGCAGAGGCGCAGGGGCACCTCCCTGTGTTTGTCAGGGAGGCGGGATGGCAGCCCCTTTTATTCTACTTCCCCAACGACGGGAACATGACCTGGCTTCAGCCCACTCTCTAGGGACATCCAGGCCCAGCAGTGGTCAAGGGAGACAAACAGCTCACCAAGGGCACAACGAGCTTTGACCCTGGGATCCACAGCATTTTCTCCTGAGGCGCCACCCTGATTCCATTTTCCTAATCACCGAAGGGGAGCCACAGAGGGCCACGGGCAGGATGCCAGGATGGGGGAAGCGTCGCCTCATTCTGTTAACAGCTGGCCGTGCCCCCTTGCACAGGACACAGCTTCCCTGCCTGGTAGTGATTCCTTCTGAACTCCAGTTCTGACTGTCCAGAAGTCCATCAAATGGTGATTGGCTAAATACTCAGTTCTCTTGACACGAGGCTCTTCCTCTCATCCTCATAATGGCCTCAGCCTCGTGGGCTGTCTCATTCTGCCCAGCTGAGAAGGAGGGAGCCGAAGTGCTGAGGAGCGAGGCCGCAGGGGATGCTGTGGAGACAGGATTCAGCTCCCAAGCCTTTGCTCTTCTCCTGCCTGCTCCCTCCAACACTGCCCACCTGGCTCTCGGGCCAGATTGGGCCCTCTGTGCTGGCTGCCCCACTGCCCAGCCAACCCCTCCCAATCGCCCTTAGCCACCAAGGCCAGATGTTGGGGCAGGGAGGTGTGACCCGTGGCGAGGGGCACCTGCTGCTCTGCTGGGAGGCCCCTCCTTGCCCTTTGCTACCGATAGGGCTCGAGATCAAGGAGGAAAGTATCAGAAGGGAAAGGCAAAAGGCAGGCAAAGCTGTCCAGCTCCTCCTGACTGGTGGGGAATGATGCACTGAGTTCTGAGATCAAGGGCTTCATTAGTGATCAGGCCAGGCATGGAGGACCAAGGTCCTCAGAGCTGGATTCAAGGAGGAGGGAAAGAGGAGGGGAGCCCTGGCTGACAGGTACAGGGACTGGGGTTCAGAGGCCGGCTGTCCGGTTCCACGAGGAACATGAGATGTGTGCATTCATGCATGCGTACACACAAAAAGGGGAATTCGTCCAAGTCCAATTCACTCACAAATACCCTCTGCAATGTCAGAACAATAACTGAGGCACGACCTTACATCAAGAGCTCAAGGTAGGAGGGACCGATCCTTCCCCAGGGGATGGAGGAGCCATGGACCAGGGAGGTCACAAGACGAGGGAGCATGCGAGCTACTTGTGGATGTGGTGGGGGGCCTGATGGGTCCCCACACCAGGGCAGAGAGCTGCAGGCTGAAGGACGGCACAAGCAAAGGCATGGGGCTGACAGGGTTGAGTCAGGTGGGTGAGAGGGGACCTGGCTCTGAAGCCCAAGCAGAGCCTCCCAGGTCTCGGGGACCTTCCTGACTCAGCAGGGTTGGGGGCCTGAGCCTCTGCATTTCTAATAAGCTCTCGGGTGATGCTGATGCGCTGGTCTGGGGACCACACTTTGAGCTGCAAGGGTGTGGGCTGAGATGTCAGACTGTCTGAGTTTGAACTTGGATCTGTCCCCTATTGTCTGTGCTAGTGGGCAAGTGATGAGCTCCTCCTCCTGCCCAAGTTCCCTCACTTATAATATGGGGATAATCTCATAATAATGCCTCCTTCAAGGGGGTGATTGTGAGGACGAAGAGGCAAATACGGTTGACCTTTGAACAACAGGGGGGGATTAGGGGACACTGCGTCCCTGCCATGGAGTTGAATATCCATGTAAAGGCCGGTGCAGTGGCTCACACCTGTAATCCCAGCACTTTGGATGGCCAAGGTGAGAGGATCACTTGAGCCTAGGAGTTGAAGACCAGCCTGGGCAACATAGGAAGACCCTGTCTCTACAAACATTAGAATAAAACTACTCTGGCATGGTGGCCTGCGCCTGTAGCTCCAGCTTCTCAGGAGGTTGAGGTGAGAGAATTGCTTGAGCCCAGGAAGTCGAGGCTACAGGGGGCCATGGTTATGCCACTGCACTACAGCCAAGGTGACAGAGGGAGACCCTGTCTCAAAAAAAAAAAAAAAAAAAAAAGAAAAGAAAATCCATATATAACCTTAGGCTCCCCCCAAAGTTAACTACTAATAGCCTACTGTTGACCACAAGCCTTACTGATAACATAAACAGTTGACTAATACATATTTTATACAGTATATATATTATATATAAACCATATTCTAACAATACAGTAAGCTGGAGAGGAGAAAATGTTATTAAGAATATCAGGAAGAGAAAACATGCTCACCCTTCATTAAGGGGAAGTATATTCATCTTTGTTGTCTTCATATTGAGTAGGCTGGGGAGGAAGAGGAGGGGTTGGTCTTGTTGTCTCAGGGGTGGCAGAGGCAGAAGAGGTAGAGGAGGTGGGAGGGGAGGCAGGAAGGGCGGGCATATGGTATAACTTTAATGGAGAAAAATCTGTGCATGAGTGGACCCATATGGTTCAAGGGTCAACTGTGTATGTAAAAGCACTCAGATTAGGGCTTGAGAAATGTGTTATTATTCTAAAATGCCAGGCAATGCTAGGCTGAAAAATGCCTGCTTTTTTGCTGAGGAATGGGTCACTGGAGTTTTAAGGAGGGGAGTGATGCAAGCAAAGTCTCCTTTAAAAGAATGTCTGTGGACAGTGCTGGGAACCGAGTGGGAGATGGGGGACAGGCCTGAGAGGTATGAATGAGTCAGGGCCCTGCTTCAGGAGCGGGAGGAAGCGGCAAGTCTGGGCCACTGGGGCAGGGCTGGTGGAGGACAGACGCTGCTGGCTCAGCTCTAACTGGAGTGGGCCCAAGGCTGGCCGGCCGCTCTGCACCCTATAGCAAATCTTCTGGGCTGGGGAGGGAGCCCCCGCCTGCTGTGCTGCTGCTTCATGGTCACTGTGCTGACATGCCCAGCCTGGGGTCAGATCTCTGCAGCTACGCTGGGCCCTGCACCATTTCCCAGTCCTCAGCCTCCTTGGCCTGCAGGCCTCAGGTCGGTCCAGCTCAACTCTCCTGCCAGGAGCTTCCTGGACTTCCTCAGAAGAGAAGAAAGCTTCCTCTGATGTTCATTGGTGTGTGAGCGTGTGCACATGTGGGTGTGTAGAGGCAGGTGTGTGTATGAGGATGTGCACACACATAACAGTACACACCCTTACACGTGCACACACAAGGCCCCCGTGCGCCCCAGCTGCCAGCCCATATTCACTCTTTGAGGAGAGGCTGTGGAGTGTTCAGACTTAATTTCTAGGAAATTACTTCCCTGTCTGCCTGTGGACTTTGAATTGAGAGATTCCAGTTCACCAGACAAGCCCAGCATGTGACCCCCTGCAAGGCAACAGCCCCCGTGTCCTTCTTTAGGGGGTGCACTTACTCATATGCCCTCCTGCCCCCTCTAGGTTCCCAACAGAGGTAGGGACAGTCGGGGAGGGCCACCTACTCCTGGCGGGCCACTGTGGGCACTGTCCTTCACTCAGAGAATGCTTCTTTTGCTGCTTGCACTGGGGTGAGGTCCTTCACCGCCCAGGACCTCCCTAGTCCCTCCAATGATTTCCTAAATGAGGGACTGCTTGGGAGGAGGAGTTCAAGCCAAATGTTCTCCTCCTGGGATTTCTGAAACATCTGTTAGAGGGTCACTCCTCAGTCTACAGAGGATAGGGAAAATGCCCACTTCACGCCAACCCCAGAACCATGGGCTGGAAGGATGCGTCCAACCACCTCTGTTCAGGAAGTTCACCTACCCACCGTGCGGTCGCCCAGCCTCTGCTAAAACTCCTGCCTGTTGGCTGCCTCTTCCCAGGAAACCCCGCCCACTCGCAGATACCCCGCCCACTCGCAGATACCTGCTAGAGAAAGCTTGCCAAATTTGCATTCAGGCATCTTTCATTTGTTTGTCCTAGTTCGGACCTTGGTTCTCCACACCCTATATGACAAATGTGTTTTTCTGCCAAATCTTCTTCCCTTCCTCTGCCAAAATGTCTCTGATTCTTTCAGCCATTGAGTGTAGAGCCTGATTTCACTGTCCTGGGGACTTCCTTAGGCATCCTACTGTTTGTCAAGGTCACACCAAAACTGTCACCCTCCAAATGTGGTCTTCCCCCCAATTTGGGGCTTGATTCTTCTGCAGCCTATTGACTCTGTTGAACTTTGTCAACTGGAGACCAAGACTGCAGATTTGTCGGCTGGCTTCACTGGGACCTTCTCAGCTGCAATGAACACAGATGGCAACCCAGGCCGAGGGGATTGTATTCTCATGATGTGGACTCTCTGAATAAGGGGGCAGAAATGTGACTGGGCTTCAGGAACAAATGAAGCAGGGTTCTAGTTGCCTCTCTTTTCTCTTGCTTCTCTCTGCACCTTCTCCCTGAGTCTCCCAACCAGCCTCCTCCACTTCAGGGTCACAAGACAAAACACAGCCACAGTGTCTCCCTAACTGATGTGCTATGCTCAAGCCACCTGGAGATGCCTGGAATCTGCCCCAATTCCAAAATCATCAGGAAGTTTCTCTGGCCCAGTTCAGGTCTCTCGCCCACCTTGCACCGATGGGCCACCTGCTGTGGTTGCGGCTGCTGAGTAAAACTATGAGAAACACGCTCACCTGTCCGGACCCAAAGAATGGACTCAGGCACAAAGAATAGCGAAAGTGAGACTTTTAATAGAGGTCTTGCAAGATGGGGTGGCTGGTAGGCACACCTGGGGCAGCTACAGCAGGTAATTTATCTCCCAGCATGCAAGTCCCTCCCCCAGTTCCTCATGGCTGAGTACTGTGGGGTGACAATCTTCCCGGACGTTGCCTAAGTGTCATCATTCCCCTTATAAGGTTACACCCTGTCCTCTTCCCCTCTTAAGTTTCAATTTCCCAATAATGGAACTTTCTTCCCTTTTATGGGCTGACCTCTCTTCTACATTCTGTTCGTGTATCATGACCTTCTAGGAGCGTGAGCCGTGCTGTTTGTTACATTCACAGGCTGGCTGCCAGTGCTTAGATTTATCATGCCTTGAAAATGGACCATTTAAAATGTTTTCTGACAAAACCCTATGCAGATAGGGGTAGGTAAGAAAAAGTTTCCAGGGAAGCATTGCTGGGCAATCTTGAGTCTTGACTGCCTTGTCCAAACAATGTATTACCCTTTCCAGTTCCGTGTCTTTTGCCAATTTGTTGAGTGGTCTGCATGCTACACCTTCATCCTGGCTATCAGCAAAAATGTTGAACAGAACAGAGTTGAGGAGAGATCTTCTACCCACCACTCAACGTTTCCTACCAGGGCCACATGTGTCTGCTAAGTAAACCATTTGATAATGATTAGTCAGACTACAGAGCCCTGCTTAACTGACACATGGCAGTGTGGAAATGACGTGGCACTATGGAAAATGCTTAGCATGTAGCAACTCACAAAAGTGGCATACAAAATTAAATCATGAATATACAGGGGAAAAAAGGCTAGAAATATTTTTAAAAGACAGGTAACATGAACTACATTTGGTTGGCCCAGCAGGCAGAATTCCGAAAGAGGACTGCTTACGGGTTTCAGCCAGCCTGGATGAGATAACCTTGACTCCAGCTGGCAGGATGAGCTGCCCGTGCAGAGATCTGTCTCTTACAGCACCTGCAGGGATTCCCTGGGAATAACTGCTCGCAAGTCCAGGAGGAGGCGTAGGTAGAGTTAACATAGCCATGGATGTGTACAAGGTGCTAGGAATGGAATAGAGTGAGTTTGGTTATTAATTCCTCAATTCCCTTCCAAAGCACCAAAGGCAAGGCAGCCAGTGTGGTAAAGGGAGTATTTTCCGTCCTGTCTGCAGCCCTATGCTGCTTGGCCAAATTTCACTGACCCCTTCCCGGAGCTGTTTCATTCTCCTCATGTCCAGGGCCCTCCTGAGCCCACAGGGTGTGTCTGTGTGACTTAGAGAAGGATGCTCCTCTGGACAGACGCAACACCATGGGCACACAATGTGGTGGGCGGCAGGCATGCTGGAATCTAGCCCTTGCTCACCTTTCAGCTGGATGTCCTTGCACAGTGGACAACACGCACAACCGTATGCCTGATCCTGGCACAAAGCATCGCCCTTTAGTCCCAGTTCTTCCCCAGGTGATTTCCTCCAGGCCTTAGTCTTCCCTGGACAAGGCCTTAGGCTTTAACAGTGGGGAAGGCTTTCTGTTGCTGCAGCCCCTAGGCGGCTGCTCTCTGGGGTGAGGACCCAGCTAGCAAGTCTGTGACCATAGGACTGAGGGTATCCCTTCCCCTATGCCCATCTTAGTCACCTCCCACCTGGCACTAGTGGGTCCTCACCAATTTTGTTTGAATTGAGCCTAGTTCATTCTGGAGGTTGAGACTAAACTTCCTTACTGAGCAGGTGTCTTGGAGACTCCTGAAGGCCACAGGCTTATTTTTGCCCCAAGAATGCAGTAAGATCCTAAAATTGAAGTGATTTTTCTTGCCCTCCTAGATTGACTAAAAGGCCTGGTGGAGACAGGCTGAGGAGTCCGGCACTGACCTCCGAATGTTCTATTAGTTGGGTTTTCGCATTCAGAGTCTACTGTGGAGATAATCACGTACTAGTTTTCTGGAAACTTCCTAGGTTTACTCCCTGGTGCATTGCTCCTCCAAGTGATAATTCTAGAAACTCATTCCTTTGCCTTTGGCAATAATAACCCAGATCCCAGGACTCCAAATGGAAAAGAACAGCCTGCATTTCCAGACTTCTGGTGTGGAGCGGGAAGGCAGACGGAATCATTTTGGCTATAAGCTGCAGCGGTGCTGTCTGTGCCAGAACAAATGCATCAAGTCCTAATGATGACTCGAAGCATGATTAGGATTCAGGTGACCTCGTCATCACAATCCTCTCTGAGCTATAAAACTGGAAAAAAAAATAAGGCAGATTGTGCTTGGGACTAGGGAGCCCCTGAGGTGAGTTACAGCTGGCATTTCCAATGTCTGGGAGCCCCCAGGAAGCACCCTTTGGAGAAAGCGTAAGTCAGGTTCCCTAAAAGGAACTAAAGATGTGTTCCATTCTACTGTGCAAACCAAATTAATGCTGCATACTGAAGGCCTTCCTTGCCAAGATAGAGTTGGATTTCTGTTAGTCATTGAGGGCCATTTGCCTGGATGCAAATGGCCTTGCTGAGCTGGTGCAGTGTCTGACTGGAGGTTTTGGGGAGCAGTCAGCCCTGTGCATGTGTATTTAACAATCATCAGAGCTTTCTCTTTTTGGCTTCGAGGCTAAGCTTATTATCCAAGGAACAAATGGAATGTGAAGGCTGCCTCCGTGCCGCCAGAGCCCATTAGGAAATGTGCTATGAAGCAAAGGCGGCGCGTTGACAGGGCTGCAGAGAAAGAACTTGGAAGCAGAGGCAGGAAAGGGAGGGCGGCTTCCGTCCCAGCATCCCTGAAATGGCTCGCTGTGAGTTCAGCAAGCCACACTCACACCATGCACCTTCCCGGTGCCTGAGCTCATCTGCAAACAGATCACCTTGCAGACAGAACCTCCAAAGGGCCCTGTCATCCTATGGCGCATCGTCATTCTCACTCAGAAGCAGAGGACTCGGGGCCTTTTATCTAATACCCAACCAACGTAAACGTCTGTTTTCTGTTTTTCTCCCCTGTACTCTTTAGACAATAAACAAGAACCATCTGACATTTTTCTTAGTTAGTATATTTCAAACTCAGTCCAACTTAAGTATCCTACCTGACCCTCCCCAACCCTCCTTCCCTCCCGTGTTGCCTTTCCCTTTGGAGTCCTTACATACTCTCCCTCTACTTCAGTGGTTCAGAGAAGACCGAGAGCTGGGCCTGGGTCTCGAAACCTTCCTGGTGGTTTTCTACTGCACTCATGTCCTCAGGCACCTGATGGGGTAGAGCCCACCTTTTCGATGTCCCCTCCTCTCCACCACGGCTACCTACTCAGACCACTTGCACTTTGTACCTGGAACATGACAGTAGCCTCCTAACTGTCCCTGACTACAAGCCACACCCTCTGCCATCTTTCCTCTATTTGCTGCCAGAATGATGTTTCGGAAATACACAACAGACCTCGTTGCTATCTCCCTCCCTCCCTCCCTCCCTCCCTCTACCCCTGCTTTCCTCCCGCCTCTACCCTCCTCTACTTTCTAAGCATCTGCTATACCAGGCATTGTTCTAGGTTTACAGATCTACAGCGTGGGACAAGAAGACATCATAGCCTCTGCCTTTTGGAGATCATAGAAACATTTGCTCTGGGGAAATGCTAAGTAACAACCTACACCATTAATTCTTTAAAAACAACTGTGACTCAGTGCCAGGAAGAAGACTTTGTAAAAGGTAATGTGAAATGTTTTCCCTGCTCAGAATCTTCCAGTGGGATGATAATGATGTGTTGATGCAGGCTCATTATTGTAACACATGTACAACTCTAGTGGGGGCAGGGGCTCTATGGGAACTCTCTGTACCTTCTGCTCAATTTTGCTATGAACCTAAAACTGCTCTTTAAGAAAGATCTTCTTTGTTTTAAGTCTCCCAGTGACTCAGCATACAAAACCCATGGCAGAGGGCTGGGCAGAGCTTTTCCCACTCCCACTGTGTTCCCTAAGGTCCATCTCCCCAGACCACTCCTTGTTTGAGTACCCAATGCTCCCGTGCCCCAGTTCCTTCAACAGCCCCTCTCTACTTCCTGCAACTTCTTTTCCTTCCCTTGGCTACCCTCTCCTTTGAGAAACTCAGATGTCACCTCCTCCAAGAAGCCCTCCCTGATATTACCAGGCTGGATTAGGTGCCTCCCCTCTGTGCTCCCAGACCTCCCTCTGCCTGCCACTGTCATTGCATCACCTTGTAACTGTACATATCTGCCACTGCCACCAACTCCGACTGAACTGAGAATGCCCTTAAATAGGGACAAACAAAATCTTTTAGCATAGTAACTGAAACACATGTAGGCTTCAGTAAATGAATGGATGCAAAATAAAGCTAACATTATCTGGTTAGTGAGAACGCTGAGAAAATTCTAGGGAAAGGAAAAAATAGATATCCTTGAGTTTTTACCAAAGTTCCAGAGATTGCAAGAATGAGCTTCCTGCCTACCTTTGCCTCTAACAGCAATGCTGCAGTTGAACCTGACAACCTGTTACCATGATGTAGAGAAGCCAGTGCAACAGAAGAGAGGACATGTTTAATCTCGTCTTTGTGACTTGTCTCTCGTATCACTGAAAATCGTATTTGTAGGAGGCTGAGGTGGGCGGATCACGAGGTCAGGAGATCGAGACCATCCTGGCTAACATGGTGAAACCCCGTCTCTACTAAAAAATACAAAGAAAAGGCCGGGTGCGGTGGCTCAAGCCTGTAATCCCAGCACTTTGGGAGGCCGAGACGGGCGGATCATGAGGTCAGCAGATCGAGACCATCCTGGCTGACACAGTGAAACCCCGTCTCTACTAAAAATACAAAAAACTAGCGGGGGGAGGTGGCGGGCGCCTGTAGTCCCAGCTACTCGGGAGGCTGAGGCAGGAGAATGGCGTGAACCCGGGAGGCGGAGCTTGCAGTGAGCTGAGATCCGGCCACTGCACTCCAGCCTGGGCAACAGAGTGAGACTCCGTCTCAGAAAAAAAAAAAAATACAAAGAAAAAAAATTAGCTGGGCGTGGTGGTGGGCACGTGTAGTCCCAGCTACTTGGGAGGCTGAGGCAGGAGAATGGCATGAACCTGGGAGGCAGAGCTTGCAGTGAGCCGAGATCATGCCACTGCACTCCAGCCTGGGCGAAAAGAGCGAGACTCTGTCTCCAAAAAAAAAAAAAAAAAAATCGTATTTGTGATAAGTAAATAAGAGTCATTAAACATCAAATGCAATTTAAATGCTCCGTAAGGCACGCTCCTTGGTTTCGAAACCTCTGTGGATGTAAAGAACCCCCTAGAATAGGAGTTGGACAGTCCTGGGCTCCTGTCTGAGTCCCACCCTCAGTCCTTAAGGTGGAGGTCACATTGTGCTCCCTCACAGGTGGTCCGGTGAGACCATGTGGGTGGAAGCACTTTGTAAACATAGGGGCTCAACAAATGCTAAATGTCACTCATGAAATTGCATTCTAAAGCAAACAAGCACACTTCTTTTGTCTAAATAGTTGTGTGTGGCCTTGGAGTTCCTGCTAGGGAGTCACGCAACCCCTGGTGTTGCCCCTTGTGGCAACATCTGAGATGCTGGATACCAAGTTGGCCTTTTGTAAGGACAGCAGGGTGGGGTCTGTTCTGTAAAGAGCTACAGGCAGCTGAGGACTCAGAACGGTGGACACTGTTTCAGAGACCAGAGAGGTAAAGTGAGGAGACTCCCTTCCTTCTTTCTTTCTTTTCCAGAACCTACATTGACCAGAGACTTTGCAGCCAGCTCACCCCTCCAACTCCCTGCCCTGGAGTCCCTGACCCGGGAACTTCTGCATCAGGCTGCTCAAAGACAGAGTCTTGCTCTGTCGCCCAGGCTGGAGTGCAGTGGCCAGATCTCGGCTCACTGCAAGCTCCGCCTCCCGGGTTTACGCCATTCTCCTGCCTCAGCCTCCCGAGTAGCTGGGACTACAGGCGCCCACCACCTCGCCCGGCTAGTTTTTTGTATTTTTTAGTAGAGACGGGGTTTCACCATGTTAGCCAGGATGGTCTCCATCTCCTGACCTCGTGATCCGCCCGTCTGACAAAATTCCAAAACACCAATTCTTTATGTTGACAAGACAATGGACAAAGTGCTGAACCTGGAACCTAGATCACTCGATGTTGCCTGTAGCTGAGTCCATTTCTGTCACTCATCCTGCACTTCCCTGTTAGGAGCAAGAGAGAGAAAGCCAGCCAGAAGGCATGGGTGTGGGCTCAGATCTGGCTCCTCCTGTCACCACTGTGAAAGTTGATCATACAAAGGTCACTGTTGTCATAGGCAAGCAGAGTTAGGAGACCAGGGGAAAAAGCACGTAAGATTGCTCCAAGAATATAACTGTCTCCAACCCTGGCTGCTGGAACAAGTGTTGCAACCTGAAACCAGTTTGATCTAATAGCTACTGAAACAACCTGCGGAAATCTAAGACTAGTTTCACCCACCCACCAATCAGAGCTTGCTGGATCCCCAAAACGTTTCCAGCACGAATGAACTTGCTTTCCTAACAATCCGTTAATATTTCTCATTTTTATGAAACCTCCAACCTTCTCTTTGCTCTTTGGACATACTGAAGACCGCCCAGTCTGTGTGTATGTCCCAAACGGAAATTCTTGCTTCCCAAATAAAACATTTTAAACTTAGAGATTTGTCTGTATATTTTATTTGACTTTGACAGCACCAGAGGCTCCGGCACAAATCTCCTCCTTCCTTCAAGCCCTTTTCTCCACAGTCCCGCAGGTCTACCCTGAAAGAAGTCTGATGATGACCCAGAGATGCAATGTCACTGGGAGGTAAATTCAGGATTACTTGACAGAATGGCCCACCCAAGGTCACAGAGGCTGCTGGAGGAACATGAAATGGTCTTCACCAAGTGAAGCATTGTTGGTCTTGGCCTGTGTCTGGCTGGAGAATGTTAAAATTCTGGGGACACAACAGAAAAGGCACAGTTGTGGGGACCAGGCCAATGTCAGCGTGAGCACTGGCTCCAGCCTCCTCCCATGAACTAGCTCTGCGGCCACAGGCAGGTCTGTGGTTCCTGGTCTGTGACCTGGAGTCAGCAACACTGCCTACTTCCCAGGGCTATTTCCAGAGAAGTGAGGGAATGGTGTGGAACGCCTGCCGTCTGCGGAGCCCTGCATGAAACGTCTCTGTCTTTCTGGCCAGCCCTGAGCCAGGCAAGGGACTAGAAGCACAGGGGGTGGCTGAGGGAGGCTTTCAGCAGCTTCACCCCAGCCCTGCCCCTCCCCGCCTGCTGAAACACAATCTATGGTTATCGCCTTCCTGGAGATGTTAGCCGCCCCCTCCAGAGGTGGTTCCAAATCCATTTCTCATTTGGCTGATTTAGGAGAGGCTGCAAATCGGTCGCTATGGTTTCTTTATTTTCTCCTGACAGCTTAGGAATCATTTTTCCAATTATTCCCAGGAGGGGAAAAAGACGTGGAGGAAGCCAGTGTTTGGAATGAGGAGAAGCTCACAGATCTGAAATTGCAACCTCTTCTGCAGGAGACCCGGAGCAGCTACTAGGACCCATTGCCTGCCCGTAGGACCCCCGCCTAGCCCCCTCCAGCCAGCCCCGCATGGCTGTGGACCCACTGCAGAAACACCTCCCACTTAACACTCCAGCCTCTCTTCTATTCGGGCAGGCCACAGCTGCAGACTTTGTGCCTGCCATAGCAACCCCAAGCCCTCAAATAAACCCTCCCTCCCAGGCAGCCTCTCTACGGGAGGAGACAGACGGTGACCAAAAGCAATCAGTTAAACACACAAACAGGACTTAGAGGGTGGAAAGTGACAAGAAGAGAAATATGGCAGGAAAAATGAGTGGGGGTGAAATTTTACGTGGAGCCATGGGGAAGGCTGCTGAGGAGGACCTGCAGGAGTGGGGGGCTCCCAGACGGGAACTGTGGCCCACTGCACGGATATGAGCAAGTTTGGAAGGGAATGAGTCGCCCCAAGCCTCAGCCTCGGCCAGCCATTCTCAGGTCCAGGCAGGAAAGATGCCAGCTGTCCCACGTCAGCTGAGGTGTTCACACACAGCAGTGTCCCCTCAGCAGGGAGACTGCAGAGGGGATTGAAGCCCTGGGCAGGGGGCTAAAGTAGGCCAATCCTCGTTCTGCAAGTGTCCCTGGCCCCGCAGCTTGTTGGCTGTGCGGCGTCTCAGGCACTCCCTGAAGGTCAAAGAGTCTTGGCCGAGATTTCGGCTCACCCCAGTCCAGCTTCTGCTCCTGGCCAGGAAAGGCGTTTCCTAACCACACGTCCACGGAGCAGGGAGGTACATCTCCACCCACTCCCATTCCTTCTCCACAGCTTGCCACGGGGCAGTGCTGGGTTTAGTTCCTCTCCTTATTTGGAGCTGGGGTGTGGACAGGTGTGCAGCTGGACAGGCAGCAGCCAAGGTAGAGAACGCAAGTCAGCCATGGGTGGCATGTCGGGAAGCACCAGAAGGTGCAAAAGTTTGGCATCCAGGGCCTCCCTGGACCGACGGAAATTTGGTCTAAATGTGCTCTTGTACCCACGTGGGAGGGCTCAGTGCAGCCTGGGTCTGGATTTCCTGGAGATGGGATTTCAGGGAGCAGAGGACGATTCTGGACGGGTGACCTAGCCGTAAGTGAGAATATTTACTGAGCCCAGCAATGGGCAGAGCCTGGTTCTGGGGGTGGCTGGCTTGGGGGCAGCACAGACGTGTAAACAGTTGTCTGTGTGAGTGGAAGGGGCAGAAGTTGCTAAGATCAGGAAGTGACGGGCAGGAGGATCTGGGAGCTCATTTCTCATAGTTAGGTGTTTTCATGGTAGCTTTGTGCTGCTGCCAGCAGAACCCCTTGTTTGGATGAACTTGTAGTGGGGTGATATTTTAATCTCCCATATTCTGTTTGCCAGAGCTGCCCTAACAAAGTACCACAAACTAGGTGCCTTGAAGCAATAGAAATTCACTGCCTTGCAGTTCTGCAGGCCAAAAGTCTCTGATCAAGGTGCGAGCAGGGATGGTTCCTCCTGGGGCTGTGACAGAGACTCTATTCCAGGCCTCCCCAGCTCCGGCTGGTTTTCTGGCCACCTTTGGCATTCCTGGGCTTCTACATGTATCACCTCAATCTCTGCCTTCGTGTCCACATGGCGGTCCCCCTGTGTGCGTGTCTGTGTCCACATTTCCCCTTTTCATCAGGATACATTCATATTGGATCAGGGCCTACCCTGATAAGTTAAGACATCATCTTAACTTAGCACATCTGCAATCACCCTAATTCCAAATAAGGGTCCTTTGGAGGCACCGGGGCGTAGGACCTTGTATTTGTTTGCCGGGACTGCCATAACAAAGTACTGCAGACCCAGGGGCTTAAACCATAGGAATGGATTTCTCCCAGATCTGGAGGCTGGAAGTCCATGACCAAGGAGTTCGCAGGGCTGGTTTCTTCCGAGGTTTCTCTCCTTGGCTTGCAGAGGAACGTCTCCTCCCCGTGTCTTCACCTGGCCTTTCCTCCAGGTGTGGCTATGTCCATATCTTCCCTGCTTGTAAGGACTCCAGGCAGATGGGATTACAGCCCAGCCACGTGACCTCATTTTAACTTAATCACATTCCTTTTTAAAGGCCCTTTCTCCAAATGCAGTCACATTCTGAGGTACAGGGGTTAGGGCTTCAACATATGGATTTTGGAGAAACACAATTGAGGTCATAAGACTTCAACATATCTTTTTGAGGGAAACAGTTCAACTCATAACACATACTGTGAAGCAGTTTTACCTCTTGCTACAAACATTTCCTCAGTTCCCATTCTGTGCTGGGCACCGTGCTAGAGGTGGGGGGAGCCGTAGCATCACCCTTCCAGGAGCCCCGTCTGCAATGGGTGACAGACCAGTTGTGACTGTAGCTTGTGTGACAGCTGCCAAACTAGAGGCCCAAGGGTAAGGGGCTGGGAGAGCTGAGAGGGGCCACACTCAGTGGGGAAGTGAGGCAGGAAAATGTAACTGGATAAGGCTGACTGGGAGGTGGCCAGACCAGCAGGAGGGTGGGGGCGTTTCAGGCAGGGGAGCCACACTTGCAGAGGCTCAGAAGCACCAGGGAGCCTGGCACATTCTGGAAACTGCAGGTAGGCGTGTGGCAAGAGCACAGGGAGATGAGTCCCCAGCAGGGCCCAGCTGTGGGGAATTACGTCCACCTGGCTACAGGTGCTGGGATTTAACGGCTAACCCAGGAGAGTGTGAGCTGGTCAGATTTGATCAATGAGTGTCTGAATGAATGAACGAAGTGAACCATTAGTCAGGCTCATATACATGCTAGATGTTACCGAGAGTTCAGAACAAAATAAAAGTAACAACCAATCACCCAGAGGGCCAGAAAGGCAAAGTACTGTGCCCAAAGTCACCTTGCTAGGATGTGGCAGAGGCAAATACGAAGCTACTTCATCAGACCCTGGAGCCAGTGCTCCACGCTGTGCTACCTGCATCTCCCTGTGTTCCACCCTCATTCTCAAAGGGGAGCCACTTCCTAAAAGAAGCCTGCGAAGGCCTTATCCCGGAATCCCAGTGGCTTCTCTGCCCCCGGGTAAGGGTTAGGGATTAGGGGCACGGGAGGCTCTTTCTCCCAAAGCAGTGCCACCCGGTGCCTTTCCTGACCGGGTCGTTATGGAGCCCTGGGAAACTGATACCCCACCAAAGTCTTGGCCCTTCAGCCCCCCTTGCTTCTGGGCCCCTCATCTGCTTGTGGCTGCTCTGCTCCCAGGGGCTCTGGGGACACTCTCCTGAGCTGAGCTCTCCTGTCCCATGTCCCATGTTCCATACCCCACCACGTGGAGGAGAGGATCCCTTAGGCCCCACTCACCAGCCCGGACAGCCCTAAGCAGTGGCCTCGAGGCAGAGTCCCTCACAACCCCAGATGCCATTTCCTCTGTGAAATCTTCCTTCACCCTCTTCTCTGCCTGCTCTCCAGCTGCTGCCTCTGAACCTTCCGGGCGTCTGCGAGGCCCTCCTGTCCTCGATCCCCAGGACCGTGACCCAGTTCTGTGATGCGTGTCTCTGGGCGCTCCTGCAGGCAGGGCTCAGGGCTCCCGCCCCTCCCCTTGCTCCGTTTCCGTGTTCGGGAAGGAAAGAATGAATGGAAGTTGTGAGAAACTAGTCTGGGCTCACATGTCCAGCGGCTGGCATTGACTAAACAGTCCTGTGCCAGGCGCCTCACTTGCCTTGCCTTTTTTTTGCCGCGTAAATCCGCCCTTTATTGCCTCCAAAAAGATATTTTCTACAGCTTTACCCAGGTATAACTGATATTTAATGAAGTAGTACAATTTGATGAGTTTGACATGTCTACACCTGTGAAACCGCCTCCGGAAGCCACGTGCCCCTCTGTCGCCCGTCCCTCCTGCCCCTGTGCACCCTCCCTCTCCAGGCAGACTCTGATCTGCCTCTGTCACTGTGACGAGTGTGCATTTTCTAGAAACTTACCTAAATGGAATCGTGCAGCACACACTCTTCTTCCGTCTAGCATAAGCAGGTGATGTGGAACTTTCTAAGAAATGGTCAAACTGTTTTCCAAGGGGGCTAGGCTGTTTTCTGTTCCCGCCAGAGAGGAGCGGGGAGGTGGGGGGGCGTCTGCCCCCCGCCCCCCCACCGCCATTACCGATTGTCACTGTAGCCGTGGGCGTGTGGTGGCATCTCACTGTGGCTTTCATTTGCATTTCCTGGTGGCGAATGGCTCCGAGATTTGGTTCTCACGGCCTGCCCGTGAGGTAGGAGATGTTGGCCTGGTTCCCAGGGAGGAGGCTTAGGAGCAGAACCATGGGGTAACCTGCCCGAGGCCACCCTGCCCTGAATGGGAGAACCGAAGTTGTCCCTGTTGCTCACCTTCTTCTTTCCTGAGCTGGCAGATCCCCTGTGACCCCATCAACTCTGAGCCCCACCGGGTGTCCAGTTAGGGCAAAGGGATCATCTGAGGGAGGAAGAGGCAGCTGCGGGCTTGCTCCCAAGGCTCTCTCTCTTCAAAAGCAACAAAGGCGCCTGGCCCTCAGCACGGAGCCTGGCCAGGGCCTTCTCTTCTATCAGCCTCAGTTCACTAGATGCCCACAGCGCGCTCCTCTTCTATCAGCAGGAGCAGAGTCCCCCCGCTCCCCGCGAGCCCCTCCAGCCTGGCTCCCTCATCCCTGGAGAGGATCCCAGTCTCCTCAGAACTCCGAATCTCCTCAGAACTCACCCTCCCACGTCTGTCTCTGCTGTGGAGACTCCTGAGGCTGTGGATACTCCTGAGGCTGTGGACAAGTGGCTGGAGACGTCCCTCTCGGAGGGGCAGGTGGCAGGAGCGCCTCTGGGGGGGGCAGCCACCTGGGGAAGAAAAGGGAGGGCCACGGGGCCCTTGGGTGCCTGTCCCGCCCCCGACACAGGGCCAGCTTTCCTCTCAGCACACAGGGCTGTGTCCCTGCACGGATCAACCAGACCCCAGAGCAGGGGAGGTGACGGCTCTGAGATAAGCTTGTGCCCCCCACCCCAGTCATGGGGTCAAATCTAACTTTAGGGGTTTCTCAGCCAAAATGCCCTTTGCCACCAGGACTGTCCCAACAAAGGCCTGTCCCTCTTCCCTTGGCTACTCTTTCTCTTGGTCCTTATTGCACCCTCAGCAGCACAGGCAGGCTGTGTGTGTGTGTGTGTGTGTGTGTGTCTGCACTTGCGCACGTGGTGTGGAGTCATTGGATCTGAGTTCTGGATTGAATCTGTTCTCCTGCGAGGCTCTGTCCCGTCAATGAACTCTCTGCGACTTGGTTGACTTCTCTGCATAACGGCCATGATGCAGCCTGGAAGCTGGGAGTGATGAGTCAGTTAAAGGGGAAGTGTCCCGTCAAGAGCCTCTGCCTGAGCTTGCACCAAGCAGGCACCTCCACAGGTTTTCTCCCCACTGTGCCCCTTACTTTTGCCCTGGCCTGAGACCTGAGTCAAGGGAGGGAATGGAAGGTCTGTGTGTTGGTTCCAGGCAGCGGCAGAGCCCTGACCAGATGAGGGTTCTGAGCCTGGGGTCCATCCCTACAGTGGGGGTCCTGCAATGCTGGGCCAGGAGCCCGAACTTCAGGCTGCCAAAGGTAGAGTGACTCAGCAGGGGCGAGTTCCCAGGGCCCGTGTCCCCTTCCGTCTCCTCACCTCCAATAGCAAAGGGAGGGGTCAGCGGCTGCCTGCCTTCGATAAATCTGAGAAGGAGCCCGGCCAGCTTCCAGACGTAGAAAACAGCTGACTTGCTCTCGGAGTTTTGTAGCTGCTTTGACTAAAAGCAGGATCACCCCCACCACACCCCAGTGCAGAGAAGTGAACCAGCGCTGAGTCACAAAGCACAGCCCCAAACCCGCCCCGGGCCACAGCCCGCCCATCGCCCCCCCAACTTCCTGAGATTGGGTTGTGGGAGCAGAGACCTGAGAGATGAGGAGGTGCATTGAGGTCTGGGAGGAGCATGCTAAGCCCATGAGATGGCAAGAGCAAAGTCCCCCAGCAAGGGACAAGAGACAGGCCAGGGCAGCCATGCCTGAGACTGAGCCTGGAGGATGATGGGCAGCAGGGACTGTCCGGAGCCTTGCTGACCAGAGATGAGTTTGGTTCTAAGAGCCACGGAAAACCACCGGAAGGTTTTAGGCTGGGGAAGGGCAGGATCTTCCCGCTTTAGAAAGGCACTGCTGGCCAGGCGCCGTGGCTCATGCCTGTAATCCCAGCACTTTGGGAGGCCGAGGCGGTTAGGAGTTCGAGACCAGCCTCACCAACATGGTGAAACCCCATCTCTATTAAAAATACCCCAAAAATTAGCTGGGTGTGGTGGCACGTGCCTGTAATCCCAGCTACTCAAGAGGCTGAGGCACGAGAATCGCTCGAACCCAGGAGGCAGAGGTTACAGTGAGCTGAGATCACACCACTGCGCTACAGCCTGGGTGACAGAGCAAGACTCTGTCTCAAAAAAAAGAAAGGCACTGCTGGCTGTGCGGTGGAAACCAGTCTGCGGGAGGGCAAGAGTGGAAGAGGTCATTGCAATCAGTCAGGCCAGATGAGATGTTGCTCTGGCCACGCCATGGCAGTGGAGACAGGAGGAACGTGGGGTGCAGGATGCGTTCTGGCTGCAGAGCAGGGTTTCTTGGGGTGCTGCTACTGACATTTTGGACTGGAAGATACTTCACTGTGAGATCTGGCCTGTACACTGTAGGGTGTTTAGAAGCATCCCTGGCCTCAATCCACTAGACACCTATAGCACCACTCACCCCCAATTAAGACAATAAAACATGTCTTCAGACATTGCCAAATGTCCCCTGGGGGCCACAGTCACTCTGGGCTGAGAACCACTGCTGCACAGAGAACCACTGCTGCAGAGCCTGCAGAACTTGGGGCTAGATTGTGCGTGGATTTGGAGTGAAAGAGAGAAAACAAGCACCACCAGGGGTTTCTCATCTCAGCAATTAAGCGGGGCAGTTACTGAGTTCAGGAAGCCTTGGAGCCAGGGGCCGTTGTCAGGTTGAACACTGGAAACCAGCAGTGGAAACCGGCATTGGAAACCAGCACTGGAAACCAGAATCTGGAGCTCAGGGAGGGTCTGGGTTGAAGGGAGAGATGGGAATGTTGCTGGAGTGCAGCTTTTCAGGGGTAGAGTATGGACAGAGAAGAGCCAAAGAGACAGCTCCAATGTCACAGCCTCAGAAAGAGTGGAAACCAGGGCACTGGGCCTCACAGGAGCCGGGGGAGACACCTGCAGGAGCTGTCCGCTGGGTCAAATGCCGGGAAGTCTGAGTAGCATGTGGACAGTGAGCTGGGTGAGGAAGGAGGGAAAAGTTAAGCCCCTTCCCAGCTGCAGGCTTCCTACCTGCAGCAAGCTCAGGACGGCAGAGGCAAGAAGCCTTCATTTTAACTCAAATTCTGGATGGGACATTTAACCTTCCTGCAGTGAGACAGTTTTTATTAACTAAGAGCAACCAGAAAAGTTATAGGATTGCCTGAGTTTGCAGCAGTGGCCAGGGAAGAGGTGATTCCACTGACTAAATCGGGACAGAGGAAGGAGTTGCTTTGTGATTTGATCCTAAAAGTGCTGCGAATTCAACGCATTGGCCACATTTGTCTGAAGGAACAAGGCCAGGGTGGAGAGAGCTGCTGCTGGAGGACCTGTGATGGCCTGGAGCCCAGCCCAGCTTGTCAGCTGTAGGTGGAACTTCCCAGACCCATCCAACACAAAGCTCCACCACAGAGAGGAGACAGCCATGAACTTGAGTACAGGTAAAACAAAGCAGAATTAGTGAGTGCTACCATCAACCTACGTGCTAAACACTGGGGAGAATAGAGAAGGAAGCCACGAGTCTGACAGGGCTGAGGAAGGGTAGAAACCAAGGAGGGCTCCTCTGAGGAGGTGACACTTAAACTGGGCCTTGAAGGCAGAATTTCAACAAGCAGAGAAAGGAAACCATTTTTCATGAGTTTTTAGCATACTCCCTCCAGTAACTCTCCTCTCCCCCAACTCAAGTGGACTATTGTGAAGTGGACAGAACAAAGCTAGGCCCTTTCTTATCTAGATTTTTCCATTTCACATGCAAAAGGGAAAAGAAAAATCACCTCTGATTCTTCTCTTTGGGATGTTTCGTTCTAAAAAAGGAATTCATTCAACATTTATTTATTAAGCACCATTTACATACCAGGCACGATTAGCATTATATGTTTTAACTTACTTATCCTCCGTAGTCCGTGGAGGGGCATACCAATATTATTCCCATTTTACAGATTAAGCAACTGATGGACAGAGAGATTAAGCAACTTGCCCAAAGTCTCACGGCAAGTACCCGGCAGAGCTGGGATTTGGGCCCACCTGTAATAGTTGGGCTCCAGAGTCTAAGAGCTGCACCATTACTCTCCATGGCCCTTCTTTCACGGAAAACTCAGGGCAATTGGCCATTTGCAAAAGAGGAAGAATATGCACCTGCCGCTCCTTTGATCATCTATGAACAGGTGCAATACTTCCGCAGGTCTGAGGCCGTTCATTTCATGCCACCACAACTGGCTTCATGGCTCCAGTTTGTGGTCAAAGCTTCTGCTCCCACCACTTCTGAGGCTAAACTGTGGGAAAAGCAAAAGCCAATGTAGCAGGCCTGGGGCAAGGGCTGATCTCTCCTGGAAACCAGGAGACAGCTTGGAGAGCCTGGGCTCCAGACAGGTCTCTATCACAGGCCAATTGGACTTCCCTTGCAGGACCTATGGGAAACTGCAGGATGAATGGGCTAAAACTCCCCACGGTCACTCCAATGCTAAGAGTCATATGGTTGGTCCTCTCAGCCTCCCTTGACTTCTCTCTTGTCCACATGCCCCACTGGGTCCTCCCAGCCACCCGTGCCCTGCCATGCAATCAGGCATCCAGCTCCTGCTGACCTTCCTGTCTCCCCTCCATCACCTTATTTCAGGTCCTCAGCATTTCTCACCCAAGCAGTTGCAATAACTTCCTAACCAGTTTCACAGTCTCCAGGCCTGCCACCCCCTAAACCATCTTCCAACTCCCAATTCATTTCTTAAAGTGAAGCTTTATTGTATGACTTCCCCTCTCAAGAACCTTTGGTGGCTCCCCAATATCCTGCTGAAATAAGTATAAACTGCTCAACTTGGGAATCAGGCTTGCATTTATCCATCCCAGGCCACCAGCCTCCTCTCTTACTGATCCCCTGCACCTCCTTTGATCTGTCCTTACCCATCCCCTTGCTGCCCCTGCCCCCCACGATCAGCCCCACAGCTTTCTCTCCACCTCTCCATGTCTGAATCTGTTATGACCCAGCTCAAGAAAGACTTCTTGGACCACCCTAGATGAAAGCAATCACTTGCTTTGAATTTCTGAGGCTCCTTTCATCAGGTATATGCTGCCTTGTTTGATTCCCCAGACACCCATGAGTTGCCTAAGGCCACCCTGGTGTTCTTCTCCCTGCCCTGCATAGGCTGGGCACAGAGGCAGTGAGAACAGTGTGACACAGGCTTTGGGACCACCAAGTTCTAGCTCTGTCACTTGCAAACAGCTTTACCCGGAGTAAGTCTTGAAATATCTCCTGTAACATTTCCTCTTCTGTTAAGTAGGAATAGAAAATTACTTCCCAGGCTCTATGAGAATTAAATGGGGGCGATGCATGTAAATGCTCAACAAATGACTAGGAGGAGAAGGGAACGCCCAACGGAGATAACCTCCCCTCTGTTCTTTCACATTTGCATATATAGTTTCACAGGGTTTTTTTTCCTCCTAGGAAAATTAGATCCTGACACATATTCAAGGAACCCGCTGTAGCTGTTTCTCCAAGAACAGAGAGCCTGGGGATGTCCCATCTTCAGCCCATCAAGTCCCAAGTGCTTAGTCACCTGCTCAGCCCAGACATGAGGGATGCCATCAAAGAAAAGCAAACAATAACACACCCGTGACAAAGCCATTTACTAAATTAATAGAGGCAAGGAGCATAAAACCCTGAAAGAGCGATTAAACCTTGCATTTGCTCCAAGCCTATTCCTTTCCCACATCTGCATTTGCCAGGTCATCTGCTCCTGACAGTCTTATCCTTTTTGTGCCATGAACCCCTTTGGTAGTTTGGTGACTGCCAATAACAAATCAAATAAAATAATACATAGAATTACTGTCTTAATCTGTTTTCTGTTGCTATAACAGAATATCACAGACTGGGTAATTTATTTTTTTAAAGAAAGGTTATTTAGCTCACAGTTCTGGAGGCTGAGAAGTCCAAGAGCATGGCACCAGCCTCTGGTGAGGGCCTTTGTGCTGCATGACGATGCATCCCAGCATGGGACATGGTGAGAGAGCAAGAGTGAGAGAGCCAGAGAGAGCTCCATGTTATAACAAAATCACTCCTGTGATAATGAAACTACTCCTGTGATAGTGACATTGACCCATTCGTAAAGGTAAAGCCCTCATGAATCCATTAATCCATTCAAGAAGGCAAAGGGATTAGGTTTCTAAAGCCCTAACTTCTGGGGGACACATTCAAAACATAGCAATTATGAAATAAACCAGCTACTATATGTTGAAAGACAGTGGCTCATGCCCTTAATCCCAGCACTTTGGGAACCTGAGGCAGGAGGATCACTTAAGCCCAGGAATTCAAGGTTGCAGTGAGCTGTGATCACATTGCACTCCCGCTGACAACAAAGTGAGACCCTGTCTCCGTACATACATACATACATACATACATACATACATACATACATACATACATAAAATATATTTCTAAAATGCTGAGGAGTCTGAGAGAATTGAAATTAAGTAGGCAGGGTTTATCCTCAAGCCTGATGTAACTTCTGTCTGAGTTGTAGAATAAGGGGCCACATTTAAAACTAAGTAAGAATTAACAGGCAGCTTCATAAACATTTCAGACTCCCATGACCCTTGAAGTGAAGTGAATTGACTCTATGGGGGTAGGGGAGGGGTCTGTGAAGATGCTGTGACCATCAGCCACATCTTCACCAGGGCTAGGGACATGAGCAGCCTTGGCCAAGGGGGTACATCCCGGTGCCAGGCCCTGGGACAGAGATGCAAACCCACTGTGACACCTTTCACTCCAACAGACCTGCTGCGTGCTGTGCTGTGCAGGGACAGCTTCATGGCCATGTGACCCACAGAGTTGCACAGAGCCCCACACTTACAAGGCTCCTGCAATTGGTTTGATGTTGTCATCATGTTAAAACATTTTTTTTTTTTTTTTTTGAGATGGGATCTCGCTGTTGCCCAGGCTGGAGTGCAGAGATGCAATCATAGCTCACTGCAGCCTCCACCTCCCCAGCTCAAGCCACCCTCCCCTCTCAGCCTCCCAGGTAGCTGGGACTACAAGTGCATGCCAACACACCCAGCTAATTTTTAAATTTTTTGTAGAAATGGAGTCTCACTCACTACATTGCCCAGGCTGGTCTCAAACTCCTGGACTCAAGTGATCCTCCCACCTTAGCCTCCCAAAGCACTGAGATTACAGGTATGAGCCACTGAGCCCTGCCAAATTCCTAATAATTTTTGAACAAGGGTCCACACATTTCATTTGGCACTGGGCCTTCCAAACTATGTAGCCTGGTCCTGATGCCATGACAGGAGGTTTACCTTGTGGGTCGTAGGAGGAACACTCTGCCTTCTGGAACCCCTGAAACTGGGGGTTGCGCAGATTAACATGAGGACGGGTCCTTTGGGTCACTGGCTGAGCCTCCCCAGGTGGGAGTTCCGAACCAAGGACCTAGGACTAGGACTAGGACTAAAATGGTAATTAGTACGAGAGCTGTGCTGATTATTAATTTGAGGTTGTTGGTTTGGAAAGCTCATAGTAAGGGCAACAGTAGGGCGATTTCTAGATCATAGAGGAGGAATGTAATGGCTCCTAGGAAAAACTTTATCGAAAAGGGGGGTTGCCTGGATTATCTGGCACTGCCCTGGGAAAAGCTTGGTAGCAGATGGCTCCCCCACCTCGGCTCAGAGTAGACGACAACTCCTCGGGCTGCCCAGACTGAGGGAAATGTCACTTAAGAGTGCCCAGGCCTCTCTGCTTGGATTCTATGCTTAGCAGCCGTGGGAGTCAGGCTCCAGGAGGGTGCCCAGGGATCCCATTTCCTGGCCCTCACAGCCTGCTCCTGGAGTGTGGACTCAACTCAGTAAACACAACCACAGTGAGGGTATGTCACTTCTGAGGTTAGGTTATAAAGGACACTGCAGCTTCTGCTTTGGTGGCACTGTCACTTGCTCACTCCCAAATCACTGTGTGGAGTCAACTGCCCTGGAGACACCTCTATCGAGTCTGGAGGTGGCTGGGGGTTCCCTGGGGGCCTCAGACAACAGCCATCCTGGAACTGAGGACACCAGCCACCAGCCATGGGAGTTCCCCATCTTAGAAATGGATCCTCCAGCCTTCCAGGATTTCAGAGATGTGGATCTATCCAACAACTTGACTACAGCCTCCTAGGAGGCTCCGAGCCAGAGGCACCCATCTAAGCTGGGCTTCCGACCCTCAGAAACTGTGTAAGATCATAAAGTTGTTGTAAGCTGCTAGGTTTTGGGGTACTCATTAAGGATCCATAGGTAATGCATCAACCTCCAATTTCTCACTTTCCCACCCCCACCCCCAGCGGTCCTGAGCACCTAGAAGAAGAGCCGGGACATGATCCACATGGTCACTCCAGCATGGCCAAGCACAGGCAAGCATCTGCAGAGACTTCTGGAAGGAATTGTGGAGAAGCGTCTTGGAAGGATGCTAGAGGCCTCCAGGTGAAGACAGAACCAGAGGACAGGATTTGCTTCAGTGATGGTGATTGGGATCACTATTTTCTTCTTGAGGTGCTCTGGCCAGGGAAAAGATGAATTTTATACCTGTTATATCCACTTATCAGCTTAATTCTCTCCAAGTAAATATTATGAAGTTGTAATATGATCCTGTGGCCCCTGTTCAAGAATTTTGGCTCATGCCTGTAATCTCAACACTTCGGAAGGCCAAGGTGGCAGGATCACTTGAACGAGACCCTGTCACTATAAAAAATTTTAAAATTAGGTGGATGTGATGGTGTGCACTTATAGTCCCAGCTACTCTGGAGGCTGAGGTGGGAGGATTGCTTGAGCCCAGGAGGTCGAGGCTTATCTAATATTTACCAAGCACCTAAGTACCATGGTACCATATTACTAAGCACCATGCACCTAATCCTTATAAAAGCCCTGGGAGGTGGAATTGCCAGTCTCATTTTTGGATGAAGAAACTGAAAGCAGAGGTCAAGGAAGTTGCCTGGGTTGCAAGCTAGTGACTGGTACAAAAGGAATGCACACCCAGTGTGCCCTGATTCCCAGTTCTAGGCCTTTCCATGGCGCTGTGCTGCTTCCCACAGTGGGTGTGGGGAGGAAAGGGAATGGCAGTAGCAGGGGGAGGCACCACCTCTCTAAGGTGGCGGGAAGGGAGAGACGTTTCTGGATTCGTGAGGACACCTATTGGCTTTCTCCTTGGATCCTTTCCCCTTCTGCTGCAAAATAAAGGCAGGACACTCACAGGGGACCGAGAGTCGGAGCAGCCACCGGCGCCAATGGTGCTGCCTGCAGAAGAGGCTGAACTGGGCTAAAGGCCCTGATGAGGTGGCCCAGGGAGTGACTTTGAAGATGGCAGTCAGCAGAAGCAGGGGATGGGGAGGACTGTGGTGGGGGAAAAGAGGGACCCTTGTTCTCAGGCGCTCCAGGAGGGATTAACAGGACCGTGGGGTGCAGTGACAGGAAGGCAGGGTCGCAGGCAGCGTAGTCGTCGGCTTAAAGGCAGGGTCACAGGCAGGGTCACAGGCAGCGTAGCTGTCAGCTTTCTGAAAATCAGAGCTGCCCGTAGACAGGTTCCCCTGGAGGCAGGAGTTCCTGTAGCAGGTGTGGACTCCAGCTTGCACAACCTCCTGTCGGGATTGCGGAGGGGTCACCCTCCAGTGGGACAGGCTTCCAACGTTTTTCAAACACTTTCTCAACATTTTATGAAACCATTTTATTACAAAGCCTCACACGATCATGATTAGGCTTTTAGTATCCGTAATTAAGAAAATGTGCAAGAATGAAAAGCCACTATAAATTTCACATTGCCTTTCCAAGGATATATTTTATTGAATATGACAGCATCTGCAGATGTGTTTAAAATGGTCATAAGTACAGGGCAAGGCTTGGACTGGGGCCAATCCTCCGTCGGGCAGAGAATCACGGGGCAAAGGGCCTGGTGGTAAACACTTCCCCCACTAGACCAGCAGCCGGGTGGCTCGGTGCTACAGCTCTGCTGAGTCCCTGAGCAGATCCAGACCAGCTTCAGTTCCTGTCCCATTGTCAGAGGACCCCTCCTACAGCAGCCTGCCCCAGGAAAAGAGCTCTTCCTGCAGGAAGTTCACGGTTCCCAGGCAGCCCTCAACAAAGCTAGGTCCCTGCAGATGACCCCTCTCAGCCTGCCCACCTAGAAAGGGAGCCCACAGTCCCTGGACTGGCCACCCCCGCCATCATCTGACCTGCTGAGGGATGTGATGAGAACAAGTGTTTTACACTGAGGCCTTGTCACATGCCAGGCACCTTGTCAAGCCTTTGCATGCAGTAGCTGATTTACACCTCCATTACCTGGGTAGGATTATTCACCTCATTTTACCGATGTGGAAACTGAGGCACAAAGAGGTTACATTACCTGCCAAGGCAATATAACTAGTAAATAGCAAAGATAAGGTTTTTATTCAGACACAGATAACTCTCGAGCCTGTGCTGTTCACCTCTATCCAGGAATAAACTAAGAACTTTGGGGCGTTTTATGCTGCAAGTATTGAAAAGCATAAAACTCCCCAACCCAACGGAGATTCCCTGTGGCTGCTGTGAGGAAGAACCACAAACTGAATGGCTTAGAACAACACAAACGTGTCCCCTCACACACTGGAGGCTAGAAATCTGACATACAAACGTCAACAGGCCTGTGATCCTGCTGAAGGCTCCAGGGGAGGACCCTTCCTGACTTTCATAACTTCCGGTGTCATCAGCAGCCACTGGCGTTTCCTGGCTTGCAGGTGCCTCGCTCCAGTCTCTGCCTCCCTGTGTGGCTCTCTCCCTGTGTGTGGTGACTCTGTCTCTTCTCCTCCTCATATGACATCAATCTTCTTTGGAGTTAGGGCCTGCTCTACTCCAGTGTGACTCCATCTTAACTAATCACATCTGCAATGACCCTATTTCCAAATAAGGTCACACTCTGAGCTTCTGGGAAGAACATGAATTTTGAGGGGACACTATGCAATCCAATGCACCCAATAATATCATTCAAGATAAAAACAATCATCAACTTTATAAGAAGTGTAATAAACGTCCAGAAGGTTTCTAACTTTTTTCTTATGTTGACTTTGATTTTTAAAAACAATTTTTGGCTGGGTGCAGTGGTTCATGCCTGTAATCTCAGCATTTGGGAGGCCGAGGCAGGAGGATCACTTGAGGCCAGGAGTTTGAGACTAGCTGGGGTAACATGGCAAAACCCTGTTTCTACTGAATATAGAAAAATTAGCTGGGCGTGGTGGTGTGCACCTGTAGTCCCAGCTACTTGGGAGGCTGAGACAAGACGATCCCTTGAACCCAGGAGGCAGAGGATGTAGTGAGCCGGGATCTAGCAAATACACTCCAGTCTGGGTGACAGAACTCCATCTCCAAAAAACCCAAACAATTTTTATCAGGAAAAAAAAATGTTTTCAGTGTTGTTGCTGGCCTTGCTGGTGCCCTAAGTGCATGTTCACTCCACCTCTTGGAAGCCATCATGGGGGAATGATGACACTCCAGGACACTGTGTCCTCTCAGTGAGCAGCCCCAGGCAGGTGGCGGTAGAGCAGTTTCCACAACCCCTTTTCCTGGGACCCTGCTCGTCCCAACACCACCCCACCTCATTGAGGACTGCTGGCCTGGCTTTCTCACTGTTTGCGTGTTGCCAGCAAACGCCACTCTCTCAGACCCCACCTGTGGCTGCAGGTGATGTGCCAGTCACAGACCCCTGGCCCCAGCTGAACATCTGGAACTTAGGACCAAGACATGTCAGCTCAGTCTTAATTAATAACTTGAGTAGAGAAGGCCCTCCCCTCCCCTTCCCTTTCCCTTCCCTTTCCCTTTCCTTTCTGAGACAGAGCTTTGCTCTAGTCACCCAGGCTGGAGTGCAGTGGTGAGATCTCGGCTCACTGCAAGCTCCACCTCCCGGGTTCAAATGATTCCCCTGCCTCAGCCTCCCGAGCAGCTGGGACTACAGGCGCCTGCCACCATGCCCGGTTAATTTTTTGTGTTTTTAGTAGAGACAGCGTTTCACCATGTTGGCCAGGCTGGTCTTGAACTCCTGAAGTCAGGTGAATCCACCCGCCTCAGCCTCCCAAAGCGTTGGGATTACGAGAAGCTAAATTTTGGGAGCATTTGTGACTACATGTCATGCCACATGGACAGAGAAGGAGGAAAATCTCATCTCCAGGAAAAGAAAAATGCAGATTCACAAAGAGGAGCCAGGATGAGACACAGGTGGAGCCGAACCACGAGTTCCCATCGCTCCTGAAAGCCAGCTCAGTTCTTACCCTCAGATTCTGGGAGATACCCCCAAATCCTTACAAGAATTCCCCTTTGCAGCTTGAAGATGGATTTCTGGAACCTGTAACTAAAATAGTCCCAACAACTGACCCCACCCATAAACCCAAGGACAGGTGCAGGCCAGAGGCAGAGCTGAGTGCTTCCTCCAAGTGGTGTCTCGGAGGTTCCTGAGATGGCCCCAAGTGAAGTACAGCAAAGGAAACCTCAGGACAAGACATGTCCCGATCCATCACTGGAGCCTGAGGTCCTCTTTCTGGTGAAACATGTGAGGCAGGTGCTACTCTTCTCCTTCCTGTATGGATGAGAAGAGTTCAAAGGGTTAAGTAACATGATTGAGGTAACACCAAGGTGAGTACATTTGCCTTAGTCTATTTGCATTGCCATAAAGGATATACCCGAGACTGGGTAACTTATAAAGAAAAGAGGTTTCTTTGGCTCATGGTTCTGCAGACTGTACAACAAGCGTGGTGCCAGCATCTGCCTCTGGTGAGGGCTTCAGGCTGCTTCCACTCATGGCAGAAGGCAAAGGGAAGCCGGTATGTGTAAGGATCACATGGGGAGAGGGAAAGCCAGAGAGAGGAGGGGGATGTGCCAGGTTCTTTAAACAACCAGCTTTTGAGGGAACTAATAGAGTGAGAATCTACTCATTATAACAAGGACAAGGACAGTACCAAGACTTTCATGAGGGATTTGTCCCCATGACGCAAACACCTCCCATAAGCCCCCACCTCCAACATCGAGGATCAAATTTCAACATGAGGTTTCAGGAGACAACTATCCAAACCATAGCAGCATTACAGCCAGAATTCCAGGTGTGGCTGACCCCAGCTGGTGTATCTGTTGTTGTTTACACACGTTACACCCATGAGTCGTCATCTATACCACCTACTACCAGTGGACAATGACCTCGTAGCGCATATACCCTTAGTGCTCCATCCGGCCACTGCAGAGACAGGTGAGCTTGAAAAGGGGCCACCATGGCCACAAATCAGAAAATGTGGGATCAGAAATGGAACTGCGGGATACAATTCTTTGGCACAGAAAGGGTCAGGCAAAATTATGACAGTGCATTAATAGTTAATTAGTGCTTAATCATGAGCTCTACATAGCAGTTCATTACCCAAGGACACTCCCCATTATAACCGTAGCAGATGGGTCAGGGCAGGCAGCCCTGCCAGCCTCTTTTGAGGCTCACCAGTGACTTTGAGGCTCCCCTTCCAGGGCTAAGGTCACTAACCTCCAATAGACCTGGTGACCAGTAGCCGGTGTAAGAGGTCCCCAAGAACAGGGGTGATCTGACTCACCCTGGAGAAATTTAAGACATGCTGGGAAGGCAGCACCCTTGCTTAAAAATAACTCCTCAGCTTTCAGCAGTGGCGGTACCATAGCCAATGAGGTTTACCTGAGGCATGATTATTGCTAATTGAAAACTTTTCCCAATAGCTTGCCATGACAACGTGAAATATAGTTGGCATCGAGAATTTTTGAGACTCTCCACAGAGGCTGAACAACCAAAAAAAACACAAAAATTTAACTGCTTCTCAGCTTCACTTTGGCACAGTGCCAGAGAGACCTCTATTAAGTTGTGCACATTTGTGCAGCTCCCCACCCCCAACTTCAAATACAAATGCCCATCAGGGAGCTAAAAACTTATGCATTCGTTAGTTGTAGGAGTCCCCCACTAGGATGTGAGTGTTGAGGGTGTAGGGGCAGGAACCATACATGAGTCTTTGTTGTATTTGCTATGCTATGTGACAGGTGGGTGGATGGATAGATGGGTGGATGGGTGGATAGGTGGGTGGGTGAATGGATGGATGCATGGGTGGATGGGTGGGTGGGTGGATGGGTGGATGGATGGGTGGGTGGGTGGATGGTTCAATGAGTGGGTGGATGATTCGATGGATGGATGGATGGGTGGATGGATGGATGGATGGATGGGTGGGTGGATGGATGGATGGGTGGGTGGGTGGATGGATAGATGGATGGATAGATGGATGGATGGGTGGATGGATGGGTGGGTGGGTACATGGATGAGTGGATGAATGGTTGGATGGATGGATGGGTGGGTGGATAGATGAGTGGATGGGTGGGTGGGTGGATGGATGGATGGATGGATGGGTGGGTGGGTGGGTGGGTGCATGGATGAGTGGATGGACGGATGGATGGGTGGGTGGAAAGACAGGAGTGAAAAATACACAACAGAGGGAGAGGAAAATCACAGTCTATCCTTGCTTGTTTCCAGCAAAGAAGAATGTAGCTCCTGACTGACTGCCACATTTGTGTCTGAGCAGCGAGTCCCAGGGACCTTCTCAGTGGTGCCCATGGCCTCTCCAGGCAAACAGCGCAGCCCTGGCCGGCATCCAGAAGGAACTCCAGGCTGCCTCTGCTTCCCGGAGGCACACCCTCACCTGGGGAAAGACCCCAGACAGAGCCTGCAGGGCCTACAAATAGCAGAGTCCCTGGCTCTGAGCACGGGCAAGGGAGAGGGGACGGGCAACAGGACTTGGGCGCCCAGTCACTCCCCTCCCTTGCGCGGCGGAAGGGCAGGCGCCACACCTCTAGGAGGAAGGCAGATGTGAGAGGGCTGAGCCCTTCCGGGGGCTCAGAAGATCAAAGGCAATGACGTCCTAAGAGAATCAGAAACCAGAAACAGGGCCGGGCACGGTAGCTCACGCCTGTAATCCCAGCACCTCCGGAGGCCGAGGGGGTCGGATCACGACAGAGCGAGACTCCGTCTCAAAAAAAAGAAAGAAAGAAAGAAAAAAAAAGCCACCGGAAACAGGATGAGCTGGGTCTGCAGAAGCAGCGCGTGGGACCCACTCCCCCCAAGGGCTTTGTGGATAGGAACCCAGCACTGACTTCCCTCTTATCAACAGGACCGAGGCATGAGAACACGAGGGTCAGCCTGGGCTCCCTGACCGCAGTCCCCCCAGAAGGGAGGCTGGACAGCGAGTCTTGCCTCTGCTGCTCCTCTGCGGCCTCCTGATGCCTGGCAGGGAGAGGAGCCACCATGTGAGGGTTTCTGAAATTAAACTGTTCTCAGAGGCACAGCCCTCAGGAAGGGACAGCAAGAGCCAGCTGACAGGAGCATGAATCTTTCCAACGCAATCAGTCTAGGGTGGGAAAAGAAAGACCAATTTCCAACCTTGCCAGACTGCTGGGGATGGGCTGAGCACACGGACTCCACTCACCAGCCGCTGACCTTGGCCAAGCACCTCGTTGTCTCTGAGTCTTGGTTTCCTTTTTTATAAAACGATAGAAGTCCTGATCTCACAAGGCTGATGTGACAGCCAGAAATAGCGATGGTGTGTGACAGGCCTGCAACCCTTCCAGTTCCTCTCCCTCACCAGCAAGCCAGACGCCTGTTTTATTCAGGTTTTCAGGCAGCCACATGCTTCAGGAGAAGCAGGACTCCCTCGGAGCCTGGTAGAGTGTCTTGATTGGTCTAAGTCAGTCAGGGTGACCCGGTGATTAGTTTATGAACAGGCATGTTACTTCATTCTGACTAACAGGACACGAGGGGAAATCTCTGGGTGAATTTGGGGAAAGTTTCCCTTACTCTTAAAAAAAGAGCCATAAAGAAGGGACTTTCTCTCTTTCTGACCTTTGGGTGTGGCTGGGTGAGAACATGATACTTAGAACTGCTGCAGCCATATTGTGACATAAAGGGATAATAACCAACATAAAAGCCAAGAGGCTAACGGTGGCAGAGTGTCAAGATGAAAAGAAGCCAAGCCCTTGGTGACAGCCTTGAGCGGTTGAATTAATTTCCCTTGGGATGTCCCCACCTTGAGACATCTCATTAAGTGAGAGAAAGCTGTCCCAAGGTCAGAGACATGGGATAGTGGGGGCCAGGGGCAAAGACTATGGAGCTTGACGGCCCAATCCACCACCACTACCACTGAGGACTTTTGGCTTGTTTATTTTCTCTCTCAGTTTCCTCATCTGTGAAATGGGGATGGTGATAATAACTGTATCTGGTTTATGAGATCATCATGAGGATTGAAGGGGTTAATGTGTAGAAAGTATTCAAATCACATCTGGCATGTTGTAAATATTATGTAAGGGTCAGCTATGACTATTACAAGCCATTTTGAGCTTTTTCTCTTATTTATATCTCAAAGTATCCTTTTAAAGTCCGCATGGAATAAGTGCTCGGTCAGTAGTAGCTGTGTGTTCACAAGTTTCTGGGCTGAAGGACTGTGTGCGCCACTGTATGTGCACAGAGATGGCACTAATGCAAAGGTCCCAAGGAGCTTCTCGAGTGGACATCACTGCACTCCTGCACCCCACCCCCAAGGGCAGCTCCTGCAGGAGCGGAATAAGCAGAAAGCAGGAGAAGGCATTCCAAAGTGACTGGGGGGACTAGGGGGTGTGGGGCGTACTAGAGGGAGTGGGAGGTACTTGGGGTGTGGGGGGTACTAGATGGGGTGGGGGACACTAGGGGGAGTGGGAGGTACTGGGGAAGTAGGGGGTACTAGAGGAAGTGGGGGGTTTGGGGGAG
>NC_045448.1:9435503-9518461 GCF_002776525.5 Piliocolobus tephrosceles | reverse complement strand
GTGGGGGCACTAGAGGGAGTGGGGGTACTAGAGGAAGTGGGGGGCACTAGGAGGAATAGGGGGCACTAGGGGGAGTGGGGTACTAGGAGTTGGGGGTACTAGAGGGAGTGGGGGTACTAGAGGGAGTTGGGGGCACTAGGGGGAGTGGGGAGTACTAGAGGGAGCAGGGGGACTAGAGTGAGTAGAGCACTAGGGGGAGTGGGGGATACTGGGGGAGTTGGGGGTACTAGAGGAAGTGAGGGGTACTGGGGGAGTGGAGGTTACTAGAGGGTGTGGGGAGTACTAAAGGGAGTAGGGTACTGGGCGAGTGGGGGGTACTAGAGGAAGTAGGGGGTACTAGGGAGAGTAGGGCACTCGGGGGAGTAGGGGGACATTTGGACAGGGGCCGAATGCATAACACCTATTCCAGAAAGAGCCAATACACTGACTCAGCTGAAGAAGAGCTTGCGGGTGGAAAAGCAAGGAGAGAGTCCCAGAAGCGCAGGCAAGGCTGAGAATGGCCGGCCTCCAATGATGAAGCGTTAGGATTCCGTCTTACAGGGCAGCAACACCAAAGGTTTCTGAGCCGGGCAGCCTCAGCAGTGTGGCTCAGAGGAAGAGCAGCTCACCACCTGCGTTCATGTGCTCAGGCTGCCATAATACAATACCACAGGCTGGGAGCTTAGACAACAGAAATCTGTTTCCAAACCAGTCCTATTGAATTAGGTAACTGAGGTCACCCTTATAACCTCCATTAACCTTAGTTACCTCCATAAAGGCCCTATCTCCAAATACAGTCACAAATAAGATCTTCAATGCATGAATTTGGGAGACAGTTTGGTCCACAGCACCATCACTCTTTGGGATGAGCTCTGGAGGTGGGTGTGGAAATCAGACACCAAATAGGAAGCTGCTGTCTTAGCCCAGGTGCAGAAAGAAGGAGGGGCCTTCTGAAGGCAGAAGGCAGCAGTAGACACAGAAAGGAAGGTGAGCATAAGAACTGCTGAGAGGGAGGAATCTCCTCACACAGTTCAGCACAGTAACTGCTGTGTGACCTAGCAATTCCACTCCCAAGTATCTACCCAAAACATCAGGGACCCATACAGGTACTTGTACACTCAACGTTCATAGCAGCATTATTGACCATAGCAAAACAACCCGAACGTCCTTCAGTAGATGAATGTATACATGAAACGTGGCATAGTCACACGACGGAATATTATTCAGCCATAAAAAGGCATGGAATTATGACACATGCTAGAATGTAAATAAACCTTGAAGATGTAGGGACAGAAAGGGGCGATCCCCTTTCTTCCCATCATAAAGGGTCACAGCCAACACCCCTATGACAAAAAACAGGTTAACGAGAAAATCTTAACAAAGGTATTATGTGCACACATGTGCAACAGTGTTTACAAAACATGAACTCGAAGAAGGACCAGATGGTTAAGGCTTAATGCCCTCTTCATAACAGAGAGGGGTGCGGGGAAATGACTAGGCCCGATGTTCAGACAATGGTTAGTAATTGATTCTCTTTCAGCACTAGATGGGACAAGTTACAGGAAGGTGAGAGGCAGAGCTGCACAGGAACAAATGTTGTCTTACTATACACATAAAGATCCCCAGGTGATCTCTGGGGTGAGCTTCCTTCCTTGAAGACAAAGACTCAATGTTTTCATTCCTACATCCTCAGAGCTGGGTTCAGGTCCTGGCACGGGTGGACCTCTGCAGTTGCTTGATGGATTCATATAATCCAACTAAATTCATACAAGGGCTGGCCCAGCAAGTGTTCCAATAGAGTCAGTAGGGGACATGCTAGATGAGCATAAGGAAGGTAAAGAAAGTTTCTCCCGAAAAGATAATAGTGACATTGTAGTTTCTTGGAAGAGGTGCCATTTGCCCCAGGCCTTGAAATATGACAGTCATGTGGGATAAAATTATGATACAACATCCCCTATATAAGGGTCAGGTTTCTTCCCCTAAACTCCTTCTGCAGTTTTGCCCCCTCAAGCTTGATGGTAGGTGTTTCTGAAATTGCAGGGAACTGTTCAGCATTAGAGCAAATCCATTCCACACTACTTGCCAGTGCACCCAGAAAACAAAGACCACCTTGGTGGAGGGGAGGCCTAGGAAGAGGGAATGGACAGGGACATGGGGCCCCTAAACAAGGCAGAGTAGGCATCTGGAAACATGGACCTGCTCACATCACCCCTCTCTTCTCTCCCCCGTGCCTGTGCCTGAGTCATAAACCCCTGGCCTAGCATTTGAGGTTCTTCACCATCTGACTCATTTTGGCGTCTCCATTCCAGCACCACCCTGCCCCAAACCACAAAGCCCCATCAGACCACTTGCCCACTTTGGCAAACACGCTAAGCTCTTCTGTGTCTCTGCACTTCATCACGTTATTCCTTTAGCTTAGAGTGCTTTTCCCCATCTTCTTTACACCTGAAAATCCTACTTGTTCTTCAAGTTCCTCCTCTGTAGTCCTGTTTTGATGCCAAGTCCATTCCTCTCTCCTCTGGGCTTCCCCAGGCTTTCTTTACCTCTCTCTACCTCCATTATGACATCTGACATCTATCATTTGATCTGCCATATGAGGCTTAGTTGGTTCCCTGTCTTTCCTCACTAGATCCTGAGAACCTTCAGGGAAGGATAATGTTTTCTTCATCTTTTAGTCCCCAGCACAGTACCTGGTACATAGTGGGTGCTCAGTGAAACTTTGCTGACACATTGAATACAGCTCCCCCAGACACACGATATGGGAGACAAGCCCTTTGAGAATGCTGCTGGGGGTGTGATTGTAAAAGAACCACACAGGGGGTCTTGGAGTAAAATCATTAAGTCTGAAGATAGATAGATAGAATATCTTTGAAAGGGTACTCTAGAAAATCAGTAACAGTTGCTGCTGGGAAGGAGAGCTGGTGACCAGGATAAGAGGGAAGTTAATTTTCACTCAATACTCATTTAAATTTTTACCATGTGAGTAGATTTGTAGTATATTTTGAATTTTCTTTGAAGACAATTATATAATATGTGAATAATGGCAATTTTTTTCTTTCTAGTGTTTACGAGTTTTATTTTAATATTTTTATTATACTAAGACTCCATGAAATTTAAAATAGAAATAGTGATAGAGGTCATATTGTCTGTTTTCTCATTTTTAAATAAATATTCTTATCATTTCTTTTGGTTAGTATTTTACTTACATCTTTAAACATCCTTTTACTTTTGACTTTCCTCTGTTCTTATGTTATTAATAAATCTCTTCTAACCACCTTTTTCAGCCATTCCAATGATCTTTGTCTTTTATCCAGATAATTTAGTCTGTTTACATTTACTGGGAAATAATTGACATATTTGAATCATTCCTACCATCTTATTTTGTGCTTTCTAATCATCCCACTGTTTCTGTTGGGTTTTTTTTTTTTTTTCACTTTGTTACCTTCTTTTGTATTGTATTGATTAATTTTCTTATTCCATTTTTTCGCTCTTCTGGTTTGGAAGTTTACACACCAATTATTACTCTTTTGGTACTTATCTAGATATCTTGATATGCATAGTTTCTGAAATAGAATCTAAAATTAATTGGCTAGGCACAGTGGCTCATGCCTGTAATCCCAGCACTTTGGGAGGCTGATGCGGGTTGATCACCTGGGGTCAGGAGTTCGAGACCAGCCTCAGTAACATGGCAAAACCCCGTCTCTACCAAAAATACAAAAATTAGCCGGGTGTGATGGTGCACGCCTGTAATCCCAGCTACTTCAGAGACTGAGGTAGGAGGATTGCTTGAACCCGGGAGGCAGAGGTTGCAGTGAGCTAAGATCATGCCACTGCACTCCAGCCTGGGAGACAGAGCAAGACTCCATCTCAAAAAAAAATAATCATCATAATTAATTAATTTAATTAAATTAATAAACATTTTTATCACCTTCCCAAATAACAAAATAACCTCAGAATGCTTATAATTTTCTTATTCAGCCTAAATATTATTGCTGGGCAATATATTAGGCCTATGGTTTTAGCTTTTAAAACTTCACACATTGGATACTATAATAACAATTATTATTATTATTTTGAGACAGGGTCTGTCTCCCAGGTTGGAGTGCAGTGGTGCAATCATTGCTCACTGAAACCTCAGGCTCAAGCAATGCTTCCATCTCAGCCTCTCGAGTAGCTGGCGCTACAAGTGTGCAACACCATGCCTGGCTAATTTTTGTATTTTTTGTAGAGACGGGGTTTTGCCATGTTGCCTAGGATGTTCTCAAACTCCTGGGCTAAAGCAATCCACCCACCTTGGCCTCCCAAAGTGCTGGGATTACAGGCATGAGCCACCATGCCCTGCCTGGTATTATAATTATAATTTTTAGTCAATATTTGTTTATATTTACCCAAAAGTTTATCATTTTCCTTGTTTTTCACTTCCGCTTGTATCTCAGATCTTCCTTCTGGGATCATTTTCCCTCTCTTGAAGTACATGCCTAGTTTAGAAGTCCTTTTAATGAGAATCGTAATGAGCTATTTCCTTTATTAACTGAAATGTAATTATTTTCCTTCTTTCTCAAAAGTTAGGTTCACTGGGCATCATTTCTAGGCTGGCAGTTATTTTCTCTCTGCACTTTAAGATGCACTTTGTTGTCTTCTGGCTTCCACTGTTGCTACTGACATGTCAGCTCTCCATCTAATCATTACTTCTTCGTAGGTCATCTGCCTGCTTTGAAGATCTTGCCTTTGACATTCTGAAACTTTGTGATGATATGTCCAAGAGTGTATTTATTTTTATTTATCTTCATTATTGGATCTAAGGATTTGTGTCTTTCATTTACTCCCGGAAAGGTTCTCAGCCCATTATTTCTTTGCCTCTCTTGCCTTCCCTCTATTCTTTCCTGGAACTCCTATTAAACGTGTATTAGACCTGCTGGCTTCATCACTCAAATCTTAATTTCCTTTTCATACTTTTTCCTTTCATTTTTCTCCTCTGGGCTACATTATATCTCTCGTGCTATTCTGTAGAACTCAGATCTATTCTCCTGCTCATAAATTTTCTCCTTACCTGAATCTAACTGCTGACTTCTGTTGAGTTTCTAACTTCAATTCTTATTTTTTTTTTAATTTCTAGAAGTTCTATTTGGTTATTTTTAATATTTTTTGGTAATTATTTATTTATTTTTATTTCTTTAAACATATCAATCATAGGTATGAGAGGAACAAAAGATCAAAAATTTAAAAATAAATAAATAAATAAAGATAAATTCAAAACAAAATGGACCAGGCACAGTGGCTCGTGCCTGTAATCTCAGCACTTTGGGAGGCCAAGGGGAGCAGACTGCTTAAATCCAGGAGTTCAAGACTAGTCTTGGAGACATGGCAAAAACCCACCTCTACAAAAATACAAAAATTAGCCAGGCATAGTGGTGTGCAGCTGTATGTAGTCCCAGCTACTCAGGAGGCTGAGGTAGGAGGATCACTTGATCCAGGAGACAGAAGTTGCAATGAGCTGAGATTATATCACTGCACTCCAGCCTGAGTGACAGAGCAAGACCCTCTCTCTCTCTAAAAAAAAAAAAAACAAAAAAACCCCTCAACCCTACCTGTTTTGTAGTCCAGGTCTGATATTTCCAATATGTGCAGTCTTAAGGGTCTGGTTCTGGAAATGATTTTTCTGCTTACTTGTTTGGCATGTGTCTTGTGATTTTTAGTTGACAGCTCATGTTCCTTAGAACTTTATCTGTGGAAATCCACTGAGGCCTGGCTTTAAGTGCTTCTCCCTCAGATAGGATTCCTGTTTGCTCCTGCCAGGCATTGGAATTCATGCTATCTGTGTGGCCTGAAAAACCCAAAGCCAAACATTGACTTAAATCAGCAACAGGATTTTTGTTTAAAAGGCAGCTAGAAGGAAAAACAAAAAAAAAAAGTGGCAGTAGGTTGCTAGAATTCTGGCCCCAAAACTGAGTGAGATTTGGGATTTATGCGACATATTTTCAGTGGACAATTTTTCTTTTTTTCCCCTAAAGCCGGAGTCCAGGCACAGGCAGGCAAGAATCCCAAACACCTTTCTTGGAAGTGGTGGTGGTGGCTTTATGTCGGGGGTGGGTCTCCAATGTGACCTTCCACCTCGAACGAGTCGCTGGGATCCCACCTGTGTGACTCAGTGTCTGTCCAGGCAAACCCCAGCCTCAGTGACCACTTTTCTCTCTGGATTTCTGTTTTCTTGACTTTCTGGCCTCCAGTGACATTTCCCACCTTTCCGCTAATTTGGCCCTGCTTTTTCAAGGTTTTCCCCCCAATTCGATCTAGGATTTGTGTGCATTCTGGCATCTAGACTCCCATGTTTCCCTTTAGAAATAAATGGGGGTTTCAGCTGGGCACCGTGGCTCACACCTGTAATCCCAGCACTTCGAGAGGCCGAGGAGGGAGGATCACCTGAGCTCAGGAGTTCAAGACCACCCTGGTCAACATGGTGAAACCCCATCTCTACTAAAAGTACAAAAATTAGCCGGGTGTGGTGGTGTGCACCTGTAGTCCCAGTGACCTGGAAGGCTGAGGCAGGAGAATTGCTTGAATCCGGGAGGCGGAGGTTGCAGTGAGCTGAGACCGCACCACCATATTCCAGCCGGGGAGACAGAGTGAGACTCTGTCTCAAAATAAATAAATAAATAAATAAATAAATAAATAAATAAATAAATAAGAAGAAGAAAGAAAGAAATGGTTTCTAAATCAGGTTGGAAGGGTCTGAGGTGAAAGCCACTAATCCTAAGACTCAGGAGCAAGAGTGTATGCCCCGGGGGTGGGCGCTGGCTGGAAGAGCTTCTCCTGAACACATATCCAGGTGGCTGCTCAGCCTGATCTCTGTGGTCTTCTTCAGCCAGGGCAAGGCCTTAGAGAGCCCTAGGAGCCCCAGGGCAGTAGGAGGAGAATTATCTGGAGTTTCAGGGACACTCACATAAGGAAGACACTCAGAGCCAAGCACCTAAGAGAATGCTGCCTCCATGAAAACAAAGAGGGGGTCAGAATAGGTTACTGTCCAGACAGAACAGAAGCAGATCTTGGGAGCCAGGGTTGGAAGTGGAGGATTGGAGAGGAAGGGGATCAAAGAAGGGGCTGCTCAGAAGCAACATGTCAGGAGTATAAGACAGTGGCCCTTACCCGTATCAAGAGTGCGCACTGGTGGCCGTGAGTAATTCTGTGGGAGGCAGTGCATGGGAGGGCTAGCCTTGTTTAAATGGCTGTGGTCAGACTAGAACCGAGATTATCATGCAAGCTGGTTCCATTAGCAGATCCAAGGTGCCACAGAACTGGAATGGGGGTAGGATTAGCCAATCCTTAACTGGAACCAAAATAGGGGATGGAGCCCAAATAAAAAAGACTTGGTTTCATGAGGGCCCAGAGCCCCTGAGAGAACAACTCTGACATTGAAGTGCAAGAGTGTATACACCGGGACTGTAAGGGGAGCTGGGAGCAGGGGGCCGCCCCGCCCTCCTGTGAGCTGCAGCTGACAGAGCCGTGTAGCATGAAGGGGTCACTGCAAGGGTCCCCAACAGCCACGGAGCCTGCAGGAGAGGCGTGCCTTGTCCAGGAGCCTTATTAGGCTCACAGAAGACAATGTACTGAGAGGTCCCACAGCAGCACCCCTGGCCATTCCCCAGCCCTGGACTCAAGACTTGCAAGCATCAAAGTCACAGAGAGGAAGCTTCTGGCAGACTGTCCGCCCTGCAAGAAGTCTCAGAGGTTCATTTCTTTGCGAAGCAAAGAAGGAAGAATGTGACTCTAAGCCTGCTGTGCACCTTTCATTCTCCCCCATCATCCATCGATACATTTATAATGGATAGAAAAAGGCTAAACTATGATTGACTCTGAAAGGAGAAAATGAAATTTCCTTAAATCCACCTGTATTACCAGCACTGGAAAGATCAAGCCACGTGCAGTCAAGGAACTATTCCACTAACTTTGCTGGGAGGAAGGGAAGAAGACGATGAAGGGGGATGCCCAGCAACACCTCTTGCAGGTTGGGAATCATTCAGCAATACTAGAACATTTCAGAGTTGATGGAATTTTAGGGCCAGGCTCTTTCTCAGTCATCCAGGTCAATACCTTTGACTGCCATATGGGAAACGTGAAGCCCAGAGAAGTGAAGTTTCTCAGTGACTCAAAGTCACTTGGGGGCATCTAGTCCAACCCTTTCATTTCACAGGTGAGGAAACTGAGGCTGCAAAGATTTGCCTCAGACAGCTCAGCAGCCTGGGGCACAGCATGGCCAGGCCTCCTAATCTGATTCTCTTTCTTCTGTGTCCCATCCCAGAATGACCGATCTTCCTGTATGATTGAGACATCAAACGACAAGTGCCTGTGTCTCCTTCTCCATGATGTCCAGACAGCATCACAACCAGTGACATCCAAGACTGTCACAAGCAAGAATAACAACCCCCTCAGTTTCCTGGTGAACTTTTCCATGTTTTCAAAACTCTGCATTGATGCAATGGTTTCACGACATCAGGATTATATGTTTTCAAGAGCCACTCTTACAAAACATGCGATTTTAAGAGGAACGTTGGTTGTAAGCATTAACAATTACCCCTGATCCAATTAGGAAGCAGAGCTTGGCTCCAGGACAAGCCAAGATTGCTAAACCTTCATGACAGATTTGCATAAACACCCTCCTTTTAAATGAAGATGAAAAAGAAAGTCCAGGCTTCAGATGACAGGCTTTGCTGCAACATAAGCCTCACAGAATCTCGGCTCTGATTTAATTGTTTCTCTTCCAGCTATACCAGTTCTTTGCGAGATCAAGAGGCAGATTTTTGGAGCCAGAGCTGGTTCTTAATGGGTCTCAAGCCTCAGGTTCAGTCTCAGACCCTGACAGACGCTGTGTGTGCCCCTGGTCCATAATCCGGCCAGTGGTTTCTGGGCAAGGAGGAGCAGGAGGAAACAGCCCATTGCCAGAGACCCAGGCAGTGTCCTCCCAGACTCAAGGAAAGGAGCACTTGGGGCTAGAAAGACACCAGGGTGGATGATGACCAAATGGCTAATCTGAGCCTATCCGGGAAAGACCCAAACAGAGTTGGCAAAAGACTGGAACAAGAACACGATCTTTGGTTTTACGCTGAACTGGGTTCAAATTATTGGCCAAGGCCTGTTTATTGGCCTGTGACCATGGACAAGTTGCTTAACCTCCCTGAGGCCTTATTCAGTTCATCTGTGAATTAGCACTAGCAATGGACACCGCAGGTCTGCTGGAATGACAGAGACCGTAGAGGTCTTGCCATTGGGAGGGTGGACAGAATGACTTAGGGGATAGTGGGGTGGCTATGTCTTTCCAAGTCTGGAAATTAGTGAACTCAGCTATGGTGACACTAGAATTCTCAACTTGCTCGGGACTTGACCTGGAGTCTGCCTTCCTCACTGGGGCACTCTGCTCCAAACACATCTGAGCACAACGTCCTCCCCGGCCAGACTTGGTGCTGCTCTGATGGGGATCAAACATCAGACTCTGTGTAGAAGGCAGCAGTGTATTGGATTGGAAAGAGCCCTGGGACAGATGCAGTGGCTCAAGCCTTTAATCCCAGCACTTTGGGAGGCCGAGACGGGCGGATCACGAGGTCAGGAGATCGAGACCATCCTGGCTAACACGGTGAAACCCCGTCTCTACTAAAAACTACAAAAAACTAGCCGGGCGAGGTGGCAGCGCCTGTAGTCCCAGCTACCCGGGAGGCTGGGGCAGGAGAATGGCGTAAACCCGGGAGGTTGAGCTTGCAGTGAGCTGAGATTCGGCCACAGCACTCCAGCCTGGGTGACAGAGCGAGACTCCATCTCAAAAAAACAAAAAACAAAAACCAAAAAAACAAAAATTAGTGGGGCATGGTTGAGGGGGCCTATAATCCCAGTTACTTAGGAGGCTGAGGCAAGAGAATCACTTGAACACAGGAGGTGGAGGTTGCAGAGAGCAGATACCGTGTCACTGCACTCCAGCCTGGGTGACAGAATGAGACCCTGTCTCAAAAAAAAAAAAAAAAAAAAAAAAAAAAATCCCTGAAGGTGGGGTTGAAGACCAGGGGTGGTCTTCAGCTCTCTGGTCTTCAGAGCTGTCACTACAGCCTGGCATTTCCCATCTTTGGGGCTCACGCTTAGTTTGTCTAGAGCAGTGGTGCTCAGCGCCAGCTGCGCATTAGAATTACTTGAGGAGCTTTAGAAGGATGTCTGTCAGGCCTCACCCCCAGAGGTTTTGATTTATCTGGTCTGGGGTGGGGTCCCGCCATCGGTATCTCTCGAAGATTCTCAGGTGATTCTGCAGCCAGCTTAGGGAACCCCAAGACTGTAAGTTCTCCAAAGTCTCTGCCTTGCAGACATCCCCTTCAGTGCTGCTCAGGGGAACCGAAATGGTCAGAGCACAGTCAGGAGGCCCACCTGGGATTCTGCTGTCTTGCTGTGTGACCTTGGAAAGTCATGCCCCCCTCTGGGCATTAGCTTATCCCATCTGCTAATGGGGCGTGGGGGGATTAGGGTTTCTTTCCGATTTCAAGTTAGGTGAATCTGAATCTTGCAACTCTGTGATCCAGAGACCCAGACACCCCCTACTAGGAAAGATGTACCAGAACTGAGCTCCATGAGGCCCCATCTCCGTTTCCCTTGGGAACCCAAGCCTGGGAGATTTGGTAGACTCTGTACTCTGTGGCTTCCAAGACAGGCTTGAGCAAAGAACTCCAGTTGCTCCTTTCCTTGAGTCTGGGAGGACACTTCCTGGGTCTCTGGCATGGGCTGTTGCATAATAAAACAGTTTAAGTCATAAACTTCCTTGCGTTCACCGGCATTTCTTTTTTTCTTTCTTTCTTTCTTTCTTTTTTTGAGACAAGGTCTGGCTCTGTCGCCCAGGCTGGAGTGCAGTGGCGCAATCTCAGTTCACTGGAACCTCCGCCTCCCAAGCTCAAGGGATCCTCCCATCTCAGCCTCCCGAGTAGCTGGGACTACAGGCTGCACCACAACACCTGGCTAATTTTTTGTATTTTTAGTAGAGATGGGGGTTTCTCCATGTTGCCCAGGCTGGTCTTGAACTCCTGGGCCAATCTACCTTGGCTTCCCAAAGTGCTGGGATTGTAGGTGTGAGCCACAATGCCTGGCCTTGTCTGCATTTCTTGATGAGGAAATGAAGATCTCTCAATACACATATGAGATAAATAGAAGATAAAGCAAACGCTGCTGGAGGACTGACTGTGGGCCTTTGGACAACGCACTCACCCCTCTGGGCCCCAGTTTCCCTCTTGACACAACAAAGACAGATTTCCAGCCACCATGAGGAGGAGGCAATGCATGTAAAGTGCTTGGCACATAACACGTGTTCAACTAATACTCACCACTGCAATTTTATGCCCAACTGCTATCTCTCAGGGACAATTAATTGATGGATCTGTTTCTTCTTTTCTTTCATTTACAGCTTTATTGAGATATAACTGATATAAAATAAACTGCACATGTTTAAAGTGTACGATTTGATGAGCTCAGGCATATGTGCACACCCGTGACCCAGTGATTCTTAAACACTGTTCTTAAAGCCCATTACGTTCTTTCAGCATTTGACATTTCCAAGCACGTTTCTTCTGGAGGTGGCCAGAGTGAACACCCCATCCTAGCATTAACAGGAAAGTCCTGGTCCCAGGAATGTCTTTGGTCCCAGGCAAGTGGGGACAGCAGGTCACTCGAGGGGCCGAACATGTCTAAGTTGTCACAGAGAAGGAGGTATAAAGTGAGCAGAACCGTGAGGTGTGTGACTCTGGACTATCACTGCCCACTATAGGCCTCGGTCTCCCCATCTGTAAACTGAGCAACCTAGACTAGATAGTCCAGGTCTAACATCTCTTCCAAGCCTGGCATTCTGTAATCCATTGGAAAGGGATTGCAGGGATGGCCATACCTGGGCATAGTGAGCTGGCTTTCCCAATGAGGACAGTGGCGGGAGCAAAAGGGAGCGAGGATTTAGCCATCGAAAAATGCAGCAGGAACTTGTCAAGCATGAGTAACATAGGGCACTCCTCTTGAAAACACTGAGAAGCACGTACCACTAACTGCTTTACAGATGAAGAAACTGAGGCTCAGAGAGGTTGAGCCACTTGGATGCAGCTGTGTAACTCCACGTGGAAGCCTTGCACTTTGACCCAGATCCGTTTGCCTCAACTAAGCCAGCAGACCTTGCTACAGAAATAATGAGCAACAGTTACTGAGCCCTGCCTTGCAGCAGGCGCCATTCCAAACAGTTACAGGTGTGAACTCGGCTAATCCTCATGAGCAGCCCTGGGAGGTGAGTGGTGTTATTATCCCCACGTTACAGATGAGGAAGCGAGCACGGAGAAGTTAAACAGCTTGACCAAGGCCACACAGCAAGAGAAAGAGCTGGCTTCAAACTCCAGCAGGCTGGATTCAGAACTTGGCCCTCAACCCCTGGCCGCACTGCTTCCCCGGGCAAATGAGAAAGTCCGCCCAGCTCTGGAGAAGGCGAAGTGGAAAGGTGGTGAGGTGGGCCTTTCACCCGACAAGACCCTATTCCCCTGTGGTGCTCTGCGTGAGGTTTAGAAGAAGTGCTGGAGTAACTCAAAGGTAAATTAGAAATGTTTTCAAAATGTATCATGAGCAGTGCTGCCGGACGCATTCTTAGACGTGTCTCTTAGTGAACATGCAAGGGTGTTCCTACTGAGTGCAGATGTAGGAGTGGAACAGCTGGGGCATAGGCATGCCCAGGTTCCGCTTGAGAGGTGCCTGGGGAAAGCTGCCCTGAGAAGCTGGGGTCTGAGTGGAGATGGTGAGGGGGCAGCCAGGCAGAGGTCTGGACGTCCGTGTGCTCCAGGAAGGGCAAGGTTGCCAGTGTGCCTGCAGAAAATGAAGGGGAGGGGGTTCAGGAGGTGAGCGGGTAAGGTAACTCAAGGTGACTCCAGGTTTTTAGCCTGAGCTTAGCACAGGAAGGACCTTGTCAGGGTGAGCTCAGAGGTACAGCTCCAGACGTGGTGAGTCTGAAATGCCTGTTAGACGCCCAGGTGGGGCTCTTGAGGACACTGCTGGAAAAACGAGCCTGGAGTTCAGGGAAGGGGCTGGGCTGGGGTCTCTGACTAAAGATAAAAAAAAATAATAATAATAACAGCACATGTACATGCAAATGGGAAGAATCCACTTGGTGGGGGAAATGCAGGATGAAGCGGGGAAGGGGGACTAGGGACTGGTACGAATCTGTGCCTTGGGAAGGAGCGTGGACAGCCCCTGCGTGGAGGAAGGACAGCGTCAGGTGCAGATGCGGGCGAGCGTCAAGACATGCGAGGGGGCAAGGCCGAGTCACCCAGGGGAGCTGAAGGGCATTAGGGACATGCAGGGCTGCTGGGCAACTCAAGGGTTCGGTGGTTGGGAAGTCAGCTGGAATTTGAGTTCAGTGGTGGTTGCTGTTGCTGGTAATGGCAAGGTTAGGTTTTAATAACGGGAATGGAGACTACGGTGGGGTTCCTTCCTTCAACAAATACAGATGAAGCGTCTTCTATACATCATACCTCTGCTAGACCCTGGGTTCTAAGTGGGAAACAAAATAGACTTATTAGTTTCTTAAGTTCAGAATTTTCTGTTACATGAATTTCCACTAATCATAGGTTAGTATTGTACTAACAACTGCCATTTATCGAATGATTGCCACATGTCAGGATCTAAGCTAAGTAAATGTTCATACTTTATCTCATTTAATTTTTATACCAAAAAGTTTTCACCTCCAAAGTTTTATAACTTAGTTGGGCATTTGACTAGGACTTCTTAAAGATGATTTCTAGTTCACTTATTTTTCCAGATAGAAGTGGGAGTGGATTAAAAAGTCAACGAAGAAAGCCAGGTACAGTGCCGCACACCAGTGGTACCCTCTGCATCCCGGCTCCTCGAGCCAGGTTCCCGGGTCATCACCCCGAGACTGAGAGCTTCCCTGGTTCTGAGGCTTTGGACTTGTACTGAGCCATGGTGCTAGCATCCCAGGGTCTCCAGCTTGCAGACAGCCTGTCACGGGACTTCTCAGCCTCCATAACCGCGAGGCAATTCACCTAACAAACCCCTTCTCTTCTATCTACCCATCCATCCATCTACCCAGTCGCATGTCATTTAACAGGGATACAGTCTGAGAAATGGGTCCTTCGGCGATTTTGTTGTTTGGTGAATGTCAGAGCTTACACTCACCTACGGGGCATAGCCTGCTACACACCCAGGCTGTATGGTAGAACCTGTTTCTCCCAGGCTACAAACTTGTACAGCATGTTATTGTACTGAATACTGTAGCAGTTAGAACACAATGAATACTAAGTATTTGTGTATCTAAACACATCTAAACATAGAAAAGGTACAGTAATGATGTGGTATTTAATTTTGTGGAAGCACTATGATTTTATGGGAGCGCTGTCACATACGCAGTCCGTGGTTGAATGAAAGGCTGGTATGCAATGTATGACCGTATACCCTCTAGGTTCTGTTCCTCGGGAGAACCCTAATACACCCCTGGATTTTTATTTTTCATTCCTCTTACCATCAGTGAAGTGAGCATCTTTTCATATATTTCAGAGCCACCTATGTTCCCTTTGGGGAGAACTATTTGTTAATAACCAATACCTAATTTCCTGTTGGTTGTTAGTGTTTCTCTTAATGACTTGTAGGGGCTCTTATGATTATTTTTAGCATTTATTCAGTATTTCATCCATTTAGTTACACTTTTCTAAATCTTTTATTTTTTTTTTTTTTTGGCTGTATATAATAAAAATAAGGCCTTCCATTTTATTGAAAAGTTTAGCCTCAGTTGCTCAATTGTGTAATGAGGATGGAAGCATGTGGGCTCATGGGCCCAGGGGCATCAGCCTCTTACTCATCTCTGGGTAACAATACGTTTCTCCCGTTGCTCCTCCAATCCTTGCCCCACTCATTTATATTTTGTCCCCCTTTTTTTGAGACGGAGTTTTGCTCTTGTCACCTAGGCTGGGGAGGCCTCAGAATCAGGGCAGGAGGATAAAGGCACTTCTCACATGGTGGAGGCAAGAGAAAATGAAAAGATGCAAAAGCAGATACCGCTGATAAGGAAAACCATCAGATCTTGTGAGACGTATTCACTTTCATGAGAACAGTGTGGGGGAAACCATGACCAGAAGGTGCTTTGGGGTTTGGCCCTTGATTCTGACTTCATCTGCTACCCTTCGGCCCCTCAGTTTAAATATTATCTCCTTTGAGAGGCCAGCCCTCACCATACTACTACCCAGGTAGGTTTACCCCAAAGACACATTAATCTCTTACTCTTGTCAAAAGACAAAATTACAATGAATTTAGTTAAAGATCTCAATTGGCTTTATTTGTGATTCTAGAATTGAGCAACACAGGATTCCATGAAACAGAGTATGTGTTCTGATGTGCTGAGCAGAGGTTGCCTTTATAGACAGAAAGGACACAGAGGACAAAAAGTAGATTGGTTATTTCAAAGCCACTGTCCTTGTAAGACGGGGACAGGGAGACAGAACAATAGGAAATTAACTTATTTGTTAACTTCAGCCAGGTTCCCTTTTTATGTGTAAGGATTAAAATAGAGGCAACTTTATTATCGTGTCAGTGAAAGATTGAAACTAGCCTGTTTGGGAAATTGGCTGTCACCTCTCTGCTGATTTCTTGAGCGGTCAGATAACAACTTAGTTTCAGTTTGGTGATGCTGGACTTTAGCCTGGGTGACTCCACTTTGATGTTTAGTCTGACTTGTTGGGGCCTCGTACAGGAGTTTAGTCCAAGTCAATGACCTTCCATAATTTTTGTTTAGTGCTCCATGCCCTGTGCCTCCCCTTCACTGCACTTCTTGCAGTTTGTAATATTTTATTTTCTCTTTCCTTGGCTCCCTGGCAAACCCTGCATTAAACGATAAAGTCCATGAGAGCAGAAACAATGTCTGATTGCTGCTTCATTGAGTCCCTGGGGCCTAGAATGGCTCCCGACACGCAGTAGGTGTCAGGCAGTCTAATGACTTAGACGAAATGCTCCAGATGGTGAAGATCAATTGAGATCACGGACAGGCAAATCCTGAACATACACAACAGACCATTTGGATATTTCTTTTATCATCATTATTATTGGTCTTATTTTATTTCTTTCAAATCTTTCCACGTCCCTGCCTTACAAGGACAGTAACTTTGAAATGGCCATGGAAGGATTTGAAAGGAACTAGGTCCTTCCAGACATAATGACTCCTTTAAAGATTGGAGACATTGGTTCTTTTCTTTTCCCCTAGGGACTTCATTTGCAAGGGAGCACACCTCTTCAGCACTGAGCAGGAGGCGGCAGCGGCAACCCAGGTTGCTATGGCAATCCCTGGCGGATGGAGCATGGAACCACGTCTGCCTAGAAAGCCAGCCTGCTGGGGTGGGCCGCCCTCCTGTCTGTGGCAGCTTTAGGGTAACACCAGGCCTTGTCCATATACTTTGGGTGTGGTGAGCCAGGGGGCTGCAAGCTCCCAGGGAAGCCAGGCCCCAGGCCTGTGGTTGTCAAGGCTGTGTGTGTGGCTTTCTGACAGACAAGAACAAAACACCTGTGCTTGGCCATGAACCAACCATGAGCAAATACCGAAGGAAGGTGAAGACCTAAGATCAAATCACTTGTTGAGTACCCAGTTGCCCCCAGGAGAGCAGGCAGCGGCAAATGCCCCAGACTGAACCCTACCCCCACCTGCTTTTGTAAATAAAGTTTTACTGGAACACAGCCACATCCATTGACCATTGTCTCTGACTGCTTTTGTGCCGCCACAGCAGAGACTGCATGGGCCATAAAACCTAAAAGATTTCCTGTCTGGAGCTTTCCAGAAAGAGTTTAGTGACCCCTAGATGTGAAGGGTTTGAAGGTGAGGAAAGGGAAGAGGCCTGAGATAATTTATATGGCCTTCTACCGGGCTTTGTTTTTCATTGTATATTTTTATGTTTCTTTTTTGAGACAGAGTTATGCTCTTGTTGCCCAGGCTGGAGTGTAATGGCATGATCTCAGCTCACTGCAGCCTCCGCCTCCCGGGTTCAAGCGATTCTCCTGCCCCAGCCTCCTGAGTAGCTGGGGTTACAGGCGCCCGCCACCGTGCCCGGCTAATTTTTTGTATTTTTAGAAGAGACGAGGTTTCACCGTGTTGGCCAGGCCGTTCTTGAACTCCTGACCTCAGGTGATCCACCCGCCTCGGCCTCCCAAAATGCTGGAATTACAGGCATGAGCCACCGTGCCCAGCCTCATTTGTAATTTTTTTTTTTTTTTTTTGTTTTGAGAGGGGGTCTCACTCTGTCACCCAGGCTGGAGTGCAGTGGCATGATCTCGGCTCACTGCAAACTCTTCTTCTTGGGTTCAGGCCATTCTCCTGCCTCAGCCTCCAGAGTAGCTGGGACTACAGGCGCCCGCCACCATGCCCGGCTAACTTTTTGTATTTTTAGTAGAGACAGGATTTCACCGTGTTAGCCAGGATGGTTTCGATCTCCTGACCTCATGATCCGCCCACCTTGGCCTCCCAAAGTGCTGGGATTATGGCCATGAGCCACCACGCCCAGCCCATTTTTAATTTTTTTAACATTCATCAGATGCTGCTTTGTGGCAAGTTCTTTTTAATGCATGATCCCATTTACTTTTCACAACAGCTCCATTTTACAGACGAGAATAACTACAGTTGCCAGAGTTAGCAAATATTGCATACAACATGCTTATACTAAAAACTATTTATTGTTTATCTGAAATTCAAATTTTTGTTTGTTTGTTTTAGGCAGAGTCTCGTTTTGTCGCCCAGACTGGAGTGCAGTGGCACAATCTCAGCTCACTGCAATCTCCACCTCCTGGATTCAAGTTATTCTACTGCCTCAGCCTCCTGAGTAGCTGGGATTACAGGTGCCTGCCACCATGCCCGGCTAATTTTTGTATTTTTAGTTGAGACGGGGGTTTGCCATATTGCCCAGGCTGGTCTCGAACTCCTGACCTCAGGTGATCTGCCCACCTCAGCCTCCCAAAGTGCTGGGATTACAGGTGTGAACCACTGCACCTGGCCTGAAATTCAAATTTAACTGAGCATCCTGTATTTGGTCTGGCCTCCCTATTAATAACACAATCAAGGTCACACAACCAGTAAGTGGAAAAGCCATCATTATACTCAGGACTTAAAGCCCTTGATTAGGCTGGGTGTGGTGGCTCAAGCCTGTAAACTTTGGGAGGCCGAGACGGGCGGATCACAAGTTCAGGAGATCAAGACCATCCTGGCAAACACGGTGAAACCCCATCTCTATTAAAAAATACAAAAAACTAGCCGGGTGAGGTGATGGGTGCCTGTAGTCCCAGCTACTCAGGAGGCTGAGGCAGGAGAATGGCGTAAACCCGGGAGGCGGAGCTTGCAGTGAGCTGAGATCCGGCCACTGGGTGACATAGCGAGACTCCGTCTCAAAAAAAAAAAAAGCCCTTGGTTAAAAGTATTACCATGATCACAGGCAGGCTGTGAAAAAGTCACTAGCTTAGAGGGCAGAACGAGAATGCAGGGTCTACCGTGAAGCAGCTGTGACTGGGGTAGGTCATCCAGCTTTTCCAAGCTTTGGCATGCCTCACCCATGAAATGGGATGATCAGCTCCTGCTCCCATATCTCACTGATTACAAATAATAATAAATCTCGACCAGGCGCGGTGGCTCACACCTGTAATTCCAGCACTTTGGGAGGCCAAGGCTGGTGGATCACCTGAGGTCAGGAGTTCAAGACCAGCCTGACCAACATGGAGAAACCCCATCTCTACTAAAAATACAAAATTAGCCAGGTGTGGTGGTGCGTGCCTGTAATCCCAGTTACTCGGGAGGCTGAGGCAGGAGAATCACTTGAATCTGGGAGGTGGAGGTTATGGTGAGCTGAGATCACACCCTTGCACTCCAGCCTGGGCAACAAGAGTGAAACTCCATCTATAATAATAATAATAAACCTCTCTAGCTCTCTGAAGGATGACAGTGTATAAGAGAAAATGTCAGGGGGGCCCATGGAGATTTTGGTGAGGAAGTTCCTAGTTATTCAGAAAAGGCTCCTATTCTACAAAAACATCAGGAAAAATTTTTCTGAGAGAATTCTTCCTCTTTCAAGTCCACAGGGCCAACAGCAGCATCTGCCTGGATAACCACACAGATACGGGCTCAGCCCTTCTGCCTTGGCCACTGTCAGATTCCTAAGTCAGAAACCCCTCGAGTAGGAAGGCTGGAGCTCCCTGACCCCAAGGTCACCCCCAGGAGTGGTCCAGGGCCAGAGATGAGTTGGAGGCCTCGCTTCCCTCTTCCCCTCCCTCCCCCCTTCCCCTCCCTCTGACCTCTGCAGCGGAAAGCTAATATAGTTTGACTGTGTCCCCACCCACAACTCATCTTGAATTATAGCTCCCATAATTCCCATGTGTTGTGGGAGGGACCTGGTGGGAGATAACTGAATCACGAGGGCAGTTTCCCCCATACTGTTCTCATGGAAGTGAGTAAGTCTCACAAGATCTGATGGCTTTCCTTATCAGGGATTTCTCCTTTTGCTTCTTTTCATTTTCTCTTGCTGCCGCCATGTGAGAAGTGCCTTTCACCTCCTGCCATAATTCTGAGGCCTCCCCAGCCATGTGGAACTATAAGTCCAATTAAACCTCTTTTTCGTCCCAGTCTTACGTCTTTATCAGCAGTGTGAAAACGGACTAATACAGAAGCCTTCAGGCTCCACCTTGCCCTTTGCAGCTGGGGCCTCAGAGAACCCTGTGGGTGCAATGAGTCCCTTGGGATTCTGCTTGGCAAAACCACCAATGTGGTTTTCCTCCATCATAATCAATTCTAAGCTCCTCAGTGTGGCATCCAAGTCCCTTCAAGACCCTGACCCCACACTGCTTCCCAGGGCCACCTACTGCCACCCTCCCTCTATTCCAGACAATCTCCCCAGAGGAGCTGGGGAGGGGCGGGGACCCTTTCACCTTCCTGTATTTTTCTGGGAAATAATTTTCCCACTTTCTCCATTCATCAAAGGCCTCCCTGGCCCCCAGCATCCAACCCCTGAGTTCCCCTTTCCCGGCCACTCAAACCCTTTCCTCTCCTCTGCCTTTTGTGGGCCTTCGGTCATTCTGTGTCTGTCCATCTCTCTCTTTTTATTTTATTTTATTTTATTTTTTATTTTAATTGAGGCACAGTCTTGCTCTGTCACCCAGGCTGGAGTGCAATGATGCAATCTCTGCTCACTGCAACCTCCGCCTCCTGGGTTCCAGCAATTCTTTTGCCTCAGCCTTCTGAGTAGCTGGGACTACAGGCACCCACCACCACGCCTGGCTAATTTGTTTCTATTTTTAGTAGAGACAGGGTTTCACCATGTTGGCCAGACTGGTCTGGAACTCCTGACCTCAGGTGATCCACCCGCCTCGGCCTCCCAAATTGCTGGGATTATAGCCATGAGTCACCACGCCCAGCCCATCTTCCTCTTTAAACTGCATGCTACACAAGGTTGTTTTATCCGTCTCTGTGTCTACACAGAAACTAGCATCCAGGGCCTTGTCCACTGAGAGTGCCAAATGGAACCATCCTGCCAAAGCAACACTCTCTCTCAGAAGGGTAGATTTAGCTGAAAACACATCTTCAGGTTAGAATGCCTCCCACAATCTTCAACAAAGCTGGTGGGAGGAGGATGGTCCCCTGGACTGTGGTGCAGAGGGTTGTATGGGATTGGGGGTCTGGGCTGGGGCAGACACTTTGCAAACATTATCTCAGGACTCCTCCTAGCAACCCCATTGTCATTACAGGATTATTACCCCATTTTACAGATGAGCCACTGAGGCCACGGAATAAATTACTCCAAGACAGGAGCCCAAAAGTAGGAGAACCCCAGTCTTGCCTGAGGTTCTCTTGCCCGAGACAGCCACTCTCTCCCTCACAAGGCCCTGCAAGGTGGATAAGACCAGAGCTGGTCAAGGCATCCCCCACTCCCACTTATTTATTTTTGGAGACAGGGTCTAGTTTTATCACCCAGGCTGGAGTGCAGTGGCATGATCATGGCTCACTACAGCCTTGACCTCCTGGGCTCAAGGGATCCTCCTACCTCAGCCTCCTGAGTAGCTGAGACTACAGGCATGTGCCATCATGCCCAGCTAATTTTTTTCTTCTTTTTCCTTCTTATGTATAGAGACAGGGTTTCAGTATGTTACCCAGGCTGGTCTCAAACTCCTGGGTTCAAGCGATCCTCCCTCCTCAGCTTTCCAAAGTGCACGCATTTCCATTTTTATGATAAGGAAACTCAGGTTTACAGAGGTGATCTCTGTGCCTCCTTCCACAGTCAGTGAGGGGTAGAGTGAAGACTTACCAGCACCTGGCACAAGATACTTGTCCCAAAACATTGGTGACAGAGACTTAGTGAATGCATAATAAATCAGCTGTGACTTCTGTGCTCTGCCAACATTCCACATCTTGGGGGCCTCTGGTTCATGCAGCCCTCATTCCAGAGCTCAGTGCCCTCAGAGCCTGTCAGAAATCTAAGGTGCTAAAAGAAACCGTGTCTTCTGGGCTGTGTACCCCAAATCCAACATGCATTTCCCTCAAATCCAGAAAGGCTCTGAGCCAGGCCAGAGTTCCACCGAGAGGCAGGGAAAGCAACTGAGTCTCCAAGGCATTAAATAACTCAAAGTCCTGCGCCTGGTAAGGGGCAAAGCCTGTGTTCGTTCTTCATGCTGCAACACTGTAGGTGACCAAATAAAATTAGGTTTAAACCCAGTGCCGGGGCACGCAGGACAGGGTATCATCAAACATTGCCAGTGTTTGTAACAAACAGAAATCTTCCCACAACCATGGCTGTCTCCCTCATCTCCTTCCCTGGGCTGGAGAGCATCACCAAATAGCCATGCGGTCATCCTATGGACACCTGCACACATACAAATGATGATTCAGGAGTTCAATTGCCAGCTCGTCCATACTAAATTCCCCTGTTCTGTGCCAAGGATATCACACTGGTGTATTTGGATACCTGTCATTGGTCCCCCTAAAAACCCCCACATGTAAGCCATTTCCCATTCTCTCTCCACAAGAGTGCACATCAGGAAAGGGTGGGCGAGATAGATACATCGCTGGCTTTGTAGTCAAGGGCGCTTGTTCAAGGAGAACAAGAACCTTGCACACCAGCCTGAGAGGTTAAGTGTGCACGCACTTTTCCTTCCATTCTTCCCACAAGTACTGCTGCTTATTGCACTCCTAGTACACTCCTCAAGCAACCCTTGGAGGAGGTGGAACAGGAAATACTCTCCTGATCTGGAGGTTGGAGAAACAGAGTCAACAAGGCAACCTGCTTTTCCCAAAGTCCCTCAACCGGTAAGGAACGCAGGCAGGGCAGGCTCAAGGCTCTGGATTCCTGCTCTTCCAGTCAGAGTTGCAATCCCTCAAATTCACATGTACCAAACCATGGCTTCCAGAGGCCCCGGAGCAGCTCGGAGGATGGGCCACTTTGGGCCTCCAGGATGTTGCAGAGCTCTTGACAGCCGAACTGTGTTGAGTGAGTCCTAATGAGACTGGTTTAAATAGCACTCCAGAGAGTGTGGAGGGCCCTTACTCAGAAGCACTCCAGCCCTGGAAGAGACATACGAGAGAACACCCTGTACCAAATGTATACCACTTCCCATCAGCCACTTGCGCACATCAAGTGCCGAGACCTTGGGCTTTGGAACCAGGCACATCTGGTTCACACCCAGCTCCCCTGGCCAGCCGCAGGCCCCTTTCCCATCACACAAGCTCTCCCTGCTTTGAGTGAGGACTGAAGAAGAGGGCATCGCGGAGGCCCCAGCACCGGGGAGCTCTCACCCACGAGCACCTTTACAGACTTTCCCATGACATATGCTTAATATACTCACTGCAGATAAAGTACAAAATAAAGATAAGGGGGAAAAAGCCATAAAAGTCTTACCACCCATAATCTTACCACCCAGCTGCCCACTTAACGTATCTGTGAACATCCTGCTAGACTAGTGTGTGCGTGTGCATGTGTGCATGCATGTGTGTGCGTGCATGTGCATGTGTGTGTGTGCTTGTGCACTACTAACATGTCTGTGGAGATCTTAATCCCTCAAAAGGTGCCTTGGTTCTTATGCCCTATTATTAATTCTGTCAGTTATATTCAATTATTCACTATTACAGACAGAGCTATTAGGAGTGAACAATCTTGTAGCTAAAGCTTTGAGCATTTTCTAATTTCATAGATTTTTCTTAGAAATAAAACTGTGGCAAATGCGCTTTTGTGACTTTTGATAAATATTGTCGTATTTTCTTTTTTAGAGATAAGGTCTCACTCTCTTGTCCAGGCTGGAGTACAGTAACACAATCATGGCTCACTGCAGCCTCAAATTCCTGGGCTCAATGATCCTCCTGCCTCAGCCTCCCAAGTAGCTGGGACCACAGGTGTGCATCACCATGCCCAGCTAATTTTTAATTTTTGTAGAGATGGGGTGTGGTCTCGCCATGTTGCCCATGCTGGTCTCAAACTCCTGAGCTCACAGGATCCACCAACTTTGGCCTCCCGAAGTGCTGGGATCATAGGCATGCGCCACTGTGCCTGGCCCTATATTGCCATATTTATACTCTCGGTTTCATAGTCAAAGCATTGTTTTTTCCTATTATTTTAACATGAATTTTTAATCATTAATGAGGTTAAGTGTCTGTAGGAATGCTTATTGCATATTTACACTTATTATTATTTTTTTGAGATGGACTCTTGCTCTGTTACCCAAGATGGAGGGCAGTAGCATGATCTTGACTCACGGCAACCTCCAATTCCCAGGTTCAAGCGATTCTCCTGCCTCAGCCTCCCGACTAGCTCGGATTACAGGAATACGCCACCACACCCGGCTAATTTTTGTATTTTTTTAGTAGAAATGGGGTTTCACCATGTCGGCCAGGCTGGTCCTGAACTCCTGACTTCAGGTGATCTGCCCGCCTTGGCCTCCCAAAGTGCTGGGATTAGAGGTGTGCACCACCACGCCCAGCCTATATTTACACTTCTTATATTGGGTCTGTTGTCCATGTTTTCTGTTGGAATATTTTTCCTGATTTATTTTTTAATAAGTATTCTTTTATACTGAGTATACAAACCCATTAGCTATTATATGTGAGGTAAACATTCTCCTACTTTTATTTTCAGTGGTAACAATAATAATATGTCTCTCTGTCCAAGAAGCTATGCCTGAAAGTAGGATTTTACCTACTGTGTTTGGTAAGGGTAAAATTTGAAATAGCTCATGTGGAATCACAAAGCCTGGTGTTGAGACTTATCCTAGGAGCCAAAGACTGGCCAGGCTGTGTGTGTGTATGTGCTGTGCATAGTGTGTGTTGTGTGGTGTGTGTGTGTGTTCTTAAGTCACCAGGTCAGATTATCTAGATTTTATTTTATTTTTTGGTACAGATGACGTCTTACTATGTTGCTCCGGCTGGTCTCGAACTCCTGGGCTCAAGAGATCTTCCCGCCTCAGCTTCCCAAACTGCTGCGATTATTGACATGAGCCACAGCTCCTGGCCAAGCTTACCTGGATTTCAAAAGATAAACACAAGGTAAGACAGAACTCACTCAACCAATGCCCACCAGTTATTAGATCTCATCATGTCTGCCTCACATGTAAGGTTTTTCTGAAGTATGTTTTCTTTTGAAGTCATAACATTCCTGATCACACACTGTAGTCCGGATTTCCTAGTCTGTCATCTAATTTTGCAAACTTTAACTAAAAATATAAAATAAAATCTGTGTTTTACTTAGGAAATCTTTTTTTACTTAGGAAAGCATTTTATTACATATATTATTTTTTGATACAACATCTCAGTGAAGTAACCAGGAAATGGACTATTTCTCCCCATTTTATAGATGGGTAAAATGAGGCTCAGGGAATGGAATTATCAATGCAAAGTCATTAAGGGGTGGAGGCTACACTCAAATGCAGACATTCTGACTCCAACTCTGGAAGATTCTTCGTGAGCCTACAGTGGTTTGGGGCCCAGGAGTGGAGCCAGAAACCCTCACTGCTTATAATGAGGTGATTGGTCTGCTCAGCACTGGGGCCTCAATTTCCCTGTCTGGATTATCTCTGCAGCATTAGCTAGAATAAAACACCCACGTGGGGTCAGGGATCAGGGCGCCGTGTCACTGCAGTTGGCTTGTCCTGTCCTGGCCGGCGCCGCCAGCGTGGTAGGGAGTTGCCCACTCTTGAGCTAATGGCGCCACATCCCCGCAGTTGGCCTCCCAACAGTCACCCGTGGACACCCATCTCCGCAGCACCTCTCAACAGTGACAGTTCTCATCTCTGTCACCAGTGTCTCTGGATGACTTCCTGTCATTTTCTGCGTGAGTGTGTGGGTAAACGCTTCTACTTTCAATCACTTTGGCCTTGTTGACAAGTGGCTTGAATCTTCTTTGTTCATCCATCAAAAAGTTGTCAAACCCTGTGCCATGCATTTTGCGGCCTGATGGGGATGGAGAAAAAAAATAGATGAGAATCCTGGCTCTTCGGGAGCCTTCTGTCTAGAAAAAGACACCTGTGAGCGGGGTCCCAGGAGAGGAGGGAGCAATCAAGAAAGCTGAGCTTCCGAGGGGTGATGTTGGACTGAGCACCGCAGAATGAATAGGAGCTGGCCAGAGGGAGAAGAGGGAAAGGCTCAAGGGAATGGCCCAGGCAAAAGCACAGTTTCAAGGGTGGAGCTTGGTGTGATGGTGGGAGGAGCATCCGGCTGAGGGTGAAGCAGGAGCTAGACTGGGGGCTGCAGGTTGTGAAGAGCCCCAGGTGCCAGGTTGAGGAGCTGCTTTTATCCTGTCCTCCCAGTGATTCCTGCATGGGGGGCAGGTCAGGTGTGACTTAGCTGCCGACCTCAAGGCACACATAGGACAAGGGAAGAAAGAGCTGACCACTGGAGTCTTCCCATGGTACCGGCATCCAAAATGGGTCACCCTGGCTGAGAAATCCCCCTGCTCCTGTAGTCATAGCGGGCAGTGCCAGGGCTCAGGGGGGCTGATGCAGTGGCCCAAACCACCCAACATGGTGGCTGATTCCCATTTTCCCTGGGCCTTCAAGGCTTGAGCAGGATGGTGTCTACCTCGCAGGCCTAAAGTCTTCCCCTGTGGGGCTAGAAAAGCCTCTCTGCTGCCTTGGGGTTGATTTTTTTCCCTGCTGTCTAATCAGCTTGCCGCTCCACAACTGATTCCAAACTATTTCTCAGCCCTAGGTCAGGCTCTTGCCTCACTTTCAGACCACGGCAGACATTGCTCCACACTCAGTGCTAATCCTAATCTTGCTACACCCTTGCATGACTGGCTTCCATAATCACAATAGTAATAGCCATAAGGGTAACCCCTGCCTTTCCTAAGGGCTTCCTCTGTGCCAAGCACCACACTAGAACGGTTCACCGTGCTCGTGGCCACTGTGCTCCCCTGCCTCCTGCTCGTTCTCCCTCCACCCTGGGCTACTGTTACCCAGCAATGGGCTTGCTGCCTGAAGTACAAAGAGGCCAATATGATGGCACTCGCTTTTGAGAACAGCAAAAGCTTTATTGTGAGCTGGCTTGCAAGAAGACAGGAGCCAACACCCAAATCTGTCTCCCTGAGCTGGGGTCTGGGGATGGGTTTTATAGGCAGAGAGTAACAGTGAAAGAGACAGGAAGGTGCAAAGAAGCCTGATCTGATAGGTTCATGCAAAGAGGCCATGACAGGTCCTTGGCTCTTGGCCAGGTGCAGTGGCTCACGTCTGTAATCCTAGCACTTTGGGAGGCCGAGGCGGGCAGATTACTTGAGGTCAAGAGTTTGAAACTAGCCTGGCCAACATGGTGAAACCCAGTCTGTACTAAAAATACAAAGATTATCCAGGCATGGTGGCAAGTGCCTGTAATCTCAGCTACGTGAGAGGCTGAGGCAGGAGAATCGCTTGAACCTGGGAGGCGGAGGCTGAAGTGAGCCAAGCTTGACCCACTGCACTCCAGCAACAAAGTGAGACTCTGTCTCAAAAAAAAAAAAAAAGAAAAGAAAAGAAAAAGTTCTTGGCTCTTAAGTCTGTGCTGCAACAAAACAGGGCACCGCTGGCTTCCTCATTTGGTCCCCATTCCTGGATTCTAGTACTTAGTTTCCATCTGTTTTCCATTCCATCCGGCTCTGGGGTCATGTGTCGGGCACACTTAGCTCATCTGGACATGCTCAGGTTACCTGCCTTGCAACCTGGGGCTGATTCAACAGAAAAACAACTCATCATTTTGTCACTGATAAAGTTGAGCCAAATGGGACTGCTTCTGCAATTAACCTTCCTTCTACCAATGATGTGCGTTTTGAGGCCCTGTACAATCTAGTGCTTTGTCAACCAAGCCAAAATTCAATTCTGAATCAGTTGAGATATTGAATTTGGCTGTGTAAGTGTAACAGATATTCAGAGTACCAGCGATTTAAACAAGATGCCAAGACTGTCTCTCCCACATAGAAGTCTAAGAAGGCATGGCGCCTCTGCACTGCAAAGTCAGCAGGGACCCAGTCCCCTTCCGTCTGATTGCTCTGCCACCCCCAAGGTGTCGCCTTCTCACGGAGTCCATGAAGGAGCACCACCACCACGTCCCTTTGAGGGCATGCAATCCAGGAGTTGCAGGGTTCACTTGCATTCAGATCCTATTGTGTCCGGAATTGGTGGGTTCTTGGTCTCGCTGACTTCAAGAATGAAGCCGCGGACTGTCACAGTGAGTCTTAAAGGCAGCATGTCTGGAGTTGTTCCTTCCTCCTGGTGGGTTCATGGTCTTGCTGGCTTCAGGAGTGAAGCTGCAGACCTTCGCCACAAGTGTTACAGCTCATGAAGCTGGCGTGGACCCAAAGAGTAAGCAGCAGCAAGATTTATTGTAAAGAGCGAAAGAACAAAGCTTCTAGGGTGTGGAAGGGGACCCAAGCCGGTTTCCACTGCTGGCTCCGGTAGCCTCTTTTTATTCCCTTATCTGACCCCACCCGCATCCTGCTGATTGGTCCATTTTACAGAGAGCTGATTGGTCCATTTTGACAGAGTGCTGATTGGTACGTTTACAATCCCTGAGCTAGACACAGAGTGCTCATTGGTGTGTTTACAATTGTTTAGCTAGACACAGTGCTAGAGAGAAAAGTTCTCCAAGTCCCCACTAGATTATCTAGATACAGAGTATTGATTGGTGTATTTACAAACCTTGAGCTAGACACAGGGTGCTGATTGGTATGTTTACAATCCCTGAGCTAGACACAGAGTGCTGACTGGTGCATTTACAATCCTTTAGCTAGACACAGAGTGCTAGACAGAAAAGTTCTCCAAGTCCCCACTAGATTTGCTAGATACACAGTACTGATTGGTGTATTTACAAACCTTGAGCTAGACACAGAGTGCTGAGTGGTGCATTTACAATCCTCTAGCTAGACATAAAAGTTCTCCAAGTCCCTACCCGACTCAGGAGCCCAGCTAGCTTCGTCTAGTGGATCCCGTGCCAGGGCCGTGGGTGGAGCTGCCCGCCAATCCTGCACCACGCACCTGCACTCCTCAGCCCTCGGGTGGTCAATGGGACCGGGCACTGTGGAGCAGGGGGAGGCACCCATTGGGAAGGCTCAGGCTGCGCAGGAGCCCACTGGTGGGGGGGCTTGGGCTTTGTGGGCTGCAGGTTCCAAGCCCTGCCCCGTGGGGAGGCAGCTGAGGCCTGGTGTGAACTCGAGCATGGTGCAGGTGGGCCGGCAGTGCTGGCGGACCCAGTGCACCCTCTGCAGCTGCTGGCCTGGGTGCTAAGCCCCTCACTGCCCAGGGCCAGTGGCGCCGGCCGGCCGCTCTGAGTGCAGGGCCCACCAAGCCCATGCCCACCTGGAACTCGCGCTGGCTCACAAACGCTGCACGCAGCCCCAGTTCCTGCCCATACCTCTCCCTCCACACCTCCCCGCAAGCAGAGGGAGCTGGTTCCGGCCTTGGCCAGCCCAGAGAGGGGCTCCTACAGTGTAGTGGCAGGCTGAAGGTCTCCTCATGCACAGCCAGAGTGGGTGTTGAGGCTGAGGAGGTACCAAGAGCGAGCGAGGGCTGCAAGGGCTGCCAGCACACTGTCACTTCTTAATCCCCCCTCTAAACAGGACACCCCAATTGCTGTTGGGAATTTAGTCAATGACACTCTAGCTACTTCCTGCTGGATAGGGGCGATGAGGGGGCCCTGCAGTTGTAGTGCCCTCCAGAGGGAAGCTCTCTAGGCCAGTAAAAGTGCCAGTGGGACGGTCCAAGGGTCCTCAGTAGAAATTGTTAGTTGAGCTCATTGGGGTTCCATTTGTAAGACCATCTGTAGCTTGATGGCCTCGATTCCAGAGGAAATAAATTTTTAACAATACAGGGCCCAAAGGCGAGTAACAGCAAGATGGCTGCCACGGGACCTGGAAAGGGGAGAAGCCATGCTGCCCAACTCCAGAGATTGGTATAAGAGTTTGAAAGGTGTCTGATTTCAGAAGTCTTTTCCTGTAAATGCTGGGTGGCATCTCGTACTATCCCTTACTGGTTAGTATAAAAACAACACTTTTCCCCTAAGAAGGTGTAGAGTCCTCTTTCTCAGCAGTGAGGAGGTCTAGGCCTCGACAGTTTTGGAGAGTCACTGCTGCTAAAGAGTCTATTTGGGATTGTAAAGTAAGGATAGATTTTGTTATTTCTTGCAAACTGTCTGAGAAATCCTTTGAGAGTGTGTGGTAGTAGGATAATGAAGTAGATAAACTGGCTATTCTGGTTCCTGTAGCAGTAGCCATTCCTAATCCTATAAGTAGGGGTATTAGTTGTATGGCTCTGTGCTGACAGACTTGAGCTTTGAGGGGTACTGAAAAGGTCTGATTTCCTGGGGCAATGTTAATGTTGGGACTTAGAAAGACTAAGGTGCAGGTGCCCGTCCAGTTAGTGGGGAGGCAGATATAGGTTGACGTTCCACATAAGAATATATGTTGGCTGGGTAGACAGAACTTTACCCTGGCCTTTAAAGGAATAGGGTACTCTGTTTTTTCTTTACTATTTCTATCTCTCTTTTTGACTTCTTCATTGTCTCTCTCTCTCTCTGACTCCCTCTTTTTCTCTCTGACTCTTCCGCTCTGTCTTTCTGTCTGTTTCTCTCTTTCCTTTTTGCTGCCTCTGCCAGCTGCTTATGCTGCTGTTCTCCCTTCTCCTTCCCCTTTTTGATGGCTTTGGCAGTGTAAGACTGCCACCTTCTTTGGTTTTTGCACTGTGTGCAGTAACTCCATGATTTCCTTGTGGTATTTAATAGGGGTTCCCCGAGGTTAGGAACTCCCTTTCTTTCCATATTGCAGCATGGGCATGTAGGATTAGATAAGCATACGTATTATCTGTATACGCATTTATTCTTTTTCCCTTTCCCAGTTCTAAAGTTCGGGTAAGTGCTACTAGTTCTGCTAACTGGGCACTGGTCCCTGGGGGAAGAGGCTTACTTTCAAGTATGGTTACATCACTAACCATGGCGTAACCTGTCTTTTGTATCCCATTCTCCACAAATGAACTTCCATCAGTATATAGGTTAAGGTCAGGATTAGCTAAGGGGACTTCTAAGAGATCATCTTGGGCAGCATAAATCTGGACTATAATTTGGTGGCAGTCATGCTCAATTGGTTCCCCATCCTCTGGGAGAAAAGTGGCAGGGTTGAGGGCCACGCACGTGCGTATTTGAAGCACCAGTCCCTCAAGGAGTAGCACCTGGTATCTAAATAGGCAGTTGTCTGATAGCCATAAACTTCCTTTGGCACCTAGTGTGCCATTTACACTATGAGTAGTCCAGATAGTGATATCCTTTCCTTGTATTATCTTGGTAGCCTCTGAGACTAAGACGGCCACTGCTGCAACTACTCTTAAACAGTGAGGTCAGCCTTTTGCTACTACATCAGTTTCCTTACTTAGGTATGCCACTGGTTGTGGGGTTGTCCCACGAGTCTGAGTAAGGACTCCAAGAGCTACCCCTGCTCTCTCTGTGACGTATAAAGAGAAGTTTTGTCCTGTCGGAAGGCTTAAGGCTATAACTTGTACTAGGGCCTGCTTTAAGGTTTTGAAGGCTGTTTCTGCCTCTGGTTCCCATTGTACTAGATGACTATTTGCCCTCTGGGTTTCCTTGATTAGAGTATAGAGGGGCCTGACTATCTTGCTGTATCCGGGGATCCATAGTTGGCAAAAGCCGGCAATTCCAAGGAACCCCCACAACTGTTTCAATGTCTTAGGGTGAGGATGAGCCAGTATAGGCTGCATTCGTTCCTTGCTGAGGGCCCTCATCCCTCTGGCTAAGATTAGGTCTAGATATTTGACCTGCTGTAGGCAAAGCTGGGCCTTCGACCTAGATGCCTTGTACCCTTGATTAGCTAGAAAGTTCAAGAGATCAGTAGCCTGCTGACATGAGGCTTCTGAACTGGTAGCTAAAAGTAAATCCTCCACATATTGAAGGACCAGAGTGCCTGAACTTGAGAAGTGGCCTAGATCTTGGGCCAGTGCCTGACCAAACAGGTGAGGGCTATCCCCAAACCCCTGGGGCAAGATCGTCCACGTGTTGGGACGTTTGGTCTGTGGAATCCTCAAAGGCAAAGAAAAACTGCGAGTCAGAGTGCAGGGGAATACAGAAGGCATCCTTGAGGTCCAGAACCACGAACCATTCTGCTTCCTCTGGTATTTGAGAGAGCCGGGTATAGGGGTTTGGTACAACTGGATATAGAGGAATTACTGCCTCATTGATGAGTCTAAGATCTTGCACTAGTCTCCACTGACCATTCAGTTTTTGTACTCCCAGAATTTGGGGTGTTGTAAGGACTGCTGCATTTCCTTGCTAAGCCTTGAGCTTTTAAATGTTTAACAGTATCCTGTAATCCTTTATGAGCTTGAGGCCTTGAGGGACATTGCCTTTGATAAGGAAAAGTGATGGGATCTTTTAACTTGATTTGGACTGGGTGGGCATTTTTTACCCTTCCAAATTGTCCTTCCAATGCCCAGACTTCACGGTTGATTCCCTCTTCAAGTAGGGGACAACAAATGGGTAACTTGTTCCCCATATTTATGTATATAATAGCTCCAGCCTTGGCTAATATATCCCTCCCTAATAAAGGTGTGGGATTTTCAGGCATAACAAGAAAGGCATGTGAAAAGAGCAAAGTCTCCCAATTACAACTGAGGAGGTGGGAGAAATACTTGGTTACAGGCTGTCCCAGGATTCCTCGGATGGTAATGGACCTTGAGGACTGTCATCCACGACAGGAGATTAACACTTGAAGGCTGCACCAGTGTCCAGGAGGAAGTCAATTTCCTGGCCCTTCGTCCTCTGGGGCAGTGCACCTTCCAGTGATTGCCTCGGCATAGTGGACATGGACAAGGGGGCAGCTTGTTTCTCATTGGACAATCTTTTTTGAAGTGTCCTAATAAATCACACTGATAACAAGCCCTACCAGGTGATTGGCCTGCTCCATTTTCTGTCCTCTCTGAACTACCAAGGTTTGTCTGTCTGACGGCCATGACTAAGGCTGCAGCCTTTCTCTTATCTCACTTTTCCTTTTGGGCCTTTTCCTCTTGGTCCCTATTATAGAACACCAAGGTTGCCAGGTTTAATAATGCCTCCAAATTTTGTTCAGGGCCCAGGGCTTGCTTTTGGAGCTTTCTCCTGATATCTGCGACTGACTGGGTAATAAACTTATCTTTTAGAATCAATTGACCCTCAAGTGATTCAGGTGACAGGGGAGTATATTTTCGTAAGGCCTCCCATAGCCGCTCAAGGAAGGCAGAAGGATTTTCTTCCTTTCCCTGAGTTATGGTGGGCATCATTGAATAATTCATGGGCTTTTTTCTAATTCTCCTTAGTCCTTCTAGAACACAGGTCGATAGATGTTTACGACTCCAGTCCCCATGACCTGAGTCAACGTCCCAGTGGGGATCCATACTGGGGATGGCTTGCTGACCAGTAGGGAATTTGTCCCTTTTTTCAGCTCTCATTCTATTATTTACTTGACTAAGATACCAGGTATCTCCAAACTCTCAGGCTGCAGCTAAAGCCACATTCTTTTCATTAAAGGCCAGGGTTTGATCTAACAGTAGCATGACATCTCTCCAAGCGAGGTCGAAGGTTTGCCCTAGACCATATGGGACATCTATGTACGTATCAGGATCATCTGAAAACTTCCCAAGGTCTTCTTTAAACTTCCCTTGATCTGCTTTAAATCAGAGAGGGAGAAGGGGACATGTACCCGGGTTGGGCCAAATTCCCCTCCCCCTACAGCTTGAAGGGGCCATAACCGATAGCCTGGGGGTTTTTGGGGTCCTTTGGAGATTTCCTTGCTTTTTCCTTCTGGGCAGGGGAGATTAGAGGAGGATTCTCATTAATAGGAAGGGGAGCTATAGGGAGGCTAGGATATGGGAGTAAGCTGAGAGGTCCTCCTGTGGGATGTAAACTGCAAGCTTTGCATAGTTGTGTATGCTCCCTCCATGAAAAGAAAGCTTGGACATAAGGTATTTCACTCCATTTGCCTTCCCTCTTACAGAAAAGGTCAAGCTGCACAATAGTACTGCAATTTGTACTTCCCTCAGGTGGCCATTTTTCCCCATCAGAGAGGGAATATTGGGGCCAAGTTGTAGTGCAGAAAAAAATGAGCCACCTCTTTTTCAGGGTTTGTGGGTCAAATTGGTCCCAATGGCTTAGGAGGCATTTTAAGGGTGAGCCCGTTGATGCCTGAGTGTTTCCCATCTGAAAGAAAAAACTGCCCGCAGTTTTGGTTTTTGTTTCTCCCCCTGCCCAAGAACCCGCAACAGTCCCTGGACCCTGCTGATCAGAATAGTTGTACTCACCAATGCAGCAGCAGAAACACTAGTTTTCCTCTTAGATCACAAAGAGGACTGAGGAATGTTGGATTTAGTGGCCCTTACCAACGCATTCTCGAAAACCTGCACCCTTACCTGTCCTCCTACACCACAAACAGGACCGAGAAAAATCGGATTCAGTGGCCTTACCAACACATTCTTAAAAACCTGTTAGAGTCCTCAGCATTCTCCTGTTAGTATTGGGACTTTATCCCCGTCCCATAGAGATGTTATGCGCCAAAAATGAAGCAGAGGGCCATACCCTGAGGGAGGGAAGGGATCTTCCAGGGTTGGAAGAGTGACAACTTTTGCCATCACTTATATGAATAGGAAGGATACAATTTCTGAGGCTCCTCACATCCTAGCTTTAGGAATAGCTTTTGTTAGGCCTGCTTGACTGAGGAACGATCCTAAAATTCCAGATAGTCTCCCTTATGACAGGGCTTTAGGCAAAAATTATGTCTTTCTGATTGGTGAGCCCTGGTGCCTAAAGAAGGCAGCAGAATCCTAGAGTTTATGCTAGAAGTCATTCTTATAGGAGAAACTAGAGCACCAGAGATTGGGTGGTTTTTAGAAGTGGGACTAGTTTCACAAAAGAGAGGTGAGAGGAAGTTTGTCTGGCAGGCAATAGGACCCAGGAGAAAAAGGGTCAGGATAGATAGGATAGATGGGCGAGTCTCCCTTGGGCGACACGCCTTTGAGAGTTCCGCTCATGGCCGCAGGGTCAACCAACTTGTTGTCGGGACCCCTGAGCTGCATGGCTTTCCTCTCTGTCGACCCTTGGTTCAGCCCAGAAGTACAGGAAAAGTGGAAGCTGGTTCTAGGTAAACCAACACTCCCAACTCCGAAGAGTCAGGGGTTGTTAGAGAGCCCTTTCCCAGAAAGCCTGACACCCGTGTCTTTAGTCCGGCAGCTGTGCTAGTCACTTTTAACTGGCCGACAGGTGCCTGGTATTTAGCCCCCGAATTCTAAGGAAAAATAGGACAGAATAGCAAGCAAAAGGGGTCCATTGGTACTCCCGCTTGGTGATAGGCGATGGTCTCACCACTTGACGATAGTCTCACTGCTTGGCAACAGACGATAGGCCCTTCGTGGTTGCCAAAATGTGTCCAGAATTGGTGGGTTCTTGGTCTCGCTGACTTCAAGAATGAAGCTGCGGACTGTCGCAGTGAGTGTTACAGCTCTTAAAGGCAGCATGCGTCTGGAATTCTTCGTTCCTCCCCATGGGTTTGTGGTCTTGTTGGCTTCAGGAGTGAAGCTGCAGACGCTCGCCATGAGTGTCACAGCTCATGAAGACAGCATGGACCCAACGAGTAAACTGCAGCAAAGATTTATCATAAAGAGCAAAAGAACAAAGCTTGCACAGTGTGGAAGGGGACCCGAGTGGGTTGCCACTGCTGGCTCAGGCAGCCTGCCTTTATTCCCTTATCTGACTCCACCCACTTCCTGCTGATTGGTCCATTTTACAGAGAGCTGATTGGTCTGTTTTGACAGAGTGCTGATTGCTGTGTTTACAATCCCTGAGCTAGACACAGAGTGCTGATTGGTATGTTTACAATCATTTGGCTAGACACAGAGTGCTAGATAGAAAAGTTCTCCAAGTCCCCACTAGATTAGCTAGATACAGAGCACTGATTGGTGTATTTACAAACCGAGCTAGACACAGAGTGCTGATTGGTGCATTTACAATCCTCTAGCTAGACATAAAAGTTCTCCAAGTCCCCACCCAACTTAGGAGCCCAGCTGGCTTCACTTAGTGGATCCTGTGCCAGGGCCGCAGGCAGAGCTGCCCACAAGTCCCACGCCCTGCGCCTGCACTCCTCAGCCCTTGCGTGGTCGATGGGACCAGGGGCCGCAGAGCAGGGGGCGGTGCCCGTCAGAGAGGCTTGGTCCCCGCGGGAGCCCACTGGTGGGGGGTCTCGGGCATGGTGGCCTGCAGGTCCCGAGCCCTGCCCTGCAGGTAGGCAGCTGAGGCCCTGTGAGAACTCGAGCTTGGTGCGGGTGGGCCGGCAGTGCTGGGGGACCTGGTGCACCCTCCGCAGCTGCTGGCCCGGGTGCTAAGCCCCTCACTGCCCGGGTTGAAAGAAAGAGGGAAGGAAGGAAATTTGTGTGCAAGGATCTCACAGAGCAATGCAGTTCTGAGCTCAGCAAGACAGCCAAAGTCGTCCAGCACAGGAAGCCTGCATCTCCCACCTTTCCTCTGTGTCCCTGCCAGGCCCAGCCATGGACTAGGAGCAGCCCAAGGGAAGCCTCATGGAAATGGGTTTCCAAGGGCAGCAGCAAGGCTGCTGGTCACCAACGCTCCCACAGAGTTCTGAGAGGCCTCGCTCACTGCCCCTGCACTGAGGAACCTGGGCCAAGCTGCTTCATTTTTAAGCCTCCTATTTCCTCAACTATAAAGTGGGGGTAGTAATTTCTAATTCACATTGTAGGCGTTTGAGATCATGTCTGTGAGTTTATTTCTATGCCAAGCACACACGAAGCTCTCAATCATTGACTGTTTTTATTATTGTTGGCGATGGTGATGTCATTGTCATTATTGTATATTGTAAGGCTCTCAGGCAGTGGACAGGCATGAGCAGATCGATGCATTAGAAACGGTCCCATCGCACTCAACCTGCCTCAGTCTATTCCCTCGGCCCTCTGGGAGTATCGGTAACTCTCAAAAACAAGTCCTCTCCCTCTTTCTGAAATGACTTGCCAGAAAGGGCCCAGGCAGCAAGATGTATAAAACAGAAATGGAAATGGAAAACTCGGGGCCAGGGGAGGGGGCAGGAGGAGCCACACAGGGTCACTCGGCTTCAGCAGGCACCAGGCACCGTGGCTCTGTGGGTCCCAGCAGCATCCCAGCCTCCCAGGGGCTGCCTCCTGCCTCAGGCTCTGTGAGAGGGTCACAGGTTTGTGGGAGGTTGTTTCTCTTTCCAAAACTGCTAATAAGGGGCATTAAAAGAAGAAGCCTGGGTTGGGCGCTGTGGCTCACTCCTGTAATTCCAGCACTCTGGGAGGCTGAGGCGGGCGAATCACTTGAGGTCAGGAGTTCGAGACCAGTCTGGCCAACATGGTGAAACCCCGTCTCTACTAAAAATACAGAAATTAGTTGGGTTTGGTGGCGGGCACCTGAGGTAATCCCAGCTACTCAGGAAGCTGAGGCAGGAGAATCACTTGAACCTGGGAGGTGGAGGTTGCAGTGAGCCAAAATTGTGCCGCTGCACTCCAGCCTGGGCGACAGAGTGAGACTCTGTCTCAGAAAAATAAATAAAACAAAATAAAGTAAAATTAAATTAAATTAAATAAGAAGGCTGTTTCTTAAAGCAAATATAGAATTCAAATGAACTGATTGAGCACCTGTGCGAGGCTCTGGGGAAACAAAATGAACACAAGATAGACCCTGCCCTCAAGGGGCCCCCAGCAAGAGACATGTCCCTAACAAACATCAGGGCCTGTGATGGGTCTAAGGAACACGTGGGAAAGCTGAGATTGTGCAGGAAGGGAGGAGCAATCCAAGCTGGGTGGTCAGAGACCCACAGGCAGTTCAAGGGGATTTACACACAAGGACACAGAGGCTGTGTCCTAGAGGCATGGTTCTGCGGGAGGGTGAAGGGCAAGGAGGATTTGGATCTGGAGGGCCAATGGGGGCCAAAGCCCCGAGGGCTTGAGGTCAGCAAAGCCTTGACTCTGAGGTCCTAGGAGCCACGCAGAGTGTAAGCCAAGCTGGTGGATGAGCTTTGCATTTCAGGACTTTGCACAGGAGCAGTGTGAGGCTAACTGAGGGGGCTGGTCAAAGGCTGGTCATTCATCTTCTGCCTCCACTACACCTTGAAGCCCCAAAAAGTAAGACAGTTGCCTTTCTTGTTTCCTCAACATGGAAAGGTCATGTTGGTCATGACCTTCCAAGGTCGTGACCAATCATCAGTAGGTGATGGATCAGTGCTTCCTGTCCTGCATGCATACATGATGGAGGAATGACCTATACATTTAGGCCAGCATTTTCCAAAATGTATTCCCAAACCGAAAGATGAATAGCTGATCAATTTCCCATAGGAGGGAGAAACATACCAGATATTCACTCACTGCCATCTGGACCAGGCCTCATATGCACGATCTCTTCCAGTTTAATGTGTACAGCAGCCCACCTGGCCCCACTTGACAACTGCAAAATCTGAGGCTCTGAGAGTTTAATGTCTTGCTAGAGACATTAAAGGTCATGGTAAAGACAAAATTCAGCAGATGTTGTTACATCAAGTCAAATGCTTTTTCTAACAGTGCACACACATACAGAAATAAGCTCACATTCAGTCAGGGAAAACATTCTGCACTGTGTGTGTGTGTATATGTGTGTGTGTGTGTATTTGCAGCCTTCTCTCAGGTTTTCCATGGAACTGTTGTGTAAACGGAGGTGACTGGCTCAGGAGCAACCCTGCAGGATTCACAGGGGACCCCGCCTGAAGTGTCAGCACAGGCAAAACCAAACACATCCAGAGAAATCGGAACTAGGTCTGTTTGCAAAGAACAGAGGCTGCTCAGCTGAGGCAAGAACACCACTGTTGTCTGTGCTGGCTTTTGTCTGGAATGTCTTTAAATAAAATGATTTGCCCTCGGCCAGTCGCAGTGGTTCATGCCTGTAATCCCAGCACTTTCGGAGGCTGAGGCGGGTGGATCACCTGAGGTCAGGAGTTTGAGACCAGCCTGACCAACAAGGTGAAATCCTGTCTCTACTAAAAATACAAAAATTAGCCAGGTGTGGTGGCAGGCGCCTGTAGTCCCAGGTACTCTGGAGGCTGAGACAGGAAAATTGCTTGAACCCGGGAGGCAGAGGTTGCAGGGAACTGAGATCATGCCACTGTACTCCAGCCTGGGCGACAGAGCAAGACTCTGTCTCAAAAAAAAAAAAAAAAAAAAAAAAGATTTGTACTCTAAACATGAGCATTTCCAATTAATCTCCTTTTTAAGCAGAAGATGTTATCTCCAGGCAGCAATAAATCAAAGTCCAAATGAAAGGGGTTACCCTGGCCACCCAGCGGGCTGTCATGATGGGGAAGCTGGAGGCTCAGGACCTGGCAATGCCCCCGCCCTCATCAGTGCTGCCTTTTGTGGCGGGAACGAGTCTTTGTCTGCAGGTCTGGGGAGCTCGAAGACAGATGTGTAACCCTGTTGGCTGTACCTTCAGCAAGTGTCTAGAATTCAACCTCATCCCCACCTCCATAGTGATGGAAGGACCAACACATGGTTGGATGACAGACCCTGAAGGGCCCTTGTGGAGGGCTCCATGGGAGGTGGCTGTGGAACCACCCAGGCTGAGGCTCCCCCATGGCCTTGAGTCATTCCTGGCCAAAACTTGTAAAGTGGAGGCTGTATCGCATTTTCTGTTTTCCCCATGCCTGACATCCAGTGGGCACTAATAAAGGTTTGACGAATAAATTAGTGTGTGCAAGGGACAAAAGTATTGCTCTATGGTTGCAATATTTGATGTTTTTTCCTTAGGCAAGAATGACATTAAAAACCATTTGAGACGGAGTCTTGCTCTGTCACCCAGGCTGGAGTGCAATGGTGCAATCTCGGCTCACTGCAACCTCCACCTCCTGGGTTCAAGCGATTCTCCTGCCTCAGCCTCCTGAGTAGCTGGGACTACAGGTGTGTGCTACCACACCCAGCTAATTTTTGTATTTTCAGTCAAGACGGGGTTTCACCATGTTGGTCAGGATGGTCTCAATCTCTTGACCTTGAGATCCACCCACCTCGGCCTCCCAAAGTACTGGGATTACAGGCATGTGAGCCACCACACACGGCCAATATAAAATATTTTTAAGGTGATTCTTACCTGGCGATGGTACTGCCCTTACCTTAGGAGGCATTTGGAGCTATGTGAGGGCATTTAATTTTTTAGTTTTGGTTGTCACAGTAACTGGGGGTGTTACTGATATTTAGTACCCATGGTAAATAATATTTTGAAATGGGTAAGATACGCAATTTTAAAATCATCCCACTCAGAATGCCAAATAGCACCTGTATTAGTTTGTTCTCACACTGGTAATAAAGACATACCCGAGACTAGGTAATTTATTAAGGAAAGAGATTTAATGGATTCACAGTTCCACATGGCTGGGGAGGCCTCACAATCATGGCAGAAGGCAAAGGAGAAGCAAAGGCACGTCTTACATTACGGCAGGCAAGAGGGCGTGTGCAGAGGAACTGCTCTTTAGAAAACCGCCAGATCTTGTGAGACTTATTCACTATCAGGAGAGCAGCACAGGAAAGACCCGCCCCTACCGATTCAATCACCTTCCATCGGGTCTTTCCATGGAAATTATGTGAGCTACAATTCCAGATGAGATTTGGGTGGGGACACAGCTAAACCATATCAGCACCCCACCGCCTTAGCCTGTTGGCCTGACCATCATCCCCATTTGACATCTGGTGAAGCTGAAGCTGGTGAGCTCATTCAGCTAGAAAGTGGAGGAAGTAGGCCAGGCGCGGTGGCTCAAGCCTGTAATCCCAGCACTTTGGGAGGCCGAGACGGGTGGATCACGAGGTCAGGAGATCGAGACCATCCTGGCTAACACAGTGAAACCCCGTCTCTACTAAAAAATACAAAAAACTAGCCGGGCGAGGTGGCAGGCGCCTGTAGTCCCAGCTACTCGGGAGGCTGAGGCAGGAGAATGGCGGGAACCCGGGAGGCGGAGCTTGCAGTGAGCGGAGATCGCACCGCTCACTCCAGCCTGGGGGACAGAGCGAGACTCTGTCTCAAAAAAAAAAAAAAAAAAAAAAAAAAGGAAAGTGGAGGAAGTAAACTGTTGCTCTCTGCATCCCATGGCTATGGGGCGTCCTCATGGAATGAGGCTCTAGATGTAAGGAAGTGGAAAAAGGGGTTTTCTCCCTTGCTTTATCCCTACATGCTGCCCCGGGTCAGAAGAACCAGGCTCTGTCCTATGCTGCAGAAGTTTGCGTTACAGCCTCATTCCTCCCTGATCTTTGTTTCCTTAACAGCCTGAATGACCTGGGGAGTCCATGTGCTATGTCTTCTAGAGGAGGAGGTGGGAAGAGAGCTTCAGGGGCCTAGGGAGCAGGTGAAGAGCCAGTCAGGCCATATGACTGGCAGGTCCTCAACCTGCCTGACGACAATGATGCTGAGGAGTGGAGGCTGGGCTCAGGGTCCAGGGTCTCTGGTCATCAATCACCCCCAGGCCCTAGGCTACAGGCTCAGAAGCAGCAAGTCCTCCTCAGGGCCTGAGGCTGGAGCTGGGGCAGTGGGTGTCTTACCAGGAACCAGCTTGGATTTTCACATTACAGGGGGTAGAGGGAAGGGAAGAACCAAGGAATAACTGATACTACATGTACCCCAAATGACAGGATGTGGGGGGCAGGAATTGGATTTTTTTTTTTTTTTTTTTTTTGAGACGGAGTCTCGCTCTGTTGCCCAGGCTGCAGTGCATTGTCATGATCTCAGCTCACTGCAAACTCTGCCTTCTCAGTGCACGCCATTCTCCTGCCTCAGCCTCCCAAGTAGCTAGAACTACAGGTGCCCACCACCACGCCTGGAAAATTTTTTGTATTTTTAGTAGAGACGGGGTTTCACCGTGTTAGCCAGGATGGTCTTGATCTCCTGACCTCACGATCCGCCCATCTCAGCCTCCCAAAGTGCTGGGATTACAGGCGTGAGCCACCATGCCCGGCCGGGAATGGGATTTAATTTGACTTAGGAATATACATAGCCATCCATGTACCCTGAAGAGTCACGCATGAGCCCGCTACTGGACAGACAGGGAGCACAGGCAGGGAGTAGGGGCCCTTGCCCAGGCCACTGCCAGAGAAAGCAGGGGTCTCATCTCCTTCCCCACTCTCCTGCCACCATCCCCCACAACGGCAAGGCAGGCCCACATTTCTGAGGTCTGATTCTGTCGAAGCCTCAGATTTTCTCTAGAAATGTCAACAAATGCCCCCGGAAAACCATCCTCCCTCTTCTGTCTCCAGGAACCCAGGGTTTACCAAGAGGAAGTTACATGCCCCCACTCACTGACCTCACCTGCTCCAGCAGGGGGGTGGAGATTAAGACCAGAGAAGTTCCTCAGCTTGCCCAAGCCACCAAAGGCCAAAGGCTAGCGGTGAGTCAGACTCAGATCCAGGCTTCTGGGCTCCCAGGTCTGGCCCCTCTGCTGCCCCAGCCTCCACTGCTGGGCAGCTGAAGTCTTCCAGAGTCCAGGTGAGTGGAGCCAAGTGGGAAGGTTTCCAGCTCTCTAGGTGTCAATTGCCATTTGTACTTCCCCATCTGATTACCGTACTCTAGATAGGTGAACTGCATCCCTGCATCCCTAGAGGGTGACAGTAACTGCCAAAATAGGGAGCAGTGGGGTGGCGGGGGATGCTCAGGGACCATGACACATGGGTGGTGATCATCAACCACCAAATATCCCCTGGAACCAGTTGTAAGAACTCAGTGCCAAGAGACATCAGTGGGTGGCACTGAGGAATCAGAGGTGATGAGCTCACCCCAGGCAGCACCTCCCACCCGGGTAAGCAAAGCCACACTGTAAAAGCAGCGAGTGCATCCGAGGGTTTCTCAAGCTGACTAGGACACAAGGGAAACCAGCCAAAACCCCCAAGCCGGGCGTGGTGGGTGTTGGCAGCCTGGAGGTGGGGAGTGGTGGTGGCAGGATGCCTCGTTTCCCAGGCAACACAGTGGAAACTGTCCCACAAACACCAGCCCGGTGGGGGGAGGGGGCACAGAAGGGTAGGCAGGGCTGACATCTGAGCTGGGAATCTGCTTAGCTACTGCCAGAGGCCTGTCTCCTCTGAGTGCCTGGGGTCGTGGCCCCACCTTCAGGGATGCTCTGTGTTGGCGGGGTTCTGCATGTATTTATTCTTTCACTCTGTAAATGTCTACTGAGCCCCAATGTAGATTGTAGTGGGAGAGCATGGGCTCTAAAGTCAGAAAGACCAGGTCTGGATCTCACCTTTGATGCTTCCAGTTATGTGCCCTTATAGGCTATGTCACCTCTCTGGGCCTCAATTTTCTCATCTGAAGAGTGGGAATTATTCTACCACATTCAACGGTTGCCATAAGTATGAAATAGGAGAGTAAATGGCAGATAACCAGTATTCAGTGAACGCAGCTATTATTGTCTGGCTCCATGTCAGGCACAAGCTAGATCCACTGGGGTGGGTGATGAGGGGAAGGCAGACATGGAAACGAATTAGATACACTCCTGCCCTTAGGAAGCTCTCCTAGCCTATCTGGTGGAGGAGCCTGACTAGAATCCTAAATTAGGTCAGCAGAACATCTGGAGAGCCATGGTAGAGATGAGCAAAATGCTGGGGAGCACCTAGGAGAACCTCACCTAGGGGGTTGAGGAAGGCACTGAAAAAGCATTTTGGTAAACTTCATCAGACAAGAAATGAGTAGGAAAGACATTCCAGGCAGAGAGAACAATACATAACAAACGCAGGAAGGCAAAACCTCAGCATGGGTTGGAAGGACAGCAAGTAGATCAACTGAGATGAAGCCTAGGGTAAATGATTTTGATAGTGCCACAGGGACTTGGGGAAAGACAGGAGAGAGAAGATGGCCAAAAATAGGCAGGGATTAGATGATAAAGGGCATTTGATTGAACACTTTGATAACTTTTTAACAGAGGAGTTACACAGGATTGAATTTAGAACGACCACTCTCTTAAACCAGAAGTGTATTGATAGTGCATATATAGACCCACAGAGCAGTAAAACAGAATCAAGTTCAGGAAAAGACGCATGCATATATGGGAACTGGGTTTATGACAGAATGGTATCATATATCAGCGAGGAAAGGACATACTATTCAATAAATGATATTGAAGCAATTAGTTATCTATATGAAGTGATGTATAATTATATCCCTCCCTCACACCATATCCGAAATATAAATTCAAGACTTAAATGTGACAAAAATACTGTAAAATAATTAGAAGAAAATTTAAATCAAGCATAGACTTGTAGTTTCACTACAGGACTTTTTCTCTGACCTGAGCTGTCTTCTATTTTGGCAGAATCACTACACCCATTGAAGACAATATTTATGACATTGGCATAGACAAAATATACTTAAATCAGACACCAGAAGCAAAAATTATAGGCTAAAAAAAGTATCAAATTTGACCACATCAGAATTTAAAACTTCATATAGTTAATTGCTTCAATACCATTTATCAAATAGTATGTCCTTTCTTCTCTAATGTATGATGCCATTTTATCATAAACTCAGTTCCCATATATGCACGAGTCTTTTCCTGGACTTGATTCTGTTTTATTGCTCTATGGGTCTATATATGCACATCAATACACTTCTGGTTTAAAAGAGAGGTCTTTCTGAATTCAATCGTGTGTAACTCCCCTGTTCAAAAGTCACTGATAAAGGATACCATAGACAAAGTTAAAACGTAAGTATTGATTGGAGGAAAATATATGCAAAACACGATAGGTAAAGGATTGGTATCAAGGATGTTTGAAGAACTCCCATAAAATAACAAGGAACAGACAAATGGGCAAAATACATGAATAGGTAATTTACAGTAGAAGACACCTAAATGGATTTACTCAACAGAATTAGGAATCAGAAACAGGCAAATTACAACAAGATACCAGGGTCACCCATCAGATCGGCAAAACAAAGTCTAAACATTGAGTATTGGAAAGGTTGAGGGAAATGGGTCTTCCCATATACAACAGATGGGAGTGTAAATTGACACCATCATTTTGGAGGGCAATTCAGCAGTATCTAGTGAAACTGCAAGTGTGACCCAGCAAGGCTCCTTCTAGGTGTTTAGATAAATGCTTGTACCTAAGTACACAGGGAGATAGGTATGAGGGGATGATCACAGTGTTGTCTGTAATAGGGAAGAACTGGAAACTATTTACATAACCATCAATAGGAGAAGGCATAAATAAATTGTGAAATGGTCCTGCAGAGGAATTCCAGACAGTAGTTCAGGGGAATAGACTAGGGTTATGTGAGCACAAATAAGAGTAGATCTCAAGATGTAATAAAGAACGGATGTACATGAAACACACTAATCTCACAGCACCAGTCTGTCATATAGGTAGTAATGAAGAGAAAGGAATAGACTGGAAATGGAAGCTGGGAGTTGACAAACAGAGGAGGTGATGTAAACTAGCACAATGGAATTGGTTCTCACAATGGAAACTAGAGTCTCAGGATTCCAGACTGGGAAGGGGCCGCTGAGGGTCCGTGATCCAAAACTCTCCTTTTCCAGACTCCCTCTTTCCCACTCATCCTCATAGACTCCCAGGCTTTTTCTCTGACCTGAGCTGTCTTCCATTTTGAGGGAATCACTACACACATTGAAGACATGAGGACTGAGCCTCAAAGAAACCAAGATGGCAGCAAAGGTAGTTCCCAGTCTAGGCAGCAAGTTGTAATCAAGGACGTATTGAGGCCCTACCATTAGCCCAGCACTGAGATTTTAGATTGAGTTATAAAGACGAGCAAGATAGACAAGATGTAAAACAGAACAGAGATTGCCAAGCATGAGGAAGCACAAGGAAAGTGCAAGTTTCAGCAGGTCTGGAGAGGAACCCAGGAATCTGTGTTTTTTAAACACATTTGAAGTTATTCTGTTCTAAGTGGTCCACAAACCTTATTTTAGAAAAAAGTATTATGCATGCTGGCGCTGAGAGGAACCTAGAGAATGTCTAGTCCAATGTCCTAATTACAAGTGAGAAAACGGACAACTAGAGAACTGACTTGTCAAAGGAAGTTAGAAAGCTACCTTAGTGGAATACGAAGAGGAACACTAATATTAAACCCTATCCTACCTCAAGTATAGACCCAGAAGGCACTTCACCTACATTGTCTCAATTCTCCCAAAAACTGAGGCTCAGAAAAGTTAAGTAACTTGTCCAAGGTCTCTTAGCCAGAGAGCAGTGCGGCCAAACTCATACCTAGCTTCACCAGACTCCAAAGGCTAAAAAGTCTTTCCAAAGGAAGCACAAAGGCAAGAAATTGACTTATTTTCATAAGGTTTCACCGAAAGAGAAGTGCTAGAGCTTCTGTTTCCTCTCCTAGTCTTTTTACTTTTTCATGTTGGAGGGGTGGGTAGAAGGAAGTTTGGAGTTGTTCTCACCCTTCTGTGAACCTTTCCAATCACCCATGTTCCAGCAGGTTCAGCCCAACCTCAGGCCAAAGCCCGCAGAGCCATCTGGAAAAGTGCAGGTCCGGAAACCTCCTCAGTCAGTCTTTTTTTAAAAAAAACTTAAGACCTGATGAGTCACCGTGGAGCCAGTCACAAATAGGCATGGGCCTTCTTCAGATGCCTTGGTCCGTGGCTGTAGGGAAAGTTCTCTGCAGAAGTGTAGATCAGAAGTCCCCCCAGGTGGGTCCGTGATGACACATACAGCTCAACAACACACGGTTCCACCCCAGGCCGCTCAGGGTGTCACTTGGGATGCTGAACAATATGAGATCCTGTCTCCAAGGTAGTTATGTTCCCTAAACATACCGTTCGTTACTTCTGTGCACACCTTTGAACGCCTTCTGCTGCAGGTGTCCTTTCTCCTCCAGCTGGTGAACGCCTTCCCCTCCCCTAAGGTCCACATAGAATAGCTCCTTGTATAGTCACGTGACCATACTGATGTACACTTGGGGCAACTGGCGAAAAAAAAATAAGCTTTAGCTAAATAACTTTGATGAAGATCTAGACAAACAGAGCAGGACAGACAGAATTGGGTCACTCCAAGGATAGGATTCCTGGATGAGTAAACCATTACTCTATCAACCCTCTTTAGAGACATCGCAAAAAGAACAGTGTCTTGCACTGACTAAGTGTCCTGGGACAAGTCTCTTTCCCTCTCTGAACCCCAGAACCCCCTCTATAAAATGGGGACATTGGGACTGGGCGCAGCGGCTCATGCCTGTTGTAATCCCAGCACTTTGGGAAGCCGAGGTGGGTGGATCACCTGAGGTCAGGAGTTCGAGACCAGCCTGGCCAACATGGTAAAACCCCTTCTCTACTAAAAATACAAAAATTAGCCAGGCGTGGTGGCGGGTACCTGTAATACCAGCTACTTAGGAGGCTGAGACAGTAGAATGCTTGAACCTGGGAGGCAGAGGTTGCAGTGAGCTGAGATTGTGCCACTGCACTTCAACCTGGGCAACAAGAGTGAAACTCCATCTCAATCAATCAATCAATCAATAAAATTGGGACACTGGATGTTCCTTACAGGTCCCCCAGCTCTGACAACTTTACGCCTTCATGACTCTGGGTCCCCTTTCTCTTCTCTTGAGGGTCATCTGGAGCCCTGGAGAGCATATGTCCCCACCTGTTGATACCAGCACTGGCCTCTGCCCTCACTGGCTTCAGCCTAAGGAGGGGCTCACTCTGCTTGGTTTTCTAGTTTCTCCTCTTGGTGTCCCCTCCCTCAGTCTTCTGGAACACTCAGCTGTGGGACCCTGGGCAAGCAGGGATCTCTCGGGCCCTTATCTTGCTGCTCTTACCATGCCACCCTGTCTCCATGACAGCACAGAGGCCCTGCACAGCCCTCTCTTCCCAGAGTCCCAGACAGTGTGCGGAGCACCTGCTCAACCTACCTGGGGTCTGTGCTGCTCCCACCCTAACCCTCACCAGCCTTCTGACCCTTCTCTCAGGGACTCACAATAGCAACCCACTTTCTTCCTTCTCAGACTCTCTCTAAACTCTTTTCCCCAGCCTGAAAAGGCGCTCACCATCTCTCTGTGATGGAAAAACCACTGGGTGGTTCCTGGCGTGAACTCTGTGCTCTGAGGCCTTTGGACTTTGTTCATAACATTGAAACCAGGCTGCTGCGGAAGGTGGCAGACAAAACATCTCATTCCACTCCCTCCCAAAAGCCCACCAGAATGATAGTAAACAGATTCACTCACACACACACGCACACACATACGTGCACACACACACACATGCACACATGTAGGTGCACACACAGAAATAACAGGAGAGCAGACCCCGATGTTTGCAAGCAGATGGAAGAATGGTAACAGACTTAGCAGACCCCAGAAAGCAAAATCTCAAACCCACGCTAGAGAAAATTGAGAACCAACTACTCAGAATTCTCAAGAAATCAACAGGATCAAGAACCTCTGGCACTCAAGTAAAAGGGTTACTAAAGTAAGGAGGATTGACTCAAAGGAGCCAGAAAAGTAGTTGGGTCCCAAGGTCCCCTCTTCACTCATGAGTACCTGCCCTTCCCCTCCCCAGAAGAAGACTGGAGGTCTATTCTCAGGAGAAGAGTAAAAGTGGTTCTTGGGGTTGGGGGATGCACGCACAGTTGAGGACATACACTCACCACAGATGGCAGGTTTAAGTGAATATATGGATGCTGAATGCTCAAACCACTGCCCCCACAGCGGGCCTGAGGTCTGGAGCTGGGTCTTTGCCTCGGTGAAGAGACTGGAAATGTCTTCTCTAGAGAAATGAGACACAGAGTGCACCTTTCCTCATTGGGCATTCAGACCCACATCAGAGCTCATCTCTGAGACATTTCAGAATACTGTGGGTAAACAGAAGATCATGCAAGCTTCCAGAGAGGGGAACAGGTCACATTCCAAAAGACAGGAACTAGAATGGGCTTTATTTCTTTTTCTTTTCCTGTTTTTTGAGACAGAGTCTCGCTCTGTCATCCAGGCTGGAGTGCAGTGGTGCTATCTCAGCTCCCTACAACTTCCACCTCCCAGGTTCAAGTGATTTTCGTGCCTCAGCCTCCCAAAGTAGCTGGGATTATAGGCATGCATCACCACGCCCAGCTAATTTTTGTATTTTTTGTAGAGATGGGGGTATCACCATGTTGTCCAGACTGATCTTGAACTCCTGACCTCAAGTGATCTGCCTGCCTCGGCCTCCCAAACTACTGGGATTACAGGCTACCACACCCAGCCAAGAATGGGCTTGATATCCTACAGCAACCCTGGAAGCTAAAAGATAGGAGAGCAATGGCTTCGGAATTCGAGGGATACTGGTTTGTGATCTAGAATGCTACAAATAGCCAACCTATTCATCAGGGAGAGGTAAGAACAGGACACGTTCAGACATGCAAGGACCCAAAAGGTTTAACTGCAGTGACTCCCTTCTCAGGAAAACTCTAGAGACCGTCTCCCTTTAAAAGGAGGGTAACCCAAGAAAGAGTCACTGGGCACAGGAAACAAGCACCCCCGCATGGAAAGGCAGCTGAGGGTGGTCCCTATATGAGGCACAGGCAGACGCTGGGAAGACAGGTGCACTCTGGACACAGGGCGCAGGTAGGAAAGTGCCCGGAGAGACTGACTGTTTCAGGACGATGAACCCAGCAGTGCCTGGTACATTGGAATGTCTCGAGAGAACCTTGAGACAACTGGTGAAAAGTTCAGAGTTGAATTGGTGATAAATACATAGAAAATTAAACCATAAAAAGAGACAATTATTAACTTCAAGGATAACAAAAAATTTGTGTAGAAAAGGAAAAGTACGACATTTACTATATTTTTAAACTGATCTAAAGTATTTCCATGGCTTAATGATATATGATGACTATGAATCTAACCAAAATTATATCATAATTCCATAGGGATGAAGGAGTGTAGGAAGGTGTATCACAGATGCACCTGACAGCAGTAACTCAAGCACACCCTGAGAATGACGCTGTATGTGTTTCACGTTCTGAGCTAAGGAATCTGGGAGTGGCCACCCTGGAAATTCACTCCTTATCTATAAAGGGCGTCTGAACCCCTGGTCCGTTCCTTTGAACACAGGTCATACAAGGAATTGAGGTCCTTTGTTTTGGGTTAAATGAAGGTTGCTAGGTGCAGGTTGGTAAGTGAAATGCTGCATTACAAACAGTGGCGGTTCTCCTGCTCAGCTGCCACACCTGAACTGCCCTGCATGTAAGCCCACGATAAACCCTACGTCTCATTCGCTGCCTCCAGGTCTCTTATTTGGCCTCCTGGACGTGGTGTGGTACCTGTCTTGTTTTTCTAAGACCACCAGAGCGAGCACAAAAGAACCAGCAAGTAGGCAAAGGTCAGGCGCAAAACTGCTAGTTTATTTTAGTAACCTAAGGTGTGGAGAAGAAGTCTGTCCGCCTCCGGCAAAGAAGGCCGGCAGAGTTCCCCTCCCCCAAGCTCTCAGACACAGTTCCCACATCCCGGCAGGACTGGGAAGCTGGGAAGTCCGCGTGGTTCAATGGCTGAGAGCGGCTTTTCTAGGAGTGGGAGGGCAATAGGTGGGGCATGGGCGTGTCAGGGGCGTTCCGCAGGTGCGACCAGGTAAATCTTGGTCTCTTCAGATTGACGTCACCTGGCGCATGCCCAGTTGGTCTGCACCCTCCCTGGGCGCCGGCTGCATTTTCGCGGTGCGCGGGAAGAGTTGGGGGGGGGGGGATGAAGAACCCTGAAGTGCACCATCTTGCCTCCGTTCGTCCAAACAGTACCATCCCTTAGAGTCAACAGGGGTTCAGCCTGACTGAAGGATTCACATGTCTAGGGGTAGCGGAGCATGGAAAATGAGCTTAATTTCCACCTTCCAGGAGAAGTCAGTGATGGGGTCCACACTGAAAAATTAAAAAGTGATTGTGCAGCTGGGCACGGTGGCGCATGCCTGTAATCCTAACACTTTGGGAGGCAGAGGTGGGCAAGTCACCTGAGGTCAGGAGTTTGAGACCAGCCTGGCCAACATGGTGAAACCCCGTCTTTACTAAAATTACAAAAAAAATTAGCCAGGCACGGTGGTGGCGCCTATAATCCCAGCTACTTGAGAGGCTGAGGCAGGAGAATCGTTCAAACCTGGGAGGCAGAGGTTGCAGTGAGCCAAGATGGCGCCATCACACTCCAGCCTGGGTGACAAGAGGGAGACTCCGTCTTAAAAAAAAAAAAAAAAAAAGTAATTATGCAAACCTGTCTTCTAGAGATAGATAGGCCATCCTGATAATCAGCTAAAAACACTTTGGGAGGCGGAGGTGGGCGGATCTCTTGAGCTCAGGAGTTTGAGACCAGCCTGGGCAACATGACAAGACCACCATCTCTACTAAAAATACAAAAATAAATTAGCTGGAAGTAGTGGCGCATGCCAGTGGTCCCAGCTCTTTGGGCGACTGAGGCAGGAGGGTCGCTTGAGTCTGGAAGGTCGAAGCTGCAGTCAGCCATGTTCAAAGCGAGACCCTGTCTTAAAAAAAAAAATCGGTAAACAAAGTGAAAGAGGCTACTTCAAGGAGGGAAATAGGGAGCAGGGGCAGGAACTGCTGTTGTGTTTCTACAAGACACCTTCTAGAGCTATTCTCTTTAATATATGTGCATAAAACACAAAAGAAAAGGAGAAAAGAGGGTGGTGGCCCTCACTTCTGTCTTTGCTCTGTGAGAACAGTTACATTCCTACATGGAAAGCTCTTGGGGAACCCGAAAGGCACAGGCAGATTGACTGGAGTCCAACTTCAGAGCCAGAGTCTCTGCCATACAAGCTTCCTAGAGGCAGCCAACAGCGCAGAGGCCCAAGACCAGAGAGAATCAAGCCCCTGAACCTGGCCCTGTAGCATCAGCCCCTGACCACACTGAGCGTATGAGGCCACTCAGCACAGGACGTGCCCTGGTGATGGGAAGTGCACGGTTCCAGTCTCTCTTCCCGGGGAAGAGGGCACCACGCAGTCCAGTGAAGTGTAGTTTCCCCCACCCTGCCCACCCCAGCCCCGAGCACCGGCTTGGCACCCACTGGGTGCTCTCAACATTGGCAAATGCATGTCATGGACAAAACACTGAGTTCTCAAATTTGGTATGTGTGGCCGGGCGCGGTGGTTCACACCTGTAATCCCAGCACTTTGGGAGGCCAAGGCAGGTGGATCACTTGAGGTCAGGAGTTCAAGGGCAGCCTGGCCAACATGATGAAACCCCGTCTCTACTCAAATTACAAACAAAAATAACCGAGCACGGTGCCAGGCACCTATAGTCCCAGCTACTCGAGAGGCTGAGGCAGGAGAATCGCTTGAACTTGGGAGGCAGAGGTTGCAGTGAGCTGAGATCATGCCATTGCACTCTCCAGCCTGGGTGACAGAGTAAGACTCTGTCTCAAAAGAAAAAATAATAAAATAAAGTTGGTATGTGTGTCTTTCTCCTCTGGTCCTCACATCTTCCATGTAAAGGAGGTGGAGTATTTTTTCATGTTCCTTTCTTCAGACAAGATAAAGAAGTTGTTTTTTTTTTTTTCAAAGCCAATATATTGAGAGTCCAGAAGGTGAAACAATGTCCCAAGGTCGCAGGGCTCCTGCTTGTAGAAGTGAGATGTTCTCAAACTCACTGCGCCGGCTTCCACCTGAGCACAGCAAGCCCCGCTTCTTTTCATTCGTGCTTCCTGGAGGCCTCACAGAAGCCACCCACGGAGAGGCGGGGGTGGGAGGCCACGGAGCACTCGAAGACTCAGGCAGCGCTGGCACAGGACAGTGCAGTGAAATGGGACACACGGACCTGAAATGGGATGACCAACTTGCCGGCCTTTGTCCCTGCAGTGGCTGCACACAATAATTCACCTTCGTGACTGTCTCAGAAAGCAATTTAGGAAAGCCTGCGAGAAACTGGGTCAATGTGCAGGCCTGAGCGATGACAGGCCCAGGTTTTCCTTGAGAGAAAGCTCTCCTGTAGGGACCCAGCAGGAGATGGGCCCAGGGAGAGCGCGAACGGACGTGGATCAAACCCTCAGCAGGGTTAGGCTCGCCACTCACACAATCTGTGGGTATATTTGTGGGACGAGGAGACCCAGAAACTGAGCCTCAGACACGCCAAGTTCCCTGCCTGGGAAGTGGACAGCGTCGAGGTCCTTCCACCAGAGCACATGGACCAACCCAAGCGGGGTTCTTGGGAGTCAAAGCTTCCAAAGGTGGCTTGTCCTGGGCTGTCATCTGCGGCATACCTAAGACTTAAACATGAGCTGCTTCAAGGGAGGGCGTTAGCCGGGTGGTGGGCCCGCGGGGAGCCCGGTATTTTTAGTCATTTTGTCATACAGACCAGGATGGAGAGATGAGAAACCGCAGGGACTGGCACAGGCCTTAGGATGAACTCACAAGGCCTGAAATAGGAGGAGCCCAGCCTCCTGATGCCTGTCCAGGCCTCTGTGCTGAGTCAACCACAGAAGTGCCAGTTGCTTTCTTGCTTTCTTTTTTTCTGGGGCCCCAAATCTCTTTTAGAGGATATTAAATCAAAGAGAGATTGAGCTAGAAGGAAACTTAAAAGATTGTAGCGTCTAAGCCCTTTCTTTGACGAATGAGGCTAAAAGAAGGGGAGTTTCCTGTAAAGTACTGGCAGGACCCTCACCCTAGGCCCCTTGGCCACACCCTGTCCCTGCACCATCCCAGGGCAGAGGGCCGAGGTGGAGTGTGGAGGGCGTGGCCCTGCCGTTAGAAAGCCCTGGGCGTGGATTCTGTCTCGTTGTTCACAAGCTTGGCAGCTTCCACCTGCTGCTTTACTTTCTCTGTGATGCTCATTTCTCAAATCGGGATGTTGTGGATTTTTGAGACATTCCAAGGAGACAACATACAAACATGCTTTCTCGTCCTCTTCCTGTTCCACCAACTTCGGGGAATTCTGGGAGGAAGGAGATCTAACAAGCTGCCGTAGAAGTCCCCAGTGGAACCCTTCCAGCAGCCATTCCCTCCCTCCTCCCCTCAGGAGAACCTGATTGTGTCCAGCACTCTCTCCCCTTGGCCAAGTGCTTCTGGAGGTGGTCAGCGCCCAGCACCAGGGTGCAAGTAAGATGATCCTCAGTCACTCGTTGGCCAATCAGAAATGAAAGGCAATCTGCTGGGGCAAATGGTCCCAAGATGTTGTCATGCAGATGTGACATCTGGGCCTGAGGCAGCTTTGCCAGGAAGGGCCTCAACCTGAGGGCTAAGGACAGCAGAGAAGAAAAAGGAAAAGAACTGGGGTCCACGGCTCTAGACTGCTTGTCACATGAGATCACAGATTCCTTACCCTCTAAGCCATTCCCCATTCCCCTTGGAGGCTTTTGATATTTGAAGCCCACCCAGATCGTTCTCGCTGCAATAGATAAGTCTGAACAGAAGTACAGTTTTATTTTTAATGTCAAGGCTAACTCAGGACTAAACTCTCCTTGAGGCCCTTTCAAAAGATGGTACAATTTCATTAATCCAGCAGTCTCCTTTCATGCAAAGTTCCTGACCATCCTGCTCCTCCCAATGTGCCTGTGTGTTCAAGGCTGTGTTGCACTTGGATCCTGAAATCAGGTGTCCCAGTGATGTCAAAAGAAACTGTGAGGCTAGGCACAGTGGCTCATGCCTATAATCCCAGCGCTTTAGGAGGCTGAGGCAGGCAGAACACCTGAGGTCAGGAATTCAAGACCAGCCTGGTCAACATGGTGAAACCCCGTCTCTACTAAAAATCCAAAAATGAGTGGAGTGCAGTGGCAGGTGCCTATAGTCCCAGATACTTGGGAGGCTGAGGCAGAATTGCTTGAACCCAGGAGGCGGAGGTTGCAGTGAGCCAAGACTGCACCACTGCATTCCAGCCTAGGCAACAGAGTCAGACTTCATCTCCAAAAAAAGAAAAATAAAGAAGAATTGGAGGGAATGTTTGTTTGCTGCCTCCTGAGAGCTTCATGTGACCTCTGGGGGCACACCACCAGAGTCTGTATTCCACCCACTCCCTCCCTCATGGGTCAGGTCTGGCCGTGGGGAGCCTGCATTTGTCCCTTCCAGTAGCAGCCAGGCCTGGGCTTGCTACTCAAACTGCCTTCCTGCCCCTTTGCCTTTTCACACTGAACCACAGAGTTTAATCTGGGAGAGGGGTTAGACAAGGGGACTGTGAAGATGGTGGCCAAGCCAGGTGAGGCAATGGTGGGAAGAAGGAAGATGGGTGACAAGATTCAATTCCTGAACTGTCAAAGGTGAGGTCTCTGCTGGTCTTAGGACTCCATTCTTGGCTCTAAAGACCCAGATGAGCAGGTGTTATTTGAAGGCCAGAAATTTGGGAAGACATTAAAATCTACATTTATTGAGCAACTACTGTGTTCCAGGAAGCATCCTTTATGAATGAGGTTGCTCTTCTATACCCATTTTATAGGTGATGAGACTGAGGCTCAGAGGGTGGAGAGCATCAAATCCAGGTCAGAAGTCTGGTGGGTTTAGCTCCAAAGCCTATGCTTTCCACAGCACTGACTGCCCTCAGGTATCAAATAAAGGATACGCAGAGTAAACTGGACTTACGATAGACTTCATGTGAGAGAGATCTCATTGCACTCATGGCTTTTTAGTAAGAGGCAAGATTTATACAATCTGAAGAGAAACCTTTTTAGGAAAAAATAAGCATGATGGGTTCTATGTACCTCCCCACCGGGAAGAGCCAGGCTGCTGGCTGCAGCATGGGAGTGGCTCTTCTCCTGGATAGGTCGGGCTTCTGACCACTCTGCTAGGCTAGGGGGAGCCCCAGGCTATGCTACCTCCGCTGCGTCATCACTAGCTGGTCCCCACCACCAACCCAGGAAGGGAAGCTTATTGGAATAGCACAGTATGTCCGTGTATGCAAGTGGTTGTGTGTGTGTGTAGCTAAAACTCAAGTCTTGGTGGGGGAGGGAAGTGAAACAAAAACGTCTGTATGTTTATTTGACTAAGCCCAAGTGGGGCTGTGTACCTGTGTGTGTTTGTGTGTGTATAATCTAATTTTGTTTGTGTCCGTGAGGCTGAATTTCAATTCAGGATCCTGCATCCCAGCTCCTTCTGGCCAGCATGAGGAGGCTGGCACAACTTGGGAGGAATCTGCTGGGATTCGCTGTGAGGCTACACTGTTTCCTCCCAGATGAATCTGGACAGGTCTGGATGAGTCACAAATTCTGAATCCCCCAGGGGCCGCATTTCCTTCCTATAATCCCTTTCTGTCCTTAGACTGTGCGGAGTGAAATCAGATTGAGGCTGATTTGCAGGAAGCACCTGAAACAAAATATTCCGAGGTTGCCTCAGGACCTACCTGGGGTCCTGGGGTGTCAGGGCCACAGGGTCCACAAAGGAGCCAAGGAACTCAGGGGCCAAGGCCTGAGCAGCCCTTCCTCACACTGCCTCCCCACTGCCCTCCACCAGGAAAGACCCCACCAACAAGAGCTCAAGGAGCAGGAACACCAACGGGGCACATACAGCATTCTGTCTTCCTGTCCCTCTCCAGTTGTCGTTTGTTAAGGGACACTGGAGCCAGTGCTTCCCCACTCTTGCCCTTGCTTTTAATGACCCCCAAGCTCTACCTGTAGCAGGACCAAGAAGTCCATCTTCTTAACAAAATTTTGAGCCTCCATCTCCTTCCCAGAAACCCCCCCACCTTCCCCTTCTCAGGCCTAGGAAGGCCTCACAGCATGTGGAACGGGTACTCCTCTGAGTGCTGGGGCCTCTGTCCCTCACCAGCAGCATCTCTGGCCAGCCAGTCAGCTTCCTAAGCCCTTGTTCTTCATTTGTGAACAGAGCTGAGGTTTCCTCCTAGCTCACTAGATGAAGAAGGAAACGCAGGCATGGTGGCTCATGCCTGTAATCCCAGGGCTTTGAGAGGCTGAGGTGGGAGGATCGCTTGAGGCCAGTTCAAGACTAGCCTGGGCAATTGGACAAAACCCCCTCTACAAAAAACCGAAAAAACTCAGTGGTGGTTCATGCCCGTAGTCCTAGCTACTGAGGAGCATCACTTGAGCACAGGAGTTCAAGGGTGCAGTGACCTGTGATCATACCACTGCAGTCCTCCTGCGCTAGACCCTGTCTCTAAAAATAAAAATACAATGAAAAAAAAAAACGCGGATCCAACTCCTGGGAAGCAGAAGCTGTTGGCGTTAGACCTTTGTCCACCTTTTCTGTATCATATATGTAAAACACCTTTTTCTTTCATTATCTGCACATATTTTCTTCTGGTTAATATTTACATATGTTTTTCCATCATGTACTTGCAACATTCCTGAATCCTTTTATTTAGATGTAAGTAGCATAGAGTGGGTTTAAAAAAAAACAAATAGTCTCACGATTTTTATCTTTAACAAGATTATCTAGGCCGGGCACAGTGGCTCATGCCTATAATCCCAGCACTTTGGGAGGCCAAGGCAGGCAGATCACTTGAGGTCAGGAGTTTGAGACCAGCCTGGCCAATATGGAAACCCCGTCTCCAATAAAAACACAAAAATTAGCCGCTTGGTTGTGCACACTTGTAATCCCAGCTACTCAGGAGGCTGAGGCAGAAGAATCATTTGAACCCGGGAGGCAGAGGTTGCAGTGAGCCGAGATCATGCCATTGCACCCCCGCCTGAGCAACAGAACAAGACTCCATCTCAAAAACAAACAAAAAAGCCCCCAAAAGACAAGATTATCTAATCTATTTACATTTTACATAATTTCTGATACATTTCTATTTAAATATACCATTTTTGTGATAATGGTATTTTGGTATTGTAATTTTAAAGTCCTTATCTGATAAAAATACACCCTACAATGTTTATTAATAAAATAACATGATGTCTGAGATTTGTTTTAAAATAGGAAAAAGTGGAAAAGAGAAACGAAACTAGACTGTTAAGTATTAGGATAATGGATGCATAAGGTTCATGATACTATTCTGTTTATTTTATTTTTATTTATTTAGATACAGGGTCTCAATCTGTTGCCCAGGCTGAACTGCAGTGTCACAAGCATAGCTCACGGCAACCTCTAGCTGCTGGGATCAAGCCATCCTCCTGCCTTAGGCTCCCAAGTAGCTAGACTACAGGCCTATACCACCATACCTGGCTAATTGTAATTTAATTTTTTTTTTCAGAGACAAGGTCTTACTATGTTGCCCAGGCTAGTCTCAAACTCCTGGGCTCAAGCAATTCCCCCACCTCGACCTTTCAAAATGTCTGGATTACTGGTGTGTGATACCGTGCCTAGCCTATTTTTGTGGTACTTAATTTCCCATAATAAAAAGTGGTTTTTTTAATCTGCCTTTTTTTTTTTTTTTTTAAGAAATGGAGTCTTGCTATATTGCCCAGGCTGGAGTGCAGTTGCTATTCACATGAACAATCATGGCACATGCTATAGCCTGGAACTCTTGAGCTCAAGGGATCCTCCTGCCTCAGGCATTAAACAGGATATGCTAAGGGTGTATGCCACCGCACCTGGCCACCTCGCTCTCTGCTCGCTCTTTATACTTTCTAGTTGTCCTGCCTATTTTATGTTTCTTTTTCTCTCATATCTTGCCTTCTCTTATTTTTTAGCATTCTACCTTTCCCTTTTATTCATTTGCAAGTTACATACACTGTTTCCATTTATTCAGAGTTTACCATTGAAATTGCAACATGCATTCTCAGCTTAACCAAGTCTAACATTAATCAGTATTTTTGTCCTCCTCTCTCCATTTAACTGCATTTATTTCTCCCTCAACTTATCTGCAACTGTTTTCATGTATCTTAATTCCATTTTTAAGCCCTACAGGACATTATCATCATTGCTTAGTGTAGTCTGTGTTCATTTAGATTTATTCACACATTCACCAGTTTCTTTGTTCCTCATTTCTTTTTGTACCACAGACTTTCCAACTGGAATTATCCTTTTTCTAACTGAAGTACATCCTTTAGAATTTAAGTCTTTGTATGACAAACTCTCTCAACTGTCCTTGTATGAAACTATTTTTGAAAGACGTTTGTGTCTAGCATGGGAGTCTAAATTAGCAATTATTGCCACCCTGTTGGATTCTGTTATCTTGAGCTTCTAGAGTTCCTTTGAGAAGTCAGCTCTCAGTCCCTCTGTGGCTCACATGCATTTTTCTTTCTAGCTACTTCCTAGGTTATCACTTTCTGGTGGTTTTTCTGAAGTTTCATGGTGACGTATCGCAGTGCAGATTTCATTTCAGTTATCCAGTTTGGGATTCACTGTGATTCTTTAATTTACGGATCGATGCCTTTTATTAGTTCCAGAAAATTCTCAGCCATCATCTCCTCAAGTATCACCTCTGCCACACTGTCTTTCTCTTCTCTTCTAGGCTTTCAGCCTATACTGGGCTTTTTCGCTCGGTATCTCTTGCCTTGTTACTGGAATAATTTTCCATCTTGTCTTTCCACACTGCACTCTGCAAACGCTTTTCTAATCGTTTTTACATTTCACTAATATCGTTTCTGCTACGTACAATCTACTATGAAATCCGTCCTTTCGGTTTTCATTTCAATTATTGCATTTCATTATTTCTACAAGTTCTATGAGGTTCTTTCTCAAATTTTCTATGGGACTTTTCATAGATTCCTATTGCCTGAAGAATCTTCAAGCCTGGATTTGACTTTCTTAGTCGCTATAGCCTTTTGGTTGTGTCCAGAATTGGTGGGTTCTTGGTCTCTCTGACTTCAAGAATGAAGCCGTGGACCCTTGTAGTGAATGTTGCAGTTCTTAAAGATCGTGTGTCCAGAGTTTGTTCCTTCAGATGTGTCTGGAACTTCTTCCTTCTGGTGGGTTCGTGGTCTTACTGACAGGAGTGAAACAACAGACTTTTGTGGTGAGTGTTACAGCTCTTAAACGCGGCATGTCTGGAGTTTTTCATTCTTCCTGGTGGGTTCGTGGTCTCACTGGCTTCAGGAGTGAAGCTGCAAACCTACACAGCCTTAGTTACAACTCATACAGGCAGTGTACACCCAAACAAGTGAACACTAACTAGATTTATCACAAAGAGCAAAATAAAACAGCTTGTACTGACTGCAAGCAGACCCTAACAGTTTGGCACTGCAAGCCGCTGGCAGCCTGCTTTTATTCCCTTATCTGACCCCACCCACATCCTGCTGATTGGTCCATTTTACAGAGAGCTGATAGGTCCATTTTACAGAGCGCTGATTGGTCCGTTTTACAGAGAGCTGATTGGTCCGTTTTACAGAGAGCTGATTTGTCCATTTTGACAGAGTGCTGATTGGTGCATTTACAATCCCTGAGCTAGACACAGAGTGCTAGACGGAAAAGCTCAAAGTCCCCACTAGGTTAGCTACAGAATACTGATGGGTGTATTTACAAACCTTGAGCTAGACACAGAGTACTGATTGGTATATTTACAAACCCTGAGCTAGACACAGAGTGCTGATTGGTGCATTTACAATCCTTTAGCTAGACACAGAGTGCTAGACAGAAAAGTTCTCCAAGACCCCACTAGGTTAGCAAGATACAGAGTACTGATTGGTGTATTTACAAACCTTGAGCTAGACACAGGGTGCTGATTGGTGTATTTACAATCCCTTAATTAGATATAAAGGTTCTTCAAGCCCCCACTAGACCCAGGAGCCCAGCTGGTTTGACCTAGTGGATCTGGCACCAGGGCTGCAGGCAGAGCTGCCCGCCAATCCCTCGCTGTGCACCTGCACTTCTCAATCCTTGGGTGGTTGATGGGACTCCGCGCTGCAGAGCAGGGGGCAGCCATTGCTGGGGAGGCTCAGGATGCACAGGAGCCCAAGGTGGAGTATTGTGGGAGGCTCAGGCATGGCGGGCCGTGGGTCCCAAGCCCTGCCCCACTGGGAGGTATCTGAGGTCCAGGGAGAATTCGAGTACAGTGCTGGTGGGCCAGTAGTGCTGGGGGACCCAGTGCACCCTCCGTAGCTGCTGGCCTGGGTGCTAAGCCCCTCACTGCCCAGGGCCGGCAGCGGGCCTCTCCCAGTGTGGGGCCCACCGAGCCCACGCCTACCCGGAACTCCCGCTGGCCCGCCAGCGTCTCGCGCAACCTGGGTTCCCACCCTCACTTCTCCTTCCACACATCCCTACAAGCAGAGGGAGCCAGCTCTGGCCTCGGCCAGCCCAGAGAGGGGCTCCCACAGTGCAGCAGTGGGCTGAAGGGCTCCTCAACCGTGGCCAGAGTCATTGCCAAGGCCAAGGAGGTGCTGAGAGCAAGCAAGGGCCACCAGCACGTTGTCACCTCTCATGCTCATTGTATTTAAAAATTGCCTGTAGGAATAATTTGCCACCCATTGATAAAGATGTCTCCCCAAAGAGGATATATATTTGTTCCTTCTAGGCACCTAGAGCATTACCAGGTTCAAGGGTTGAGAGTTTCTGACCCAGGTGAGGCAGGAGAATAAGGTCTGGAGGCAGAGAACCTAAGGCGGATTCACACTGATTTCCCAGAACTTAATCAAAAGGAAAACTCCCGTTTGTAACCCTTCTTCCCTTTTCCTGCCTGGCAGATGAAAAATGAAAGTACTTCTGATTGGTCCCTTCCTGCAACCAATGAGACTGGTCATGGGCCTAGTCTTAATTTGCATAGGGATATAACTTGGTAACTTCATTTCAGTTGCTGCCACAACCAATCAGACTGGTTGTGGGCCACTACTTCATTTACATAGGGTGTAAACCAAGTAACCAATGGGAAACCTCTAGAAGGTATTTAAAACCCTAGAAAAAGGTGTAACCAGCACTCTTGAACACTGCTTGTTGGAGTGATCTCTGCTTGTTGGAGTGATCTCACACTGTGTGTCGCATACTTTTGTTTCAATAAATCTATGCTTTTGTTGCTTCATTCTTTCCTTGCTTTGTGTGTGCGTTTTGTCCAATGTTTTGTTCAAAATACCAAGAACCTGGACAATTCGTAGTCAAGACCCTCCCCTGGTAACACAGGGCTTTTCCATTTACAGATTTTGATATTAGATTTTGATATTATATTTTTCATCCTGAGAATCTTGAATCTTAGGTTCTAGTTTTATGGATTTAGCAAATGACCTCAGGGCAAGAACATCTGTAATTCAGGCTTACCTCTCTGAATGAGTGTTCCCTTCATTTTTGATGTGGTGGTTTCTTAGTGTCTTAATATTTCTTTAATGCTTTCATCAAGACACGTCTTATCCATATTTTAGTTTCGTTCAGTAGGAAGATTGTTCCAAACAGCCTGTCAACCATCCTGAAAATCAGAAGTCTTTTTGAATTTTAGACTATAAAATCCTCATACTAGAGCAGTGTTTCACAAACTTTAATGTGCATAAACATTACATTGGGGTTTTTTTTTCTTTTTCTTTTTTGAGATGGAGTCTCACTGTGTGGCCCAGGTGGGAGTGCAGTGGCACGATCTTCACTCACTATAACCTCCGCCTCCAGGGTCCCGGTTCAAGCAATTCTCCTACCTCAGCCTCCCAAGTAGCTGGGATTACAGGCATGTGCCTCCACGTCCAGCTAATTTTTGTGTTTTGTTGTTTTAGTAGAGACGGGGTTTCACCATGTTGGCCAGGCTGGTCTTGAACTCCTGGCCTCAAGTGATCCGCCCGCCTCAGCCTCCCAAAGTGTCGTGCTTACAGGCGTGAGCCACCGCTTCCAGCCGGGATCTTCTTAAAATGTATATCCTGACTTAGTCTGGGCTGAGAAATCATAAATTTGCATCTTTAACAAGCTACAGATGCTGCCGGTCCTACTGCTTCATGGACCACTATTCTGCGTGGGAAAGCAATAGAGGACATTCTCCCAGAAAAAATAGGGAATCTCTGCATTTTACTCTCTTTTTTCCTTGTTTGAAGTCTATTGATTCAAATCTACACTTAATTTTAACAAATCTATTTATCTGGTTTCACAGAACACAAAAGAATAGGAGTGTGTGTGTTTGTTGGGTAGAGGAGGGTCTGCCAGAGATAGGGACATAGATAATTGCCAGAGATATCTGGTCCCTGAATGACTCTTAAGCTACCTGTTCTGGCCAAAGCAGGGTCAAGTATTACAACCAGCCTCCACGTCTGAAAGTGCATTACCTATAGCAATTGTTTTCAATTTTTTGGTCTCAGTACATCTTTACATTCTTAAAAAGTATCCAAAAACCCAAAGAGCTTTTAATTATGTAGGTTATATCTGTCAATATTTACCATATTGGAAATTAAAATAGATAAAAGTTTTAAAATATATGTTTATTAATGAATTGAAAATAATGCCAGGCGTGGTAGCTCATGCCTGTAATCCCAGCACTTTGGGAGGCTGAGGCAGGCAGATCACTTGAGCTCAGGAGTTTGAGACCAGACTGGAGAACATGGTGAAACCCCACCTCTACAAAAACTACAAAAATTAGCCAGGCATAGTAGTGCCCACCTGTTGTCCCAACTACTTGGGGAGGCTGGGGTGGGAGGATCACTTGAGCCCAAGAGATGGAGGCTGCAGTCAGTGGCAATCATGCCACTGCACCCCAGTCTGGGTGAGAGAAAAAAAAGAAGAAAAAAATAATGATTAATCCATTATACATGAATATATCTTCTGAAATATAATTGTATTTTTCAAAACAAAAATAAATTTCCCGAGAAGAGTAGCACTGTTTTACAGCTGGAAAACCTATACCTGCTTTTAAATTCAATCCATTGTGATATTTTGGTTTGTTTGCAGAATTTAAAGAATAGCTAGGCCAGGTACAGTGACTCATGCCTGTAATCCCAGCACTTTGGGAAGCTGAGGCGAGTGGATCACCTGAGGTCAGGAGTTCGAGACCAACGTGACCAACATAGTGAAACCCCATCTCTACTAAAAATACAAAAATAACTGGGTGTGGTGGCGAGCGCCTGTAGTCCTAGCTACTCGGGAGGCCGAGACAGGAGAATTGCTTCAACCCAGGAGGCGGAGGTTGCAGTGAGCCAAGATCGTGCCACTGCACAGAGCAAGACTCCGTCTCAAAAAACAAACAAACAAAAAAATAGCTGGCTCACAGAGACATGTAGTTTGAAAAAATAGGAATATTTTAATAGCCTTTTTCAGTTAATTGTGGATACTCTAACTTGATATTACATAAGACTTTAATAAATGGTAGTTTCTTAGAGGTAGTTGCAGTGGAGAATCTGAATTTCTATCAATGAACTTTTTATGCTTGGTTACATTTAAATCCATTGTTCTATCTGCTACTTTCAATGCATCTCTTATCCATGCATGATTTTGTAACATAATGCATTTGTTATTTGCAAAGTATTGGTTCACTGAGTGATATAGAGCTTCCAAATGTTAACATGTTTCATCATACAATATTAAAAGACAGGCCTGGCACAGTGGCTCATGCCTGTAATCCCAGCACTTTGGGAGGCCAAGACAAGTGGATCACTCGAGGTCAGGAGTTCAAGATCAGCCTGGCCAACATGGTGAAAACCCATTTCTACCAAAAATATAAAAAATTGGCCAGGTGTGGTGGCACGCACCTATAATCCCAGCTACTTGAGAGGCTGAGGCAGGAGAATCGCTTGGACCCGGGAGGCAGAGGTTCCAGTGAGCTGAGATCGCGCCACTGCACTCTAGCCTGGGCAACAAGAGTGAGACTCCATCTCAAAAATAAAACAATTAAAAAAATGAAAACCACACCCATTCATCTTTACCCAGGCTCATCAGTGTTTAAGTACTGGGAGGCTTAGCTGAAAGTGGCAGATACAAATTTTCTAAATTCTAATTTTTCAGTTGAAAATTCAAATTGTATTTGCCGACAAATACTATCAGTTGTTTTCCTTGAAGCGACAGGCTCCTTGATTGATTTTGTGGAAATGTTTGTCAAACATCTAAGTCAGAATAACCAGCACTTGTTTGTCAGTTGTCCTTTGCAAGTAAAAATGACACTCCCTGAAAAATGCAGCTAGTTCAGCCTGCAACTGCGTTGCACAAATGCTTTCCTTCAAACATCACATTTGATCACTTCCCAGTTCCTCATGCAGAATATTAAAAGGACCTGTACTCAAAGGTTGGGATTTTATGAAATTAGTAATTTCTACAGCTTCACCAAGGACATTCTTTTTGTTCTTTATTTTTTTATTTTATTTTTTTATTTTTAGAGTCTGTGTTCTGCTGAAGTCAAGGACATTCTTAAATGAAACTGGCTTTTTTCTCACTGAGTGCCTGGTGATAAGGAACACAGTAACCGCTAGAGCAGGTTGAGGCCTCTGCCTCCATCCATGCCGAGGTGCCAGCAGTTTACACACCATCGCTTTTGTACCATCTGTGCAAAGACCACCTCAGTGAACAGGGCAGAACAGCTCAGTATTATTATATTACAGAGATAATTTTGACCTTGAGAACTCAAGGTCAAAACCCTTGAAGGGTTTTGGATTCTGCTAGGGGTTCAAGGACCACAATTTGAAAGCCAGTCCAGCTAAGATTTTAAAACCCTACTAGGCTGGGTGTGGTGGCTCACACCTGTAATCCCAGCACTTTGGGAGGCTGAGGTGGGGGGATCGCTTGAGTCCAGGAGTTTGTGACCAGCCTGGGTAACATAATGAGGCTCTGTCTCTACAAAAAGATTTAAAAATTAGCCAGGTGTGGTGGCATGTGCCTGTGTCCCCAGCTATTTGAGAGGCTAGGTGGGAGGATTGCTTGAGCCTGGGATGCTAAAACTGCAGTGAGTCATGATCATGCCACTGCACTCCAGCCTGGGTGACAGAGTGAGACCCTGTCTCAAAACAATAATAAATAAATCTTACTGTGAGATACTTCACAACCCTTAGAAACAAGGAAGTGGAGCTGTATATCCTCACATGGAACTTTTTCTAAGTCAAATTTAATATGTAAAAATAAAAATTTAAACAAGCAAGTAATGGGACAACAGTATTCTATGTACTATGACATCACATTTGTGTGTGTGTGTGAGATACATACCATACTGTTAGTAATTTCTTTCAGAGAGCTTCAAGGTTTTTTGTTCTTGTTCTTATTTTGTATTGTTTTGTTTTGTTTTGAGACAGAGTCTTGCTCTGTTGCCCAGGCTGGAGTGCAATGGCGCGATCTTGGTTCACTGCAACTCCACCTCCCAGGTTCAAGCAATTCTCCTGCCTCAGTCTCCCAAGTAGCTGGGATTACAGGCATGTGCCACCACGCCTGGCTAATTTTTGTATTTTCAGTAGGGCCAGGGTTTCACCATGTTGGTGAGGCTGGTCTTGAACTCCTGACTTCAGGTGATCCTCCAGCCTCGGCCTCCCAGAGTGCTGGGATTACAGTCATGAGCCACCATGCCCGGCCTCAAGTTTTTACTTTATATGCCTGTATCCATCTACTAGAATAATGTATTTATATGTTGTTTCATTCAACGACTCAACAATTTTTTTAAATGAAACAAAGGGAGAGGAAAGAGGCCATTCTCTCAGCTTAATGGCTTCTTACTTCAGGCCTGGGCCCATGGCAGGCAGAGGAGGAAGCCATCACCACATTTGTTTCCTGGGGAGGGACTGGAGAGGGAGTGTGAGCGCTGAACCGGTCTCTGAGGAGTGTGGCATGGAGAGCTTTGAAGAGATCAAGCAAATGCACATGTTCCGCTGCCAAGGCTTGTACCAAACAGCCCCGGTTTTCTCCTCAGGTGGGAGCAGAACAAGAAGGGAATGCTTTTACTTCTTTTTGTTTATATTTGTAGCAATCTGCAATAAAGGAAGTGAAATAACTCTTTTTTTTTTCTTTTTCTTTTTTTTTTTTTTGAGATGGAGTCTCGCTCTGTCGCCCTGGCTGGAGTGCAGTGGCCAGATCTCAGCTCACTGCAAGCTCCGCCTCCCGGGTTTACGCCATTCTCCTGCCTCAGCCTCCCGAGTAGCTGGGACTACAGACACCCGCCACCTCGCCCGGCTAGTTTTTTGTATTTTTTAGTAGAGACGGGGTTTCACCTTATTAGCCAGGATGGTCTCGATCTCCTGACCTCGTGATCCGCCCGTCTCGGCCTCCCAAAGTGCTGGGATTATAGGCTTGAGCCACCGCACCCGGCCTCTTTTTTTTTTTTTTGAGACAGCTTCTTGCTCTGGCACCCAGGCTAGAGCACAGTGGTACAATCACAGCTCACTGTAGCCGTGACACTGCAGGCTCAAGCATTCCTCACACCTCAGCCTCCTGTGTAGCTGGGACCACGGGCATGCGCCACCATGCCCAGCTAATTTTTTACAAAACTTTCTGTAAAGACAGGTTCTCACTGTGTTGCCCAGGCTGGTCTCAAACTTGTGGGCTCAAGTGATCCTCCCACCTTGGCCTCCCAAAGTGCTGGGATTATAGGCGTGAGCCACCATGCCTGGCCTGAAGTAACTTCTACCTCAGGATGGCTGTGGTGGCTGAGGGTGGCTGGGAAGGGCTAGGCCTGAACTGCTGTCTGTGGGAGCAAGGTCTTGGGGGCAGGCCTGTGGCTGGAAGGAATTACAGTGCAGCAGATGGAGCCGAGGCCAGCAGGAGCCTCAGGGAGAGACAGTTGAACTGCTGGCCTTGCTCTTTCAAGGTTAGGAGACCTCAGGCAACTGGCTTCCTCTCCCTGACTCTTGGCTTCCTGGTTTGTAACAGGGGATATAACACGACTCGCAAAATGTTGTTGGTGAACAGTAAAGGAAATAATGTATAGAGGATCAAGCAGAGTCTAGCACAGAGCACTCATTTAATGGGAGTGTGATCCTAAGAATAAGTGTTCATCAGGTAAAATGTGGGGGAAGATGCTATGGACTGAGCGCCTGTGCCCCCACCAAAAACCCGTATGTTGAAACCTGTTCTGTGGCAGGCAGATCTATGCAAACCTACCCCTAAAGGCCAGGTGAGCTGAGAGGCCAAAGAAAGAGGCTGACAAAATCCAGTTTCTCAGAAAGAAATATCTAATAGAGACTTAGGAACAGAAAGCATGTCTTGGGCAGCTGCAAGATGGTGGATCTCCAAGTCATTATCATCTCCCAGACCCACAGCTTATGTACCATGAAGAAAGGGTATATGTGCTTCAGAAAGAATTTCCTATGTGGAGGATTTACAGTAAATAGTAGATAAAGCAGAAATCTTAGCGGCATTCCTGGAACTGGAATCCATCAGAAGTCAACATGGCAGACTAGCATCCAAGATGGAGTTGCTTTAGCCCCTATAAAGCCTAGTCTCCAATGTGATGGTATTAGGTGGAGGGGCCTATGGGAGATGATTAGGTCGTGAGAACAGAACCCTCAAGAATGAGATTAATGCCCTTATAAAAGAGGCCCCAGAGAGATGCCTTCCCTTTCTACCATGTGAGGACATGTCTATGAATCAGAAAGCAGGTCCTCACCAAACACCAAATCTACCTTGACCTTGGATTTCTCAGACCCCAGATCTGTGAGAAATGAATTTCTGTCGTGTATAAGCCACCCAGTTAATGGCCTTGTATTACAGCAGATAATACAGCAGATAGACTAAGACAGAAGGGTCCCACTGGGGTACTGTCACTGACATGCCACTTTGTGGGAGGCCAGCAAGAAGGGTGGCAGGTACTGGGGCTCCAGGAACAAGCCTGGGGTTCAGATACAGAATTATAGCACCTGTGGAGGTGGAATGGGGAGAGCTGGCATGTCCCAGAGCATGAGGCAGGTCCGCAGGACAGAGCCCCTGCCCAGGCCCAGGAAATGAGGCAGGGTCCTGTGACCCAAGCAAGAGAACTCGGCAGGCAGCCTATCGTGATGTTGTGGCAGGCAGAGCTGGACAGACCTGTGCAGGCACCCACACGTGCTCTCAGTCTGAAGGCAGGAATGCTGCCCCTCTTCCCCGAGTTCCATGCACTCAGTCCAGGGCCTGAAGGAACGGGTGAAGGACCCCCATGAGGTTGCAGTCCCATCACATGCTACAGCCAGGGCATGAGCTTTTAGGACTCTTTCAGCCTCGGATCTGATGGGTCCTATGGACTGGGCTGAGCTGTGCCTCCTGTCATGTGTAGTGTCTTAGTCTGTTCCAGCTGCTGTAACAAAATTTCATGGACTTGTAAACAGCAGAAGTTTTGTTCTCACAGTTCTAGAACCTGGGATGTCCAAGATTAAGGTGCTGGCAGACTCAGTGCCTGGAGAGGACCCATTTCCTGGTTCATAGACAGCTATCTTCTCATTGTGTTCTCACAAGGTGGAAGCGGCAAGGCAGCTCTCTGGGGTCTCTTCTCTAAGGGCACTAATCACATCGTGAGGGTGTGGTCTCATGATATAATCACCTACTAAAGGTCCCACCTCTAAGTACCATCATTTTGGCAGTTAGATTTCAACATATGAATTTTGGGGGAAACACAGACTTTCAGGCCATAGATGGAGGAAGGCCTGGAAGCAGGCACTGGGTCAGGCTTGGTTTCAGGGTGTCTTACATCTGTGTGGGCCTGAGACATGGGATCTGGGCTTTGAGGCGTGGGTGGTGATATGGTCTGACTCTGCGTCCCCACCCAAATTTCATCTTGAATCCTAATCTGAATTGCAATCTCCACATGTTGGGGGAGGTGATTCGATCATGGGGGCAGTCCCCCCATGCTGTTCCCATGATAGTGAATGAGTTTTCACAAGATCTGAGGGTTTTATAGGGGCCTTTTCTCCCTTTTGCTCTGCACTTCTCTCTCCTGCTGCCATGTGAAGGAGGACATGTTTGCTTCCCCTTCCGCCGTGATTGTAAATTTCCTGAGGCCTTCCCAGCCATGTGAAACTGTGAGTTGATTAAAACTCTTTCCTTTATAAATTACCTAGTCTTGGGCATTCCTTACAACAGCATGAGAAAGAACTAATACAGGTTGCGCTTGGCAGAACTCAAGAATTTAGTAGAATATCAGCCTACTGTGTACTATAGAGATTACAGAGAAGTCCAAATGACAATTCCTGCTTTCAATTTCAGTGAGGAAGTAATATTACCTTACATACAATAATAATATGAGTGTGTATTCTAAAATACAGTACAATTAATGAAAGCCATAAGAAAGTGTTTATTCTTTTATTTACTCATCTCTTTTAATGAGCATATCTGCTCAGAAGCCAGGAAAAGATTGATAAATGTGACTACTAAATTTAAATTTAAAACTTTTATGAGGCAAAAATAAATAAATAAGAAATAAGAAGGAATAATAAACAACAAACCGGGGGGAATGACATATAAACAGGCCAATTTCATTAAAATCTAAAGGACCTAGGCAAGTCAATATGAAAGGGAAAAATAATCAAATAGGACAATGAGAAAAGGACATTGTAACTAAGTAGTTCACTGAAAAGGAAATATAAATGACCAATAATAACATTTTAAAAATACAACTTTTCTCAAATTAGTGCCAGTCAGAACACTGAATTGTATTTTTCAGACTAGTAAAAATTACAAAGTTGACTACATTGTGTTGGCAAGAGTTTTGGGAAAAAGATTCCTGCTCTATGCTTGGACTTTAATTTGTTGCCACCTTTTCAGAGACCTTTGACAAATTCTAAATGCCTTGCTATGTCCTACCAATTTCATTTCTAGAAATTTGTCCTGTAACTACCCATGTACAAGAGCAAATAGGTGCATATAAAAAGAGATTATAACGGCCAGGTGCAGTGACTCAGGCCTGTAATCTCAGCACTTTGGGAGGCTGAGGTAGGTGGATCACCTGAGGACAGGAGTTCGAGACCAGCCTGGCCAACATGGTGAAACCCTGTCTCTACTAAAAATACAAAAATTAGCCAGTCGTGGTGGCAGGCACCTGTAGTCAATCCCAGATACTCAGGAGGCTGAGGCAGGAGAATCATTTGAACCCGGGAGGTGGATGTTGCAGTGAGCTGAGATGACGCCACTGTGCTCCAGTCTGGGCAACAGAGTGAGACCCTGTCTTAAAAAAAAAAAAAAAAAAAAAAGAGAGAGAGAGATATGGATATAGCACTGTCTAAAATAGAAAAAAAGCAATTTAAAATGCGAGATTGTTTAAATAGACTTTTCTAGACTTCTATTATGGTATATTATGCATCGATAGATTAAAGTAGATCTATACGTGTTGCCATGGAAAGTTTTAAAAGCTATATTGCTGGCCAGGCCAGGCATGGTGGCTCACACTTGTACTCCCAGTACTTTGGGAGGTCGAAGCTGGAGGATCACTTAAGGTCAGGAGTTCAAGACCAGCCTGGCCAACATGGTGAAACCCCATCTCTACTAAAAATACAAAAAATTAGACAGGCATGGTGGTGGGTGCCTGTAATCCCAGCTACTCAGGAGGCTGAGGCAGCACAATTGTTTGAACCCAGGAGGCAGAGGTTGCAATGTACCACTGCACTCCAGCCTGGGCAACAGAGGGAGACTCCATCTCAAAAAAATAAAATAAAGCTAAATTGCTGGACAGGCGTGGTGGCTCACCTATAATCCCAGCTACTCAGGAGGCTGAGGTGGGAGGATCACTCAAAGCCAGAAGCTCAAGGCTACAGTGAGCTGTGATTGTACCACTGCACTTCAGCCAGAGCAAATCCGTTTGTAAAAAAAAAAATATAAAAAAAAAAAAAAAATACATTGCTAAAGTGAAAAAGGCAAGCACGGGACAGCATGGCCCATATGGCCCTGTGCATATGCTCACGTGTGCACAGTGCCTGAGTGCATATGTAGTATGGTCGTTCAGGTGTAGTCAATATCTAGAAGGCTGCTCTCCTCATGTATGTGGATGCCTCTGAAGAATGAGATTCAGAAGTGGCAGGAAACTTTTATTCATTTTTTGCTTTAGACCTTTTTGCAATGTTGGAATTACTTTTTTTTTTTTTTTTTTTTGAGACGGAGTCTTGCTCTGTCGCCTGGGCTGGAGTGCAGTGGCGGGATCTCAGCTCACTGCAAGCTCCGCCTCCCGGGTTCACGCCATTCTCCTGCCTCGGCCTCCCGAGTAGCTGGGACTACAGGCGCCCGCCACCTCACCCGGCTAGTTTTTTGTATTTTTTTTTTTTTTTAGTAGAGACGGGGTTTCACCGGGTTAGCCAGGATGGTCTCGATCTTCTGACCTCGTGATCCACCCATCTTGGCCTCCCAAAGTGCTGGGATTACAGGCTTGAGCCACCGCGCCCAGCCGGAATTACTTTTAAACCAGTTTAAAATTGTTACTGAGCATCTAATCCATACCTAGTGCCGTGTTGTACCCTGCAAATACAAAGATAAAATTCAGATTCACTGGCCTCCAGCAGCCCCCACGTCACGAGGACAGAGGTGTAGAAGAGTAGGTCAGGCACAACGTGTTAAGTGTGACACAGCGAGCTCGGTTCTCAGGGACAGGAGGCAGGGTCCAGCACCACTTTTTGGAGGAGCTGGTGTGTGAGCTCTGAAGGCTCTACTGAGCCAGTGAGGCAGACAGCAAGTGGAGGAGCTCAGGCTGAAAAAGAACTGGCACCAGCGTGCGAAGTCTCACAAGCAGGGCGCTTGCGGGTCCCCAGGTAGTTTGCTATGGCTGACATGTGGTGACTGTGGGCATGTGGTGACTGTGGGCATGTGGTGAGAGGCAGGTCTGTAGACAGGGGCAGAGCACATAGGGCTATGGGGTCCTCCTGTCCTCCTGCAGGAGTGGGCAGTCATTTGTGGCTGCAGTCAAAATGGTGGCTTCTTGGAAGAGAAGAAGCTTCTGGCAACTTCTGGCACCTTCTAGGATTGTTTGCGCAGGATCTCAAATTCTCTCTCTTTCTTGGTTGGCTTTTAACAAATCTTCCTGTGATGGGGAGTGTGTGAAGGGCTGGAGAGCAGAGGAGCTGGAAGCTGAGACCAGGTCATCTGAATCACCCCTTTGTAGAGGGTTCATGTTTTCCCGACAGACTCCTCTCTGCTGTAAGTGAAAATTGCTGAGGGAGTGCACTCCTGGGTGTGCTATAACAACTCCCCCGGGGTCCTGGCTGTGAAGACGCACTGTGCTGCTTCTCACAGCTATCCGGGAAACCAGAGCTGTGCGGCTTCCCAAGGCCCCGCCCTGCGACCTCTCAGCCATAGAGTAAGGATGGGGACAGAAGAGGCAGCAACACGTTTGCAGATCTGTGATACTTGTTTCTTAATTTTCATCTGTGTTTATAACCAAGCTCACTGAAGGAATAGATCAAGGATGATGTCAGCAAGCCTGGGTAGTTTGACTACTTAGTCATCCTCAAGGAAATGGGGCATTTGGTTAATTGAATTCTATGGCTCCCATTGAGTTACCACGGTGACAAAGGATAGATGTGCCAGAGCTGAAAGCATTGAGACATTAAAAGACTGTACTTAACGCTCCATGCTGCGGATTCAGTCTTTCTGGGAGAATTCAAAAGGAACCAAGTAGCTGGCAAAGCCTGATTCACTATAATGGGCATCAGTTTTACTGCCCAAGATTTTGGAGGTAAGAGGTTCTGGAGTTTGGATTGAGTCAATGGCCTCAGGCAAGCTGTGGCTCAAAACCCTTCAGTGGCTCCTCAGATAGGATTAACAGGTTTAAGAAAAATAAAAACACTGCCCCGTTAAATTTGAATTTCAGATACACAATGAGTAATCTTTTAGCATAAGTATGTTCATGCAAATATCCATTGTGTTTCTGAAATTTGAATTTAACTGAGCATTCTTTATTTGATCGACAACCCAATCCCAAAGTCTACAATTGAAAGCATCAGTTCTGGCATCCAGTTCTCCAGGGTTTAGCCCCTTCCTAACTTTTCCCTCCCGAAACTTCATTCCTCACTCCCTGTTCCCTTATTTGTGCTCAGTTTAGCTTGCAGACAAGTTCAACTACCTCCCACACAGCGCATTGTCTTTTGCCTTCTGGCCCTTGGTTCTTTGCAAACTTGTTCCCCTTCACTTTCCATTCTAAGCGAGTGGGTACTGTGACATCCTTGACCCCCGGGAGGACAGAGCCTCTCTCCTTTTTAAACATCTTTAATATCTTTTTGAATGAGCTTCTATGATTATAGAGGGCACTTACTGCTTGGTCTGCCTGATACCTCCTCCCTTCTGGGAAGCATGCCTTCTTTGGAGAACTGCTCCTCCTCTGACTCTAACCCTTTGATTTTAGCAGGAGCTTCCCAACTCTTATATGACTCTGCCCCTGGCCACAGATGATTGGCCCAGAGGTGGACACCTGATCCAAGCCAGGTCCTATCAGATCCTTCTCCAGGCAGTTTTAATATCTCATTTTGTCTGGCACCCAGTTCAGATAACACCCCGACGCCTGTACTGGGCACTGAGCCTGAATCACCATTCTCATCCAAACACAATCTTTTTATGTGTTAGGATCAATAGTCTAAATTAGCATCTCACCTAAGGACACTCACGCCCGTGTACTGTGGTGACAGAAGAGGCCACAATATAACAGGATAAGCCCTGGTCGGGGAGTCCAGAGAGAGACCTGAGCTCTAGTGGCAGCTCAGCCACTAACTTCCTGCAGGACTCATCATCCCAGCAGACTGCAAGCCCCGAGGGCAGGACCACCTCTTATCCTTCTCTCCAGCCTCAGCACACACAGTGGGTAGGTGTTAGATAAATGGTTGACAGTGATGGTGATCATGGTGATGGCAACAATGACAGCATGACTGCTGTTCCCTGGACCTCAGCTTTCTGGATTTCTGTTTGTTTGTTTGTTTGTTTGTTTGTTTTTTAGGGTTCTGTTGCCTATGCTGGAGTGCAGTGGCATAATCAGAGTTCACAGAAGCCTCCCACTCCTGGGTTCGTCCCACCTCAGCCTCCCGAGCAGTTACAACTACAGGTGTGCACCACCACACCTGGCTAGTATCTCTCTCTCTCTCTCTCTTTTTTTTTTTTTTTTTTTTGGTAGAGATGGGTCTCACTATGTTGCCCAGGCCAGTCTCAAACTCCTGGTGTCAAGAGATCCTCCCACCTGAGCCTTCCAAAGTGTTGGGATTACAGGTGTGAGCCACCACACCCAGCCTAAATGTTCTTAATAAAACCCCAAATTAAATACTTAATGTGGCTCTCTTTTTTTTTTTTAGACAGGGTCTCGCTCTGTCACCCAGGCTGGAGTGCAGTGGTACAATCTCGGCTAACTGCAACCTCCACCTTCTGGGTTCAAGCAATCTCCTGGCTCAGCCCCTCAAGTAGCTGGAACTACAGGTGAGCCACTATGTCTGGCTAACTTTTGTATTTTTAGTAGAGATGAGGTTTCACCATGTTGGCCAGGCTGGTCTCGAACTCCTAACCTCAAGTGATCCTTCTACCTCAGCCTCCCACATTGCTGGGATTACAGCTGTGAGCCACTGTACCTGGCCTGCTCTTCAAAAGAAAGACTATCAAGAGAAAGAGAAGATAAGCCACAGGCTGGGAGAAAATGTCTGCATAAGGCACTTCTGATTAAAAACTGTTACCTAAAATATACAAAGAACCCTTAAAACTCAACAGAAAGAAAATGAACAATCCAAAAAAATAATGGGAAAAAGACTCAAACAGGGTGGGCACAGTGCCGATGCCTGTAATCCCAGCACTTTGGGAGGCCGAGGCGGGTGGATCACTTGAGGTCAGGAGTTCAAGACCAGCCTGGCCAACATGGTGAAACCCTGTCTCTACTAGAAATACAAAGATTGGACAGGCATGGTGGTGGGTGCCTGTAGTCCCAGCTACTCAGGAGGCTGAGGCAGGTGAATCGTTTGAGCCCGGGAGGTGGAGGTTGCAGTGAGCTGAGATCACACCATTGCACTCCAGCCTGGACAACAGAGCGAGACTCCATCTCAAAAAAAAAAAAAAAAAAAAAAAAAAGGAAAAAAAGAAAAAGAAAAACACTCATACAGACCCCTCACCAAAGATGTACAGATGGAAAAATAAGTGTATGAGAAGATGCTCAACGTCATACATCCTTAGGGAATTACAAATTAAAATAATGAGATACCACTACACACCTATTAGCATGGCCAAAATCCAAAACACTGACAACACGAAATGCTGATGGTGTGGGGAAAAGAAAGAGAGATCAGCCTGTTACTGTGTCTATATAGAAGGAAGCAGACATAAGAGACTCCATTTTGTTCTGTATTTGAGATGCTGTTAATCTGTGACCCTACCCCCAACCTTGTCCTTGCAAGAGACATGTGCTGTGGTGACTCAAGGCTTAATGGATTTTGGGCTGTGCAGGGTGTGCTTTGTTTAACAAGTGCCTGAAGACAGCTTGCTGGTTAAAAGTCATCACCATTCTCTTAATCTCAACTACCCAGGGACACGTACACGGCCAAAGGTCGCAGGGACCTCTGCCTAGGAAAGCTAGATATTGTCCAAGGTTTCTCCCCATGTGATAGTCTGAAACAATGCTGCTAAAAGGTTTATGGAGATATTTGCATATGCATCTCAAGGAAAATCAGCATTTTCCTTTGAACTTATTCATGTCACAGAGATCTTTGTTCACATGTCTTACTGCTGATTTTCTCCCTAAAATGATCCTATTGTCCTGCCACTCCCTTATCTTTAAGATGGTAAAGATAATGATCAATAAATACTAAGGGAACTCAGAGACCGGTGCCGGGGCGTGGGTCCTCTGTAAGCTGAGCGCCCGTCCCCTGGGCCCACTTTTTCTCTCTCTATACTTTGTCTCTGTGTCTCATTTCTTTTCTCAAGTCTCTCCTTCCACCTAACAAGAAACGCCCACAGGTGTGGAGGGGCAGGCCACCCCTTCAGATGGGGATGTAGAGTAACAGGAACATGGGAGTGCAAAACAGTATAGCCACTTTGGAAAACAGTTTGGGTTTTTTACAAAACTAAACATACAATCACGCTACTTGGTAGTTACCTAAACAATTGAAAACTTATGTCCACCCAAAAACTTGCACAAGAATGTTTAGAGCAGGCTGGGCATGGTGGTTAATGCATGTAATCCCAGCACTTTGGCAGGCCGACGTGGGTGAATTGTTTGAGGCCAGGAGTTTGAAACCAGCTTGGCCAACATGGTGAAACCCTGCCTCTACCAAAAATACAAAAAATTAGCCAGGCACGGTGGCATATGCCTGTAATCCCAGCTACTCAGGAGGCTGAGGTAGGAGAGTCACTTGAACCTAGGAAATGGAGGTTGCAGTGAGCCAAGATCATGCCACTACACTTCAGCCTGGGCGACAGAGTCAGACTCCCTCCATCTCAAAAATAACAATAAAATAATGTTTAGAGCAGCTTTACTCATAGTTGCCAAAACTTGGAAACATCCCAGATGTCCTTCAATAGGTGAATGGATAAACTGTGGTATATCCACACAATGGAATATTATTCAGTGCTTTAAAAAAAGAGCTATCAAGCTGCATGGAGGAAAATTAAATGCATATTACTAAGTGAATGAATCCAAGCTGAAAAGGCTACTTACGGTGCAATTCCAGCTATACAACATTCTGGAAAAGGCAAAACTATGGAGACAGTAAAAAGATCAGTGGTTGCCAGGGGTTTGAGGGAAGATAGGGATGAATAGGCAGAGCAAGGAGGATTTTTAGGACAGTGAAACTATTCTGTATGATGTCATAATGGTGGGTACTGTCATTACACATCTGCCAAAACGCATACCCTAATGTAAGCTATGGACTGTGAGTGATAATAGGGTGTCAATATTGGTTCATCAATTACAACAACCTCTTTGGTGCAGAATGTTGATGGTCTGTGCAGGAGCGGGTATATGGGAAGTCTCTGTACCTTCAGCTCAATTTTGCTGTGAATCTAAACTGCTCTAAAAAATAAAGTCTCTCTCTATAACAATATATATACTTAATATGGAATTGATATGAGGTGGGGTTACAACTTTTTTTTTTTTTTTTTTTTTTTTGAGACCTGTCTTGCTTTGCACAGTGGTGCAATCACAGCTCACTGCAGCCTTGAGCTCCCGGGCTCAAGGGATCCTCCCACCTCAGCCTCTCATGGGACCACAGGTGCGTGCCACCACACCTGACTAATTTTTTTTTTTTTTTTAAAGACAGGATCTTGTTATGTTGCCCAGCCTGGTCTCAAACTCTTGGACTCAAGCAATCCTCCCACTTCAGTCTCCCAAAGTGCTGGAATTACAGGTGTGAACCATCGCACCCGGCCAGGGCTACAGTATTCTTAAAACAAGGTAGTCCAGGAATAGACTCTGTGTAATAATCATTTTTCGCTTTCCTGTTTACTAAATCTACATATTGTATAAACTTTTTTTGTTTTTTCTTTTTGAGACAGAGTCTTGCTCTTTCACCCAGGCTGGAGTGCAGTGGCACGCTTGGCTCAGTGCAAGCTCTGTCTCCCGGGTTCGAGCAATTCTTCTGCCTCAGCCTCCCAAGTAGCTGGGATTACAGGTTTGTGCCACAAGGCCCAGCTAACTTTTGTATTTTTAGTAGAGACAGGGTTTCACCATGTTGGTCAGGCTGGTCTCAAACTGCTGGCCTCAAATAATCCACCCGCCTCGGGCTCCCAAAGTGCTGGGATAACAGGCGTGAGCCACCGCACCCAGCCTACACCTTGTACAAACTTCTATCATTGCAGTGATCACATAGATCTTTATCCAACTGAGGTGCGCATAATATGAGGAGTATGCGAAAAGATTTTAGGTGACACACAAACGAATATTTTTATTCTACTATTTATTTAAAAATGTATCAGAATAAATATGGGTAACATATATAGTATTGATAGGAAGTTTTCCTTTAAGATAAAGCATGTATTGAGGAAATGATAAATAGTGCAGGGAGCACTGAGGTGGCCTGACACACAAATAGAAATATGGCCCCCAAAAAAAATCCAGGAAAGGGAAACATAGAGAATGGGTTTGTTTTGCAAATGCTGCCGGGTGGCAACAACCTGGTTACGCACCAGGGAATTTGTAGGCCACCCCAAGCCTCTCTCATCTGCCTTTTACAAGGAAGGCCTTTTGTGTATTTAGGGGGTTGATATGCAATGTGTTGGCATCACTTTATAAAATCAACACATTTTAGGAAAGTTGCACTTAAATCGAACTGTTACAAAGCAAAAATTTATAGTGAAGGCCAGGCACAGTGGCTCATGCCTGTAATCCCAGCATTTTGGGAGGTCGAGGCAGGCAGATCACTTGAGGTCAGGAGTTCAAGACCAGCCTGGCCAACATGGTAAGACCCCATCTCTACTAAAAATACAAAAATTAGCTGGGCGTGGTGGCACAAGCCTGTAATCCTAGCTACTTGGGAGGCTGAGGTAGGAGAATCTCTTGAACCCGGGAGGCAGAGGTTGCAGTGAGGTGAGATTGCGCCACTGCACTCCAGCCTGGGAGACAGAGTGAGACTCCGTCTCAAAAAAGAATTCATAGTGACACTTACTATTCACTGGCTACTGCAGTGGCTTAAAAAAATAAAACGACAGCCTGGGCGCGGTGGCTTATGCCTGTAATCCCAGTACTGTGGGAGGACGAGGCAGGCAGATCATGACGTCACAAGATCAAGACTATCCTGGTTAACACGGTGAAACCCCATCTCTACTAAAAATACAAAAAATTAGCCAGGCGTGTTGGCAGACGCCTGTAGTCCCAGCTGCTCGGGACGCTGAGGCAAGAGAATGGCATGAACCAGGCAGGTGGAGCTTGCAGTGAGCAGAGGTCACACCACTGCATTCCAGCCTGGGCGACAGAGCGAGACTCCATCTCAAAAATAAATAAATAAATAAAAAATAAAATAAAAATTTAAAAAATGACAGGGGCTGTGAGAAATCCATCAGCTACTTTGTGTCACATCCAGAAAATAACTAATGGCTTTGCCCCAGGGCTGCAGCTGCCCAGAAGGGTATTATGAAGGATTAAAGAGTATCAAGGGAATAATTCTAATTCAAGACTCACAGTGCCTTAAATCTGTCATGATGAGAAATGAAAACTTCTATTTCTGTACGCTGACAAGAAGGCATAGAGAGGCATTCTCTCTCAGAAAGAGGCAGAAATCTGAAGTCCAGGAGTAGAAGCTCAGCTGGGGGTCAGAGCAAGGTTGGGCGGGGGCCGGACAAAGATGGAGGCAGCAGAAGCCAACAAGTCCAGGCAGTTGAGGCAGAGGGGCCTCAGAAGCCTAAGTCGGTGCTCAAAATACATATCATTCATTTTTTTCCTCAAAAGTGAATGAATGGGGCTGGCGGGTGTTTCTGTTACACAGGAACCTTCATCTTGACAGTCTATCTGGGCTTTCAGAAGGTTTTGTGAAATGTTTTGCCAGTATTTACTCAGCTGCATGAACCTGTTTACATTTTAAGTAAACATCTTTTAGATTCAAGAGTAAATGAAACCTTAGGGAGTCAAAGCAAGCAGGCAGAAGATTGCAAATCTGCTGATTGCAGTCTCCTATCTACACTTTCAAAATCGAGAACTGGCTCCAGGTAGCTGTCCAGCCCTGGAGCTTAAGTCACCATGACTGGATGCAGCCGGGTCTGGGTGCTACATCAGTGTCTCCACCCAGGTGTCAAGTTCTGCCAATAGCCCCCAACCAGGAGTCTGCCAGGCAGCAAACCCAATTCTTCTACTCAGGCTGGCACCAGCCCAAGAAAAGGGAATGCAGGGCAATCATGAGCAGGGACAAGGCACGGCCTCTTCCAACAGAGTCCACCCTTCCAGGCTCCTCTCTAGAAAGCAAAGTAGAGCCAGGACATGTCTTTGCCTGAACACTCCTTCAGAGGTACTTGCATTTTGGACAACTGCAGTTGGATCCCAGAGTTTACTTGCAGAAAACGGAACCCAGGCTATAGAATGAACTGTTCAGAGGCACGCAGACTCAGAAACATACATAGAAAATGAAAAGATAATTCTAGATATAAACATACACATAAAATAAAAATATCTTTCCAGATATAAAAATACCACTCCACCCAGCACTTTGGGAGGCCAAGAAGGGCGAATCACCTGAGGTCAGGAGTTCGAGACCAGCCTGGCCAACTTGGCGAAACCCCGTCTTTATTAAAAATACAAAAATTAGCCGGGCACGGTGGCCAGTGCCTGTAATCCCAGCTACTCGGGAGGCTGAGGCAGAAGAATCACTTGAACCCAGTAGGCGGAGGTTGCAGTGAGCCGAGATCATGCCACTGCATTCGCCAGCCTGGGTGACAGAGCAAGACTCTGTCTAAAAAACAACAACAACAACAAAAAACGCTCCAGAGGGAATCTGGAGTTCACAGCCAATTTCACCCACTGGGTGCTACTTCAATCCCTAACTGAGCAGGTCTGGCATAGTCTTCCCTGGTTCTGGTCCAGATCAACTTTTCTCATCATTCTCTTTGTGCTTGAGTTATTTTCAGCCTCATAAGTTCTGTGCCATTACAGTCATTTGTTGGTGTCAACAGCACAAGTGCAGAGAGGTCTTATTCTCTCTGTCTGCAGAGTCCCATGTCAACGGCACAGACTCAACCCACTGTCCTGTCACTCTGGATATTCCTGTGTCCATTTGTTCCTGCAGGGTTCACGTGAAGCTGAAATGATGGTGTCTTTCTCCAGGCACTCTCTACCTATGGGAACAAGTCTGCAGATCTTCCTCTATGAATGTCTGTTACATCTGCAGAGGTTGAAAGATATTTTTACAGACCTCTTTGGCTTTAAGCAGGGAAGATACATTCTGGAGTTAAGTGGGAGACCTTCTCTGACCCATGATTTCTTACTGTGTTCCTTTATCAAATTGTCCCTTCTTTGGATCGTTAGCACTAGGAACCATCCCCGTTCCTTTTCTGCCTCACTAGGGTTTTGTAGTTCTGCTCTTTCCTACCCCGATCGACTGGGATATCCTCTCTGCACCACCCCATGTGGTCCCAGCAAGAAACTGAAGACCCTTGGTCAAATCTTACCTGTGGGAGACTCCTCCACACACCCAGACCCCATGGTGAACATTTGGAGGCTCATCACATGAACTGTTTCTATCAATAAAATGGTTCCTGAAAAGTTGTATGTAAGTAACATTTTTATAAATTGAAAATCTGACAGGAACTCTGCAGATAGTCTATTTAGATTTAAATATACCTTGTCGTACAAATGCTTAATCCCTCTATATTTTAGGTTTTGTGAATTGTGTTCTTCTAATAGTGTATTTTTTGTTTGTTTGTTTTGAGACAGTATCTCGCTCTGTCACCCAGGCTGGAGTGCAATAGCACCATCTCAGCTCACTGCAACCTTTACCTCCTGGGTTCCAGCGATTCTCCTGCCTCAGCCTCCCGAGTAGCTGGGATTACAAGCATGTGCCACCATGCCCAGCTAATTTTTGTATTTTTAGTAGAAACGGGGGTTTCACCATGTTGGCCAGGCTGGTCTCGAACTCCTGACCTCCAGTGGTCTGCCCGCCTTGGGCTCCCAAAGTGCTAGCATTACAGGCACAAGCCACTGCACCTGGCCTAATGGTGCATTATCTTAAAGAGGAACCCTTCTCCAGCGACAAGGCCATGAGTGTCCACTAGAAGCAAAGCCAGGCCCCAGCTGGAGGAGACAGCCTGTCCGAGGGCAAGAGGCTGGGAGACCGAGTAGAAGAGAAGAAATATGTCCCCTACCTCCCTAGCCTGGAGGAACCTGTCCTCACCCTGAGGGGGCCAGTCCTTAATCTATGAGGACCTGTTATCAGCCCACCTGAGATATGTAGACAACATGAAGTGGCCTGTCCATACCCTGAGGGGACCAGTCCTCAGCCTGGAGAATGTATTTCTACATTCCTTTGTCTCAAGTAGCCTGTGGGCTGTTACAGTCCCCAGTTCGAGATCATATGCTACTCATCTTTGTGCCCCTTCTGGTGCAGTGCCCAGGGAATATTGTTGGAGTTCCCCCAGCTTCTTCAGTAATTTCCACTTTCCCTGGGACACACCCATGAGGACACACACCTGCATTCTTTCCCTTTTTCACCCCCTTTTTCTTTGCAGGTCTCACCTCTGGACCAAAGGTCCATAAGTTGTTGTTGTTAAGAATTTCCCTAATGTCTTTTTTCTTGGGGAGCAGTTTCCAGGTCCAGTTCAACAAATACTTACTGTATGTCTATAACTGAATGCAAGGGACGGGGCTACTTGCTATGAAGGTACAAACCAATAGTGGAAGTATCATCGCCCGCCCTGTCCCACCTAAAGTCTATTAGGAAAACAGAGGGGATGCTTCCCTATGCTGCAGAGATATTCCCCAGGGAAGATAACCTTAGTTCACACAGAGCCCCCTCGAGACAGGATATTGACATGGCCATCGCATCCCAGGCTCTGATCCAAGGTAAGCCCTTGACGTTGAATCACATAGCTGGGCTCCTGAGACTGCTGAACTAGCTGGTCGCTAATGTGTGAGCTGTAGGTCGAAAGAGGATTCGCATTCTGGAATGTTTAGATCAACCAGTCAACACCCCTAGGGGTGTCCACGTGGGAGACAGATGTCAGTGAAAGGCAGGAGCCAGAGACTGAGCCGGTGTCATCCACAACGACTGCCACAGCCACTCACTTCCCCCTGCAGGGACAGGTTACCCTGGGGCCATGAGGTTGTATCACCTGGTCAGGGCCAGAGACATGGTGCCTGGACATGGCTCTGTAGTCCGCATTAACCCTTCACTTCCACTGACACATTTTCTTTTCTTTTCCTTTTCCTTTTCCTTTCCCTTCCTTCCTTCCTTCCTTCCTTCCTTCCTTCCTTCCTTCCTTCCTTCCTTCCTTTCTTTCTTTCTTTCTTTCTTTCTTTCTTTCTTTCTTTCTTTCTT